>NC_135576.1:89551302-89864571 GCF_965152235.1 Eretmochelys imbricata
TGGCATTTTCTGTTTACACTGATGACTTGGAAAAAAATTATTTTGAATGCTTATGGATTAGTGTCTAAACAGATAAAGCACAAGATGGGGTATTAGTTGGTGTCTGCTGCAGACCACCAAATCACACTAAGAAACAGGATGACCAGTTCCTTATTTACCTTTCTATAACATATAGGGAATAAAAGATGCATGATCATTGGGGACTTAGGTGTGAGTGTCATGTCCTGGAGGTCTCATGCTGTCAGTAATAATGCACCTTTGGAATTTCAAAATATTATAGATTACAGTTTCCTAACTCCAGAAGTGTTGCATCCAACATGGAGGAATTCTATATTAAACCTCATCTTGACAGATAAAGAGGAACAGATCACAAAACTAAAAATTAACATTAACTTAGGTACAAGTGATCAAAATGTGATTATATTTATAGTGTACAAACACAGTAAAGTTCAGAGCAGTGATAGATATACTTGATGCTTTAAAAAGCCAGTTTTTCACAAAGCTGAAAACAATTCAGAGTCAAATCAGCTGGGAGGAAGAATTTAATACAAAAAAGTGTAACTGATCATTTGGAATTGTTTAAGAGCCGAAAAAGTGACAATCAAAGAAGAAGGCTGTATTGTTTAAAAACTGACCTGGTTTAGAGGGAACTGAAGGCAGCTATAAAAATTATATTTAAAACAAAAAGAAGAAAGGGGAAGTTGATGGTAATGAATATAAATCAGAAGCTTAGAACTGTAGAAAACTGGTAAGGAAAGAAAAGGGACACAATGAGAACTCTACGGTCAGCAGACTTAAGGAGAATAAGAATTTTTTTAAAGTATATTAGGAGCAAAATGTATCCTACCAGTGGTATTGGTCCATTAATAAATGGAAATGGTAAAATTATCATAAATAATGCAAAAAAGGCAGAAGTGTTCAATATATATTTCTATTCTGTATTTGGAAACAGATGATGCAGTGTAGTCATATTGCACGATAACATTCTTTGCATTCCACTAGTATCTCAGGAGGATGTTAAACAGCAGCTACTAAAGTTAGACATTTTTAAATCAGCAGGTCCAGATAACTTGATCGAAGAGTTTTAAAAGAGCTGACTGAGAAGCTCGCTGGATTGTTAATGTTGCTTTTCAATGAGTCTTGGAACACTGGAGAAGTTCCAGATAACTGGAAGAAATTTAAATATTGGTAAAAGGAATGGCCTCGATAAGTATATGCCTGTCAGTCTGATATCAATCCCAAACAAGATAATGGAGCAGCTGATACTGGAGTCAATTAATAAAAAATTAATGGAGAATAATAATTAATGCCAATGAACATGGGTTTATGCAAAATATATCCTTTCAAAGTAACATGGTATCTTTTTTTATGAGATTATATGTTTGGCTGATAAAGGTAATGGTGCTAATAAAATAGACTTCTGGAAGGTGTTTGGCTTGATACCACACAACATTGTGATTAAAAAAATAGAACATATAAAAGTAACATGGCACACACAGTAAATGGATTAAAAGATGCCTAACTGATAGGTGTCCAAATGTAATTGTAAACAGGAAATCATCATCGACTAGGTGTGCTTCTAGTGGAGTCCCAAAGGGATCAGTTTTTGGCCTGACAGTTTTCACAATGACCTGAAAGAAAAAATTAAATCATCACAGATAAAGTTTTCAGATGACACAAAAATTGGGAGAGTGATAAATAATAAAGAGCACAGGTCACTGACACAGAGAAATCTGGATCAGCTAGTAAGCTGGATGCAGCTAGGAACAAAGAATGTAGCCATACAATGGGGGATTCTATCCTGGGAAGCAGTGACTCAGAAAAAGTTTGGGAGGGGCTGGAGAATCAGCAGAACATGAATTTCCAGTGCAATTCTGTGGTCAGAAACGCAAATGTGATCCTGGGATGCATAAATGGGAATATCAAGTAGGAGTAGAGAAGTTATTTCATCTCTGTATTTGGCACTGGTGTGACCGCTACTGGAATACTGTGTCCATTTCTAGTGTCCACAATTCAAGAAGGACATGGATAAATTGGAGGGAGTTGAAGGAAGAGCCATGATAAAGATTAAAGGATTAGAAAACATATCTTATGAGTTAGACTCAAGGAGCTCAATCTATTTATCTTAACAAGAGAAGATTATGAGGTGACTTGATTACAGTCGACAAGTATCTATGCTGGGAACAAAGTACCTATATTGGGATCAAATATTTGATAGTGGACTCTTCAGCCTAGCAGAGAAAGTTGATGGCTCGAAGTTGAAGCTAGACAAATTCAGACTGAAAATGAGGTGTAAATTTTAACTGTGAGGGGAATTAACCATTCAAACAATTTACCAAGGATTCATGGTGGATCCTCCAATTTTTAAATCCAAAATAAAGTCCTTATGGACAACTGCTCCTCCTCTTCCAGAGCCCTCCCCTTAAAGAGTCCCACAAAGCTCAACTTTTTACATCATCTTACTCAACATCTACAAGAAGACATCAAGAGAACTGGTGAGACAACACAGTCTGAAATGTGAACAATACGTGGGTTACGCAAGAATCACTACAATTTCCTACAAGTGCCGAAATAATATAAACATCGGACTCAAGAGCTGTTTGAAACAATGAAAGGTAACTTGAAAGTGATGCTGGTAGGGAGAGTGAAGCACTTTGAAAAATTCGCTCTAAAAATGGCAGAGGTATCTGCCCTCAGAGTATAAAAATTGATTCTTAGGAGTCATAACTTGCACAGAAGCTGAACATAGACTATGGAACTCACTCCCAGAAAAGATAAGACTGACTACTAATTTCACTGCATTGAGAACTAAATGCAAAGCCTGTTGCTTTGGCTTAGCTTTTCCTCAATAATTTTGCCAAACACATCCACACACATCAATAGAATAAAGCTATTTACTCCTACAGACTGGGAAGTGGACAATAGAGAGAGATGGGTTAGTTCAATTTTGAAACACTTATGAGATGCTCAGATATTATTCTAATTGGTGCCATATATGAACCTAGGTAGTCAGATATACACCCTGTGGGCCTCAGAGCTGGAAGTGTGTGTATGTTTCTTACCAAAATAAAGCAATTTCCTTTTTTTTTTTTAAACTTAAATTAGCATTTTGAACGGACTGGGAGGACTCTGCCATAAGCTTTCATAAGTGGCAGAATTGTGTATTGGGGAAGCTTGCAAAGTCTTTACTATGCATCCCTCTCATTCTCTCTGCCTGTTCTATGTAATCATTCCCTCGCTCCCTTGAACACCAAAGTGGATTAAAAAGAATAAGAACACCTAAGGTTGGAGGGGCGAGGGGGGGAAGCCTCAAAACTGTAACATTTCTTGCACGAGGTTTAATAGTGTGTAATGCCCTGATTTAGCATATATCTTGTGGAATCATAGACTTTAAGCCAGAAAGGACTATTACGATAATCTAGTCTGGTCTCCTTCATAACACATGGAATATCAAAAATAGAAATTCCATCATGTGGAACCTTTACATCTCAGAAAAGACTTCTTACAGGGGATTCAAATTATTCACTATTTACTGATAAAAGTCACACTACCAAGAAATAACACTTCTTCAAAAAGCATTGACATGAACAACAAAAAAAGGCATATTATATAATAAACATATAGACCTTGCAAAGGGAATTGAAACTAATAGTAAAAGAGTCTATATCAATATAAATAAGAAGAAAACAAAGAAAGAAGAAGTGGGACCGCTAAACACTGAGGATGGAGTGGAGGTTAAGGATAATCTAGGCATGCCCCAATATCTAAACAAATACTTTCCTCAGTCTTTAATGAGCTTAGGGATAATGGTAGGATGACAAATGGGAATGAGGATATGGAGGTAGATATTACCACATCCAAGGTAGAAGCCAAACTGGAACAGCTTAATGGGACTAAAACCGGGGGGCCCAGATAATCTTCATTGAAGAATGTTAAAGGAACTGGCACATGAACTGCAAGCCCATTAGCAAGAATTTTTAATGAATCTGTAAACTCAGGGGTTGTACCGTATGACTAGAGAATTGCTAACATAGTTCCTATTTTTAAGAAAGGGAAAAATGTGATCCAGGTAACTACAGGCCTGTTAGTTTGACACGTGTAGCATGCAAGGTATTGGGGAAAAAAATTGAGGGAGAAAGTAGTTACAGACATTGAGGTCAATGGTAATTGGGACAAAATACAACATGGTTTTACAAAAGGTAGATCATGCCAAACCAACCGTATCTTCTTCTTTGAGAAGGTAACAAGATTTTTTAGATAAAGGAAACGCAGTGGATCTAATTTACCTCGATTTCAGTAAGTCATTTGATACGGTTCCAAATGGCGAATTATTAGCTAAATTGGAAAAGATGCAGATCAATATGAAAATTGAAAGGTGGATAAGGAACTGGTTAAAGGGAAGACTGCAAAGGGTCATACTGAAGGGTGAACTGTCAGGCTGGAGGGAGGTTACTAGTGGAGTTCCTCAGGGATCGGTTTTGGGACCAATCTTATTTAATCTTTTTATTACTGACCTCGGCACAAAAAGTGGGAGTGTGCTAATAAAGTTTGCGGACGATACAAAGCTGGGAAGTATTGCCAATTTAGAGAAGGACAGGGATATCCTACAGGAGGATCTGGATGACCTTGTAAACTGGAGTAATAGTAATAGGATGAAATTTAATAGTGAGAAGTGTAAGGTCATGCATTTAGGGATTAATAACAAGAATTTTAGTTATAAGCTGGGGACGCATCAATTAGAAGTAACAGAGGAGGAGAAGGACCTTGGAGTATTGGTTGACCTCAGGATGACTATGAGCCGCCAATGTGATATGGCCGTGAAAAAAGCTAATGCGGTCTTGGGATGCATCAGGAGAGGTATTTCCAGCAGGGATAAGGAGGTTTTAGTACCGTTATACAAGGCACTGGTGAGACCTCACCTGGAATACTGTGTGCAGTTCTGGTCTCCCATGTTTAAGAAGGATGAATTCAAACTGGAACAAGTACAGAGAAGGGCTACTAGGATGATCCGAGGAATGGAAAACTTGTCTTATGAAAGGAGACTCAAGGAGCTTGGCTTGTTTAGCCTAACCAAAAGAAGGCTGAGGGGAGATATGATTGCTCTCTATAAATATATCAGAGGGATAAATACCAGGGAGGGAGAGGAATTATTTAAGTTCAGTACCAACGTGGACACAAGAACAAATGGATATAAACTGGCCATCAGGACGTTTAGACTTGAAATTAGATGAAGGTTTCTAACCATCAGAGGAGTGAAGTTCTGGAACAGCCTTCCAAGGGGAGCAGTGGGGGCAAAAGACATATCTGGCTTCAAGACTAAGCTTGATAAGTTTATGGAGGGGATGCTATGATGGGATAACATGATTTTGGCAATTAATTGACCTTTGACTATTAGTGGTAAATATGCCCAATGGCCTGTGATGGGATATTAGATAGGGTGGGATCTGAGTTACTACAGAGAATTCTTTCCTGGGTGTGTGGCTGGTGAGTCTTGCCCACGTGTTCAGGGTTTAGCTGATCGCCATATTTGGGGTCAGGAAGGAATTTTCCTCCAGGGCAGATTGGCATGGGGGTTTTTCGCCTTCCTCTGCAGCATGGGGCACAGGTCACTTGCTGGAGGGTTCTCTGCACCTTGAAGTCTTTAACCACGATTTGAGAACTTCAGTAGCTCAGACATAGGTTAGGGGTTTGTTACAGGAGTGGGTGGGTGAGATTCTGTGGTCTGCATTGTGCAGGAGGTCAGACTAGACGATCGTAATGGTCCCTTCTGAGCTTAGTCTTTGATTCTATGATTCTAATGATGTGTTAATTATCTTCACAGAGGTAATATACATGCAAACAAGTGTACAAATGTATCATTCTTTTGAAGCTTTCCTAGAATTACATTAAATTTACAAGAAATTACATCAATAAAGTGTAACTGATTTCTAACCTTTACCTATTTATACTGACTATTTCTTTTCTTCAAAGAGTTCCATCAGCAGTATAAAGTAATGCTATCCTCCATCCCCATACTTCTATCTGTATATTTAATGATATCCATCTGAAAGAAAGAAAACAACAAAAGTATCATTAATAATTATACTTTAAGAATATTATTATTATATTAAGTCTAACCTAACTAGTTCACTTCTGACTGGTACAAATGTAATTCATTGTTTCCATGATTTATCAGATTATTTATGAAATGAACCTTGCCAAATCTTTACCAGTAGCTCCATTCATAAATAATTTCAACATTTTTTATTTCATACACATTTTAAAAGGCCATAGCACTGATGGATTATTGTATATGGGCTTTAAAGATTTATCCTAAATTATATACTGTGTGACTGTAACAATTTAGAAAGGTGACAAATTTCTTCCTTTGACAACAATAAATCTATTAGCATGAACAGTCATCTGCATGTATTTTACAGATTGTGTGTTTTTTTGCTAAAGATTGTGTGGGTGAGTTTTAGTTAATGAGAGTGATTTAGAACATGGCATGAGTTGGGTACAGTGCCAGCAGATACTACACAGTCTGTTCGTGCCAATAACAGCTTTGACAACGTGGCTTATTTGTAATTCACATCATCTCAGCTGTTCCAGTACTGAGCGTCTCGAGAAGGGACTGTCAGTTATGCAGAAGTGCATGATGGTGATAATTTGTCTATTTAACAGTTTTGACAAGGAACAGGTGCCCGTCTCGACTCTCTGGAACTTATATGAAAGGAACAAGTGCATCCTACACAGTGCTGAGCCATTCTCAGATAAGATTTTGTTTGCTTGTTATCAGTACCGTATATGATCCATGGTTTTGAAGGATGCAGAGATCTAGCAATATCAACAAAGAATCTGATTTGTTGCTTAAGAGCAGAAGAAGGTAGTCCCTTAGTGCCATGAACAACGGACAGTGTTCCTCAGGACCATTTTGGTGCCATTACCAGGTCTGAAACATGACTGTGATATATATAGATTTTGACAGATATTGCTGGAGCTTGGGGTCTCAATAAACTTTACCAAAGAAATTGGGATTGGAGAGTGGGTGGCATTCAGTGAGGCTGTTTTAAGGGTTGGCTTCTCCAAGGTCTGAGTACTGCATTCATTAGATAACTGATAGTTTGCCTTTTTGAGGGAGGCACAGGTTATCTCAGTTATCAAGGGGACTAGGTGTTTCCCACTGGACTTCACTTTTCATGAAGGACAGGAGGTCAGTTTTAGAGATGTATGAAACACTTCTGCTCAGCTTTAGCAAGCTGGCGCAGTTGTGTCTGAGAGGGACACAAAGGATTCAGTTGTGTCATATGTCCCTTTAGTTTTCTTTATGGCTGTTGAGTATATAGTGTGACAAAGTCAGATCTGCCAGATCTAAAAGGGTGGTTGAAGCCAGGTATATCAGTCTTAAAGCCCCTTTTCCTATGAACCAAAAGAAGTTACCTCAGGTTAATTATGGTCACCAGAGTCGAACATGTGATCTCTAAAAAACTGATCAGGAGAGAGCAGGGAGAGGAGGGATGAAAAGCAAGCTGCAAAAGAGCTGTGTGCCACAAAGGGAAAAGGTTCTTCCCAGGTAAAGAATTGTTTTTCTCTATAAGGGAAATCTTGTGTTTATTTCTGTTTGGGGTGGGGACCTGGGTTCCCAACACAGTGTGGGTTAGAGAGGGTTACTGGCGATTAGTAGCTAGCATAAGAGGAAGTACTCCAGTGGGTGCTAGGAAATTTGTCTGTTTGTTTAAAGAAACCTCAAGGCCAACCCTAGGGCCTGCTCTGTAAATAAGGAAACATTAAAAATTAAACCTCCATCATAGGACTGATTTTCTCCAGATCCCAACACCGGAGGGAGAAATGCTAAGTTTTGCTATGATGAAAGAGTTGTGTTGCTACAATATGAAGTTGCATCTTGAGAATTTCATGGGTTGCCAAGTGGATCTTGCCCCATACGCACTTCACTCAACTGGTTTTTTGCTTCACTAGGTAGAGTTCAGAAAAATCACAGTAATTTACAGAGGTGGTATGAGGGAAGGGGCTTTGGGGAGCAATCAAAGGCTTCAGTCAGCAGTTGATTGTAGTGTTCTGCTAGTTTGTCAACTCCTTCTGGACATTTTCTAGAAGCTTCATTCACTGAAGTGGAAATTATTGATTCATTTAATCTTTATCATGAGAAGGTGATGGTCTCTGCAAGAGGACAGACTGGATCAGTTAGAGTGGACAACAATGCCAAAGATGAGCTCTAGTGTGTGTTCAGTTTTGTGGGTGATGCTGAAGACAACTTGAGAAAAATCTACAGTAAGTAGGAAATAGCGAACTATGCTGTTAGATGTGTTGTCTATGTGGATGATCAGATCTCTCAGGACAATGAATCTTGAGAAGTCCATTATGATGTTAAATAAGAGCTCTGTTATTTCTTCCAGGAATCTCACTAGCCTTCATTGGATTTCTCACCAGGTTACCTGTACATCAAGGATATTCTTGTGTTTATTTCATCCCCGGATACACATATTACAACTGGACATTCAGATAACAATTTTCAAGATGGTACTCTTCTTGCATTTGAGATCAAATGAGAAAGAATGGCCACATTGCCTACTTGCCTCACGTATGATGCAGACGAAGACCCACCAGAGACAGTGAGGAGACCACCAAGCTAATCTTCATTTATGAGCTAACAAAAACAAAATTTGAGATTATGGGCCAAATTCAATCCTGGACTAAACACGAGTTTTCATTGGATTTCTAGCCAGTTCAGAGCTGAACTTGGTCCTAGATCTACAGAGATGAAAAATCAGTGAATAATCCATTGTGACATCAAAAAGTGACATGTCTTGAGGTGATTTGATATATATTATACACTAAGTGTGCATGTGATAAAACCTCTCGACCCACTGTACTATCTTATTTACAATATAAAGATATATACTGTAGCTAAGAAGAATATTGATATATAAACACCCATATGGTAAATTTGTATATATAGACACACAATTTATTCTCACTCTACTATATGCCACCACAACATGATTTACTAACATTCAGATAGATCAAGAGAGAAAAGCAAACAGCCAGCCAATTAAAAACTGACACTTACATAACGGTTTGTACAGCTGCACTGCATCAAAATTTACAATACTTTTTTCCCTCTGTAGTGCAGTCAACCATAACAAATGCTAACATGACACAATTCACTCACAAATAAAAGTAAGGATTAACATTTTGATTTGAACCTAGCATAGTCATCAAACAGCTTTGCAATTTATTAGACTGAACTGTTCCAGGATCAGAAAGAAATCAATAAAAAAGTAAAAGGAAAAAGGAAAGATTTTATGTGACACAAATAAAACAGACTATAGAGCAGAGTGGTGAAAACTGTTTATTTCATTCATTGGGGATAACTGTACAAGTTGCTTACTGTTCCATTCCCATTTACCAGTTGTAAGTTTTCTGGCCTTCTTTCTCTTTCACTATTATACTGTAACATTTGGTAAATAAGGTTCCCATCTTTCCTATTTTCAAGTTTAATTCTCCTTCTATCTTTATATACAAAACTAACATTCCCCTCACCCTAGCAAACATACACACACTTTAAGGCTATTTTAAATATTTAGTTCAGGCAAATGTAAACAGTCAAATAAATGAAATCTACAGAACTACGTATCTAAAAGATTCAAAGCCCCAAATTACTATTTAACATGACTTCAAAATATTAGACGTGGTGCAGTAGGAACCTAACCTACCATATTTGAATGCAAAAAACCTTCAGAAGTATTAGATATGTCAGTATTTTTCCACTCTATGTTGGATTGTAACCGAATCCTGCTACTTTAATTCCAGTGCTTTGCACGGTGTGATGCTTTCCTAGGTTAGGCTTTAAGCTGTGATGTTACCACACATTAGCAGCCACTTGCTAACGTGTTTTAAAAGTCTAGTCTAGACAAGGCACCCTACCTTTAACATGTACTAAACTAGTCAAGTACTAACAGCATACTTTTATTCCTAGTCTAGATGAATGCATGGCAAATACGGTGTACAAGTGTGATAGTCTTTGTTCCTGGGGAGCACTGTTTAGCAATCAGGGCTTTGGTCCTTCAACCTGCAGAGGGGGTTTTTGGTGGGAGAACTTGGGCCCTCCCATTGCACTGGGCCCCATGAGGGTGACACACGGGTCTGACACCCAGGAGCACATTAAGGTTGCCTTTCCTCGGCCACTTCCTACCACTCAGCTATTGTCCAAAGTCTATCCCAGGAGGCTGTGAAGGGGGTCAGCTCACCGCTTGGCATCTCTTCGCAGCCAGGCATGGCATGGTAGCTCTCTCCCTCTTGGGGAGGCAGGTGCCTCCTCTTGTGTCTTGGCCTTCTAGCCAGGTCAGTCCCAAGTCTCTCCCCTTCCAGGATAGTCCATAAACAAAACATAGGAGCTGCAAGCTACATGTCTTTTCTCTTCCCTGGTCTGCTCACAAGGATGCTCTTCTGCTTCTTTTCAACTCCTCTTCCAATCTGTGCATCTTTTGCAAGTGTGATGGGGCCAGGCTAGCTGACCCCAAAGCAGCTCAACTGCTTGTTGCCCAGTGTAGGGTTTGTATACCCAATCACAATCACAACATGTAGTAATCACAGACCCTTTTTAGTATCACTTGAGCTGCTGGAAAAGGGCAATAGCTATCACAGCAATGCATTAATTTCTACATATTGATACTGCAGTAGCACACAAAGGATTTGAGCCCCATTTTGCTAGGTGCTCTACAAACAATACAAGACACCGTCTTTGATCCAAAGATCTTGCCATAAAGACGACAAGTGATATACAACAACTTCTGGGGGAGAGAGAGGCACAATCATATCACTTGTATATATGTGCTTTTATTATTAAAAATAACATGTCAAATTGTCCCCATCTATTCCTTGAGCCATCATTAATGGGCTGATTTCTTATAGGCATCAGAGCAGAGGTCAGTCTTAAGGAGGTATCTGAAGGAAAAAAGTAGTGGTCTTATGAATCCATTCCAATGTAGGTCATTTTATGAATGAGGGGGAAGCATGAAAGAAATCTTTAATAAATGCTTGGTAAACTAAGGTATATTTGTTTAACATATACTTTATGAATATATAAAATGAACTTTAAAATAATCCATCCTTGCTCATAAATTTGGCCCAGGGGTTCAGGTGGTGTTCAGTAATTAATGCGTAGGGCCCTACCAAATTCACAGTTATAGGATTTTAAAAATTATAAATTTCATGATTTCAGCTATTTAAATCTGAAATTTCACAGAGTTGTCATTGTAGGGGTCCTGACCCAAAAGGAGATGTGGGGGGTTCGAGGTTACTGGAGGAGGGATTGTAGTACTGCCGCCCTTACTTCTGTGCTGCTGCTGGTGGTGGCGCTGGGCGGCCAGAGAATGGCGGCAGCTGGCCAGGAGCCCACTCAGAAGGCAGTGCCGCCACCAGCAGCAGCGCAGAAGTCAGGCTGGCATGGTATGGTATTGTCACCCTTACTTCTGTGCTGCTGCTGGCGTGGCCCTGCCTTCAAAGTTGTGTGCCCAGCCAACAACCACCGCTCTCCAGCTGCCCAACTCTGAAGGCAGTGCTGAAGTAAGGGTGGCAATACCGCAACCCCCTAAAATAATCTTGCGACCCCCTTTCCCCCCCGCAACTCCCTTTTGGGTCAGGACTCCCAATTTGAGAAACGCTGGTCTCCCCCGTGAAATCTGTATAGCATAGGGTAAAAGCACACGAGAGACCAGATTTCACAGTCTGACACGCATTTTTCATGGCCGTGAATTTGGTAGGGCCACATTAATGACACAGACAAGTATCATTTACATATAAGCAGTACAAAATGCTCACAGAATTTACTATTGATTGCAGTAACCTGAAGAAGGGCTCTGTGTAAGCTCAAAAGATTGTCTCTTTCACCAACAGAAGTTGGTCCAGTAAAAGATATTACCTCCTGTCCCATAGATTTTACTAGTCCATTCAGGGATGTAACACAAAATTGTATATACTTAACTATTAACTACATGCTGAAGTTTTAAAATTTGGACACATATTTAGAATTTTTACACGTACAAATGAACATGGGACTTTGTTGAGAGATTTTTACATGCCTCAGTCATGCCAGGAAATAAAATTATCAACCAATGACTAGAAGAGGTTAAAAAGTATTTTGAATAATGATGTTACTGAACATTACCTGACAACCTTTGGCATATTTCTAGGTTGTACTTCAGCAGCAGAAAAAAAGAAAAAAGAAAAATTTTTAATTTAAAATTTTTGTACTTTACCAAAAAATTCAGTGCACAAACAGTCCACTTTAGAGTTTGAATTAGTTCTGTTTTCACAGCACAGGGGTAAGATAAAGTGTGTTGTTCAATATAATAGTGCTATTGTATTAAGACCAGACATAGGCCAAGGGAGCAGCGTTTAAATCAGATTAAGGTTAGGTTAGGCTTCATGTTTGAATTTTGGTAAAACAGGTTATCATCACATGCTTAAATCAATAATATGGATCAAATTCAGTCCTCGTGTAATTAAATGCAACTCCCACTGACTTCAGTTGAAAGCTCCAAATATCTGCTACACCTAGTCTGAATCTAGTCTTGTAGCCCTCATAGTATTGAGTTTTCAGCTGAAAATACCACTGTAGAATCCTAAGAACCAGTTTGACACATAGTCATTCAAAAATAAGTGTTTGTCATAATTCTACGCCAAAGTGTTGCTGGTGCCCACCTGCTATAATATGTACTCTCTTATCCTTCTGCTTTTTCCTATAAGCAATCACATTGTGATAAGTTCATTATTTTCCTTTTTCCCTTACATCTTTAATGTAAATTAAATTTCTCCAAAATAAGCACTGTAGATGGAATAGAACAACTCCTTCATTAATCCATGACATTGCTGATGTGAATTTAAGCAGAGCCTCTGGAGGACAAGGCACAGGGTTAAAAACTGTTATCCCATTACAACTCCATTAACCTGTCACATATTTTCTTCTTTATTTCCTTTCCTGTCATTTTTGATGAGTAGCAAGGTGTTTCTGTGTAAACAGAAGATAGCTGTCTTCTCTCTAATTATTCATCATATCTGATTTGGGAAGCATCAAAATCTACGCTTTGTGTGCCCCATCTTTTCCTCATATAGAATGACACACATGAGAAAGGAAAAGTTACTGAAAAAAGATGGGGGATTATTATTTTTTTGGTAACATATTCCCACCAGTTTCACAGGGATGGAGGCTTCCTGGCAGGGGAAACGGAGAGGCTGCATCGGTTGGGGACAGTCAGGAAGCACAGACCTGTGTCATGTTATGGTTCCTCAACCAGACCTACAAAGCAATTTTCATTCCAGATTCTCCCCCAACACATCTGGTGGCATAGTTAGCTACTGTGCCCCCCAATACTATCCTTTGCATGGAGAATTAATGCTAGTCCGCACCACTTTAACGTCTGCAGTTAATTAATGCAGACCATTATGTCATAGTGGACTTTAGATACCTTTGCAGGGAGCATGCTGTATAGGCTGGCTGCTTCTCCTCTAGACACCTGCTTTTACTCACTGAGTCCCCCAACATACCACACGCATGTGAAGCCATATTATGAACCTCTTATTCCCACTAGTGAGTCGTTTGCATTGATGTCAATGGGATTATTCCTGGAAGTTGCTGCTCACTATAGGGAATAAAGAGTTCACAGCCTGGTCAATAGAGAGGTGCATCTCGCAAAGCTGCCACTCCCTTTGTTTTGCCCCCATTCAGCTCTCTTTTTTATATATTATAGCTACCTTCCACTTATGTGAAGGAAGCATTGTGGCTTATATCACAGTTATTTGTATGCCACTGTTTTGGTTTTTTTTACACATTTAATCATATGACCTTATTTTCGTGCCTGTGAACTTCCTTTCCC
The DNA here is from genome assembly GCF_965152235.1 of Eretmochelys imbricata. NCBI lineage: Eukaryota > Metazoa > Chordata > Testudines > Cheloniidae > Eretmochelys > Eretmochelys imbricata. The sequence continues at coordinate 89,565,177 of NC_135576.1, forward strand.
TTATTGACCCTGTAGTCTATTTTTTATCTGTCTCTATCATTTGTTATATTATGTTTCCATGTAAGCCCCAAACCTACAATCTGATTCAAGGAGGTGGATTTCTGCGTCTGTTCAGTCTATTTGACCTTAATGGGATTCCACATGTGTGTGAAGATCCATCTGTATGGATCAGATTGCAGGATCAGGGCCTAGATTGTAAACTCTCTGGGACAGGGAACCATCTTCTTTACATTCTGTTAGGCACCTGGTACACAAATATAATGGCACAGCAGATTTTTTTTAAAATCACTGAATTTGAGCAGCCAAAAGGAGATTAATGAAAAAGTTTCTAATTATGTAATAGCATCTTTGTAATTGCTAATGACAGGGAAAGGAATATAGAAAAAGTAAGTAGTTCGGGAGATTTGGTTAATAAAACTTTGTGGAAATCTTACCTGAGAGTTGCAATGGATTTTTTAAAGGATTTCTGAAAAAAAATTTAGTCTTTTGCCCGTTCCTGGAGATGTAATTGGCAGACACAGTTTGAATAAGGAATGTCTGAATGCCCATTATAATTCAAAGAGGTAATGATGAATTGGTTCTCTTAGCTTTCATTTTCTTGTGTCACTGCTTATAGGAAGTACACTTCTTGCTTGACACATGCTTATTATTTCTGATCAACTGCAGCAAGAATGGAATGGGGTCTTGGAGACAGAACTCTGAACAATGTCAAACTGGCATGTTAAGCAGCTGCACCAGAGGGCTGCAGATAAATGTTTTCACTAGAGAATGATTCAATTACTCAGCCTGTGGTGAGCAATGTTGATGTGAAGTAAACTTGAGTTAATGGCTGTGATCTTAATTTTTAACCCTTCTACTTCTCTCTTCCATAAAGACCATTGCAGAGGGAATAAGAGTATAAAACAAGGTGCACTAGGAGTTAAATGGATTACAGAATAGAGATAAGTGATCATTCTGAATATCACTCAACTGCATTACTGTAAAAATGAAGGCAATATTTGCACAGAGATTTACCGTAGCTCTTTAAAATTTTATGACTGACTATGCAGTCCTTGTTGTGCATTCCCAGGATTAACTGATCAGCTATGGGGATGTTCTTAGAATTTCATATCCTGACCTTTTGACTTTCATAATTGTATCAGAATAAAGAAAACTGGCATTTGCGCAATAACGTGCAATAATTGTTGCCTCCAATATTTTTCCTTTTTAATTTCACTGAAAGATTAAATGTGAAACTGGCTGCTCAGGGATATGGTCAATCATGCTATGAACTATAGATTTTATGTTACTAGAGAATGTGGATAGAGCTTTTTGCCACTAATTTACTGTCCTGACTTTAATTTAGGAATGTAAAGTTAAACAAACAAAATCTAAGCCTCCCCCAACCACTTTTTTTTTTAAGTCTATAACTGTTCCATTACTAATCATTCTATTCTGGTATTCGGGTTCTTATACCAATCCCATCACTGTGGTAACCATCAACTGCTGCACTCTAATACAGAAATTTCAAAAGGGATTTTGAAACCTTCAGTGTTATATACTCCTGATTTTGGGGGGGAGGGTGGGGGGAAAGTCTTAACATGTGCACATAAGAAAAAAATTGCAGTGTCTATAACATAGTAGATCTTTAAACAGAATATTTTGGATTTGTAAATTACACATTAATCCATGGCAGATAATGCTAGCTGCCATTTCCATGTAGTCTTTGTCCTTTTTATGTAATTAACAAGCATACAGACATCAGATGTTAACCCTTTCCTAGCTGGTTCTTCAGCACAGGTGCAGGAAAAACCAACCACCATTCCACTTCACTTTGTTTCATTGAAATCAATGGACAATTAAAAAATTCAAGAAAAATGAAGATGTTAAAATAGCATCTCTTAATCCTCCAGAGTTCTACTCCCTGTTTCTATGCACAGTCTATTTGCTTACTTTTCTAAGTAAAATGAGTTTTCACTGCTTTTTATTCTTGGCACTGCACACAATTCTGCTCTGGGCGAATGAGCTGGCATCTTTTTTGGCATGTACAATTCACAGAATTGATAACTAAGTTCCAGCTGTGGAATCTTGATCATTGGTGATGATCCAGAATTAAAAAGAACCCAGCCAGACCTTTAGAGTCCAGGTTGAAATTTCCAGGGCAGATAGTTTAAAAATATTTTTTGAAACAGAATCAAGAGACAAAACTGGAAACCCAGAAGACTTATTTTTTTTATGCTGTGTTACTTTTCAGAGTACAGCTGTAATTTCAGTCTTATGTTGCCTGGTACATTTAACAGAACAGCTCTTTAATCATCAATCAAAGTCATGGCATGTCAGTAGCAAGGCTGTAATTAATAAACTATTCCACTAATGGATATTTGGGGGGTAGATAGGAGGGGGTGTAGGCCACCCAAATAGCATGGAGAAGTTGGATATCATTAGAGGACATAAATTAGGTATTTTTTCCACAAACCACTTGCCTCTCCAACTTTGTCTAAAAGTGCTCTGCAGTTCTCTCAGAGTCACAAGAGAGCACCAGTCATGTAGGCTGGCTGAATAGAAAGTGTTCCTACTATTTATGCATTTTCCTTTTGTCTGTGTGCTTGATTTTCCTACCCCTTGAAGACTTCTCCTGTCAGGCACAGTTCTTTCATTCCAGTCTGCAGGGAAGCTGGAGATACAGAACCATTTTGTAACGCAGCCTGAAAAGTAATTCTCCACACCTCACATTACTGTGCAGCCTCCCTTAAAGGAGTAAGCAGATACTGCATTCCCACTACTTCCCATCCAAGCAAGTGGGCAAGGAATGGTTGGAACGAAGACTCTACACCTCAGCATGCCAGCCTGCACTGCTAAGATGGCACACATCAGGTTACTCATTCCTAACATTGTGTCGCTGTGAGGAATCTTCCTCTTCTGCTCCTGGAGCAGTGAAGCTATGCACCACTCATTACGGAAGGCAGACTGTTAAAGCATAAGCTAGCCCATAAGTAGCAGTTAGGGGCAAATTTTTCCAAGGAGGGAACAACATTATGCTTGCAAAAACGATTATAGCCTCTGCTTCTGCAAGAATCTGCATTTGCACAAAAAATCAGACAATAACATGTGCAAACTGACACTTATGAATGTAATTGCTCATTTTGCATATTAAAAAGAGCCTACTTGTGCATGCTAACGTGTGTGCACATGCGAGCTAGTGAACAGGAGACTGCAAAAAGGGAAGTCTGAGAGGGGAAGAATGAGATCCCCCTGCTGAATGAATACGATGCAAGTAGTAATCTCGGGGTGAGTGAGTTTGTTTGGCTGTTTGTGTTTTCCTCTCTCTTAGTCTGAGGTTATTTAAAGTTACAGGGTCAGTTGGGATAGTGTTTTTGTGGACTGTTTGAGCCTTTGTTCCCTGGATCATCCTTGATCAGCCTCAATCAGCCTTGTAATCACCCTCCCTCTGTGTGATTGAACGAAAGGGTAGGACCTACCTAGGAGAAAAGGCCTTAAAAGCCAGAGGCTACACCACCAAGGGGACTGCACTAACAGGGGACTGCAAACAGGGAAGTTTGTAAGGGGGAATAGTAATATAATTGCTATGGTTATGAAGGGCTACATTGCGAGTGCCAACACTGCTCCTGTCTCCTCCACCTGTATCCAGACAGAGAACTTGACCATAGATACCTCTACCCAGATCCCAGGGTAGATTTGTAGAGACTGTGGCCTGCATTTCCCACTCAGAAAGCCAGACTGTGGGGACTATCCATTGTGAAAGGTGTCTGCTGGTGGAATCTCTCAAGAAGCAGGTGGCAGAGCTACAGGAGGAGGTGGCAAGGCTGAGGAGCATCCAGCTAGAGAGGACTGTGCTATCAGGGATTCATTGACAGTACTGACAGACATCCAAGGCTGAGGAAGCTATCCAGCTAGAGAAGACTGCTGTTATGCCACTGAGGGAGGAGGATATGGCTCTGTCACAGGGCGGACAATGGCTGCTGGTTACTTCTGGCATCAGGCAGTGCTCCACCCCTACTCCCAACCCACCCACCATAGTGATGAAGAACCATTATGCTGCCCTGGCAACAAGCAATGAGGAATTGCCCCCAAAGGTGGAGGAGAAGAAGCCACATACCCCCAAGGCTGGGATGATCACAGCCACCACTCCCAGAAGGAAACATAGGGTAGTGGTGGTGAGTGATTCTCTTCTGAGGGGGACGGAGGCACCCATCTGTCGGTCTGACATGGCATCTCGGGAGGTGTGTTGCCTGCCGGGGCCCATATCCAAGATGTTATGGAGGGATTGTCAAGGATCATCCAGCCCTCTGACTGCTACCCCATGCTACTCATTCATGGGGCACTAGTGATACTGTGAGGTATGTCCCTGAGCAGATTAGAAGTGACTATAGGACTCTCGAAGTAAGGGTGAAGGAGTTTGTGGTACAGGTGGTGGTCTTTTCGATCCTTCCAGTCCCAGGTAGGAGCCCAGACAGATGTAGCCAGGCATTCATCTCCAAGATGCAAGGATGGTGTCGCCAGGAGGGCTTTGGCCTCCTTGACCATGGGATACTGTTCCGGGAAGGACTGCTAAGGAGAGATGGGGCCCACCTATCAAGGAAGGGGAAGAGCATATTTGGATACAGACTGGCTAACCTTGTGAAGAGGGCTTTAAACTAGGTTCGGTGAGGGCAGGTGACAAAATCTTACAGGCAAATCAAAAACATGGAAACCTGGGAGAAGGGTCAGAATCTGGGAGGAGCATGGGCCATTATAGCAGGGATAAGGGAGAGACAAGAGAGAACACAGAGGGGAAATCAAATCAGTATCTTAGATGTCTGCATACTAATGCGAGAAGTATGGAGAATAAGCAGAACGAACTTGAAATGCTAGTTAATAAACACAACTATGACAGTTGGCATCACAGAGACTTGGTGGGATAATACACACGACTGGAACATTGGTATAGACTGGTACAGCTTACTCAGGATGGACAGGCAGGAGAAAAAGAGAGGAGGTGTTGGTGTGCCTTATATATTAAAATTGTATACACTTGGATTGAGGCTGAGATGGAAATACTTGTTGAAAGTCTCTGAGTAAGGATAAATGGGGTAAAAACAAGGGTGATGTCATAGTAGGGGTCTACTACAGACCACCTAACCAGGAAGAAGAGGTGGATGAGGCTTTTTTTAAACAAAATCATCCAAAGCACAGGACTTAGTGGTGATGGCAGACTTCAACTACCCAGACATCTGCTGGGGAAATAATACAGCAGAGCACATATTATCCAACAAGTTCTTGGAATGTATTGGAGACAATTTTTTATTTCAGAAGGTGGAGAAAACTAATAGGGGAGAGGCTGTTTTAGATTTGATTTTGACAAACAGGGAGGAACCGGTTGAGAATTTGAAAGTGGAAGGCAGCTGAGGTGAAAGTGATCATGAACTGGTAGAGTTTACGATCCTAAGGAATGGTAGGAGGGAATGCAGAACAATAAAATCAATGGATTTCAAGAAGGCAGATTTTAGCAAACTTGGGGAATTGGTAAGTAAGATCCCATGGGAAGGAAATCTAAGGGGAAAAATAGTTCAAGACAGTTGGCAGTTTTTCAAAGAGACGTTATTAAGGGCACAAGAGCCAACAATCCCACTGTGTGGGAAAAAAAAGAAGTATGGCATGAGACCACCCTGGCTTAACCAGGAGATCTTCAATGATCTGAAACTCAAAAAAGAGTCCTACAAAAAAGTGGAAACTAGATCAAATTACAAAGGATGAATATAAACAAATAACACAAGGATATAGGAATGAAATTAGAAAGGCCAAGGCACAAAACTAGGGATTTAAAGGGTAACAAGAAAACATTCTACAAATACATTAGAAGCAAGAGAAAGACCAAGGATAGGGTACACCCATTACTCAATGAGGCGGGAAAAACAGTAACAGAAAAAATGAGGAAATGGCAGAAGTGCTAAATGATTTTTTTGTTTCGGTTTTCACCAAGAAGGTTGGTGGTGATTGAATGTCTAACATAGTGAATGCCAGTGAAAATTAGGTAGAATCAGAGGCTAAAATAGGGAAAGAACAAGTTAAAAATTACTTAGACAAGTTAGACATCTTCAAGTCACCTGATGAAATACATCCTAGAATACTCAAGGAGCTGACTGAGGAGATATCTGAGCTATTAGCAATTATCTCTGAAGAGTCATGGAAGGCGGGAGAGATTCCAGAGGACTGGAAAAGGGCAAATATAGTGGTTATCTGTAAAAAGGGAAATAAGGACAACCCGGGGAATTACAGACCAGTCATCTTACCTTCAGTACCCAGGAAGATAATGGAGCAAATAATTCAGCAATCAATTTGCAAACACCTAGAAAATAATAAGTTGATAACTAATAGTCAGCATAGATTTGTCAAGAGCAAATCTTGTCAAACCAACCTAATAGCTTTCTTTGACAGGGTAACAAGCCTTGTGGATGGGGGGGAAAGCAGTACATGTGATATATCTTGACCTAGTTAGGCTTTTAATACTGTCTTACATGACCATCTCATAAACAAACTAGGGAAATACAACCTAGATGGAGCTACTATAAAGTGGGTCCATAACTGGTTGGAAAACTCTTCCCAGAGAGTAGTTATCAGTGGTTCACAGTCAAGCTGGAAGGGCATATCGAGTAGGGTCCCGCAGGTTCTGTTCAGTATCTTCATTGATGATTTAGATACTGACATAGAGAGTACATATAAAGTTTGCAAATGATACCAAGTTGGGAGGGGTTCCAGGTGTTATGGAGGATAGGATTAAAATTCAAAATGATCTGAACAAACTTGAAAAATGGTCTGAAGTAAATGGGATGAAATTAAATAAGGACAAAGGCAAACTACTCCACTTAGCAAGGAACAATCATATACAAAATGGGAAATGACTACCTATGAAGGAGTACTGCAGAAAGGGATCTTGGGGTCGTAGTGGATCACAAGCTAAATATGGGTCAACAGTGTAACACTTGCAAAAAAAAAAAAAAAGGCAAACATCATTCTAAGGTGTATTAGCAGGAGTGTTGTAAGCAAGACACGAGAATTCTTGCAGTCTACTCTGTGCTGATTAGACCTCAACTGGAGTATTGTGTCCAATTCTGCATGTGACATTTCAGGAAAAATGTGGACAAATTGGAGAAAGTCCAGAGAAGAAGCAACAAAAATGATTAAAGGTCTAGAAAACATGACCTATGAGGGAAGATTGAAAAAACTGGATTTGTTCAGTCTGGAGAAAAAAAGAGGTCTGAGAGGGGACACGATAACCGTTTTCAAGTACATAAAAGGTTGTTACAAGCAGGAGGGAGAAAATTTCTTCTCATTAACCTCTGAGGATAGGATGAGAAGCAATGGACTTAAATTGCAGCAAGGGTGGTTTAGGTTGGACATTAGGAAAAATTTCCTGTCAGGGTGCTTAAGCACTGGAATAAATTGCCTAGGCAGGTTGTGGAATCTCCATCCCTGGAGATTTTTAAGAGCAGGTTAGAGAACACCTGTCAGGGATGGTCTAGTTATTACATAGTCCTGCCATGAGTGGTCCCTTCCAAGTCCTACGATTCTATGATTCAACTAGTAACAGATTGAGTGAGTATTGTCCTACTCGTACCAAAATAGTTTTGATAGTTACCAAAACTCAGATCCACAAAACAAAGTCTTAAGTTTTCAAACTTGAATGCCTACAGTTAAGTACCTAAATCCATATGCAGGGACATACATAGGGGGCCACTACTGAAAATGAAGCCTGAAGTTTGCTGTGGAAGCTTCAAAATTCTAATAATTTTTGAGAGGTTATATATTAGCACACTAATAGTATGAGAAATACACTCTTCTCTGCCTTGTGAGAGTGCCTTTCTAGTACCATGTTTGTGGGTCCTTCCTCTTCCTTTCCATCTCTATTAAAATCCCTCACATAGCCCCAATATCAGACAACCAAAGACCTTGTCCCTTCTCGGACACTGTAGTGGCTTGGAGTGATTCCTCCCTATCAGCCTCGGAGGGAGGCCACTCCACCTCTCCATGCCACCTACTGGCTGATGGCCAATTGACAAGGAATTAGCATGGTATGTGCCAATGGGGCAGAACAGGGCAATTATCAGTCTTCAACCCAGCTGTATCTTTGGAGCAGACGGTGTCAGGCTCCAGCCCTTTGGGCAGGGCAGAGCAACTGCAGTCTATGGCCCACCTCCCTGGGTAGGGCAAACAGCAAACAAATGGAGGCCATCTGGCCTAAAGTGGGTAGGCTGCCACCCAGGAGTGGGGCTGGCAGCAGAGGGTAGGAGGACCCAGGCCCAACCTACTCCACCAAGTCCCAGCCCAAAGCCCTACCTGTGGCGAGTAATCCTCCCCTGGGTCAGCAGGGATCCTCCCAAAACACACCAACTCTGGATTCAGCAAACACAACCAGACTAATATCTGGTTTCTCTGGGCTACTTCCTATTGCTATCTGTTCGAAGGGCTTCGCCGCTCACGGGCCCTCAAGCTCCTCAGGGTACTCAGCAGCTCCTTGGGGAATTCCTCCGGGGCAGGGTTGGTCCCTGACTCAAGGGCCTGCAGCAAGGCAGAGACATCCAACTCCTTCCTGGGCTCTCCCTCAACTGAGCTAGAGGCCTCGCATCTTATACTTCCTGTTCCACAGCCTCTGCTTCCGGTGCAAAGGGGGGCCCTAACCTGGCTCAAGGGCCTGCAGCAAGGCAGAGACATCCAACTCCTTCCTGGGCTCTCCCTCAACTGAGCTAGAAGCCTCGCATCTTATACTTCCTTTTCCACAGCCTCTGCTTCTGGTGCAAAGGGGGGCCCTAACCTGGCTGCATCCACCAGAGGGCAGGGAATGATTCCTCTCTGTCAGCGTGAGAGGGAGGCCACATCGCCTAGCTACAGACACAGTTCCTGAATTCAAGTACCTGGTTGTTTAGGTTCTGTGGTCGTCTCTCTCTGCTCCTTGGTTCACAGCATTGAAGAGCAGCTGGGACCTGCAATGGAAAGAGGTGGCTCATAGTGGGAGCACAGTGTGGGAAAGGAGAAGTGTTCATGGAGGTAAGAGAAGTGGAGCTAGGTTAGGACTTGCTTTAGACAAGAGTCCTGAGGTGGCCAAGCCTCCAAGCACCAGAAATCCTCCCTGCTCCTGCCATGGCACCATCAAGTGACCACCAAACCAACCCATAAAACGGGCCTTCCACGGAATCAGTGTCACAGACAGCATTAAAATTTGAGAATGCCTGGCTCCCAGTCCTACCCTCAGACTCTCTCACCCTGAATGAAAAGGCTTACAGCGTCACCCTGTTCTTCATGCCACTTTGCAGTATTTCAGCTAGCAAGAGTAGTATAAAATCCATTCAAGCAAGAGTAGTACAGTGGAGAGCAAAGGCACACATGTTAAATATCTGTATAATGTATGTAAAGTCAGAACACCCAGATTTGCTGACAAGCTGATTTATTTTCCAGCAGTACATATGATCTGTAGTAATGGGATATTACTGCAGCAAAGTTCATTTACTTAAAGTAAAATAACCACAGCCCACACCTATTCAGAAATTCTGTACTAATTCAGACAGGCCTTTATGTGCTGAACTTGTATTCTCTGGCACCACTGTTAATATTTAAAGGGATTTAAATGCATGCCATTAGTAAAAATGAAGAGATTACTGGTGAAATAAGAACATGAAGCAGCAGAGACCTTTCCTGATTCCAGAACAACTGACTTTAGATTGTAGACAAGAAAAGACCGTATTTGTGAAAAAAAATTTAGCTAAATATGAGAAAAAAATTGTTTTGCTTTAAATATATAATTAAGTATTCATAGAATGGCAAGTATCCAAAAAAGCACTCAGAGCAGTTTTCCATCCCCTCTGCAGCCTGTGGCTTGCTTGCAGTTTTTGTCCTTACGGGGAATGGTAGGAAGTCAAGAAGTTTATCAGCCACTTATTTTTCTTATTCCTTTCTAGCCTCAAATATGAATTAGGCCCTATCTATACTAGAACATAATAATGGCCATACTGGGTCAGACCAAAGATCCATCTAGCCCAGTATCCTGTCTTCTGACAGTGGCCAATGCCAGGCACCCCAGAGGGCATGAACAGAACAGTTAATCATCAAGTCATCCATCCCGTCACTCATTCCCAGCTTCTGGCAAACAGAGGCTAGGGACATCATCCCTGCCCATCCTGGCTAATAGCTATTGATGGACCTATCCTCCAGGAACTTATCTAGTTCTTTTTTGAACGCTGTTATAGTCTTGGCCTTCACAACATTCTCTGGCAAGGAGTTCCACAGGTTGACTGTGTGTTGTGTGAAAAAAATACTTCCTTTTGTTTGTTTAAAACCTGCTGCCTATTAATTTCATTTGGTGTCCCCTAGTTCTTGTGTTATAAGAAGGAATAAATAACACTTCCTTATTTACTTTCTCCACACCAGTCATGATTTTATAGACGTCTATTATATCCCCCCTTAGTTGTCTCTTTTCCAAGCTGAAAAGTCTCACTCTTATTAATAGCTCCTCATATGGAAGCCATTCCATGCCCCTAATAATTTTTCTTGCCCTTTACTGAACCATTTCCAATTCCGACATATCTTTTTTGAGATGAGGTGTCCACATCTGCACGCAGTATTCAAGATGTGGGTGTACCACGGATTTATATAGATGCAATATAGTATTTTCCGTCTTATCTATCCCTTTCTTAATGATTCCCCACATTCTGTTTGCTTTTTTTGACTACTGCTGCTCACTGAATGGATGTTTTCAGAGAACTATCCACAGTGACTCCTAAATCTCTTTCTTGAGCAGTAACAGCTAATTTAGACCCCATCATTTTATATGTATAGTTGTGATTATGTTTTCCAATTTGAATTACTCTGCATTTATCAACACTGAATTTCATCTGCCAATTTGTTGCCCAGTCACCCAGTTTTGTGAGATCCTTCTGTAGCTCTTCGCAGTCTGCTTGGGTCTTAACTATCTTGTAGAAAAGTTGCACTCGTTTAACCAGATCAATTTAAAATCAGTTTAGTGAAAAACCATAATGTAAATGCTCTGAAGGCTTGTCTACACTCGGACATTTACCAAAATAATTATTCCAGAATAGTTATTTTGGTAAATATCCAAGTGGAGACAAGCCCTAAATTTAACCCTTGCTTAAATTTTTTTAGCTTGCAGTAGTCAACCTCAGGTTGCCCATGACCAGCTAACACCATTTAATGAGTGTTAAGATGCATCTACAGTAGCTGCTAAGTAGTGTTTAAAATTTTATTGACTAACTCAAGTTTTAGACACACTGAGAGCCTCAAAGACATTGTTTTAGGCTATCTGCAGATTCAGGAAGATGACAGTGCATTAGTTAACATTCAGGTGACATTTTCAAGGTTTTCTTTGCAACCAAAAAGGCTAGACCCCCATCCCTTTTTTTATTTAAGTGAAAACCTAGATTCTCAAGCAAAATTCTGCAGCAAGGGACAGATTCTGTAAGTGTGGAACTACACAAAACACACGATCCTGAACATAGGTAAACAGATCACACAGTGTCCAGCACAAGACAACCACATACACTAAAGACCAAGTCTTGCCCTCCTTCCTCATGGAACATATAAAAAGATTGATTGCACTATGTGGTTCCACTTTTGTGGGAAGGGGAACAGGCTGCTCAGTGGAGCCCAGCAAATCCACACATATTTGCAGATCGGATGCAGATACAAATTTTGTATCTGCACACTGCACTTCTGCAGCCTATGTGCACCTATCATCACCTAAATGAATACCAGAGGACGGTCCAACTGGGGCAATATGCAAAGGGTGCGCTTGGCAGCAGGCCTGGCAAGAAGAGAGGGTGTAACAAGGAGATCCATGACTATGTGGATCCATACATCCCTATCTCCCTGTATAGGGGGGCACAGTGACTACTGAAGCTACTGCCCATAACTGCAGTAGAGGCACAGATGTGCTGGGTTGCCACTACTTTGGAGACCTCGGCCTGAAACTCAAAGAAAATCCCTGAGCAAAATCCACCTAAGCACAATGTGTGCCAAAGTGGTAAGATTAATGACATTTCATCACCATTTTCTGGAAACACACTGAGAACCTAAGAGCCATTGTTTTAGGCTGTTTCTGAGAAAGCTAAAGTGGAAAGTTTAATGCCACTACATCACCATCTTTTGCAAAGTGTGGGAGCATAATAAGAATCCAATAAAAGAAGAAGAGGGAACGGAAGAGTGAGTACAATGAATAAAGTGTTATTCGGAAGTACAAATGGTTCCATTTCAACAAAAGAAATAACAGTTTAAAAAACATTTCTCTGTACTGAACAGGCACATGTCATTCACAGTTTTCAGATTAGTACATCTACTAGAGGAAGGAATCTGCCATGTATCAATTTACGTCACTGATATGCTTGAATTGTTACTCCTGTCTCTAAATTAAATGTTCATAAGGGAACAAACATTTTACAGGGCTACATGGTCCACAACTAGGGATTCTAGGAATTACAGTAATACAAATAAATAAAATAATAATAATAAGTTTCAGAGTAGCAGCTGTGTTAGTCTGTATTCACAAAAAGAAAAGGAGTACTTGTGGCACCTTAGAGACTAACAAATTTATTTGAGCATAAGCTTTTGTGAGCTACAGCTCACTTCATCAGATGCATCCGATGAAGTGAGCTGTAGCTCACGAAAGCTTATGCTCAAATAAATTTGTTAGTCTCTAAGGTGCCAATAATAATAATGTTCACTCTTCCACTTACTTGGACCACCATGTATTAAAGAAGTCTACAGTGCACAGGGTTTGATAACTCTTTTGAGGAAAAAGAAAAATGTGGATGCTTGGAACAGTCTTGTGTGCCTGGCAAATGATTGCTGGTGTACTGTTATGCGAAACTTGGAACAAACGAGCACTGCCATCTGGTGGTAAACTTGTGCACCCAAGCGATTCTATAACTGAAAGGAAAATCAAGACTTTAAATTGAAGAGATTTTGTTTAAATAGAAATGCCTATAACTAAACACCAAATTTAATTTTTCATACATTATAGTTTTTAAATGATTTTATCACAATCCTTCGTGAAATTGTGTCCTATTCTTTGATGGGAAGAACTTCATATTAGCACTGAGTGGAGCTGGAGGAGCAGGAGAAAATCTACATGATTAGCAGACTCCTCTTTTTTAAAGAGGTGTGTGTATCATCTGGGAAATGTGCTGAGTTTTACAGATACTTCAGGTCAAACTTTGCCCTGAAGCACACCCCATGCAATCCTATTCCATAGAGCTGCACAGGGGTGTAACTAAGGTCAGAATCTGGCCCACAGTCTTCATAATGATAACTTTATAAAGTGAGAGAATAGCTTTAAGATCTACATATAACAACCACCATAAGTGCTGGATGTCTGATGTTGGCTTATTCAATGTGTCCAGCCATTGTGATAGCCATTATGTAAATTAATGAAATATTTCAACTACAGATGGAGAAACTGAAACCCTGGCTTCCTGTTCAAAGTAATTTGCCCATGGTCTGGCAGCAAGTGTGTGACAGAAGTGAGAATAATACGCACATCTCGACTCCAAATCTTGTGCCTTACCTGTGTATCTATGCCCATGCTCGTCACTGCAGTATCTGAATACCTTCACTGAAGTGTGAGAGCACTAGATTGTGGTCACTATATTACCTGGTGAATTGTTCCTCATTATGTATGTTTCTCTCTTCACTGGTGAGATGTGCCCCTCACCCCGTAAGCTGTCAATGATGCCTCTCTCTTTACGAGAGCAGAATGCAATTTTTCTGTGATTTATCCAAAGGAACCATGTAACTTAAATTATGTTAAAGAAAAAAAGAAGAGGGGACAGGGGAGAGACTGAGCCACATGATGGCAGAATAGAGCTTTTAATGGTGTGGCAATACATTTCCATATATCAAAAAAAATGCATCTCCAGTTTGGTGTGTTGTGCTCTTCCAAATAATTTCTTCTTCTGACATTAGCATGGTACTACATCAGTAGCAGCAGATCATATACTGGACCAGGATGGATAAAAATCAATGATTTTTTAAAAAAAAAATTTAAAAGATCGATTTTTTTTTTTATAAAATGCTTTCTGAGGAAAAAACCTAGCTAAAGACAGTTTTAATTAAGATACATTACAGCTCAAAGATATCTCATCATGGAATAGGGATTATAAATTCTAATTAGATAGTATGAGACAATATATTCATGTAATGTTTAAGAAAAGTTTTGTAAATGAGTTCCAATAGTTCATGGATTAGGGACCCAATTTTATGGGGTTCCAGAGGCTTCTGTATAGATTATTTAGGTTCATCTTTCTATCTACCCAATGGGACTCAGTACTCAGTCTAGAACAAACCATCAGAGATGCTTAGTTTTGCAGTTCTGAAACTGTGGATTTGTGTCTCCAGAGGTAATATACTTGTTAACAGCAAAAAATGTTTTAAATAAATAAATAATATATAGCGGTGAGAAATAACAGACCTCAACTCTATTGTCCCTCTGCAAATTTGTGTACACAGTCAATCCCTTACCTCTCTCTAAAAGTGCAAAGTTTCAAAAAGTGCAATGAATAGAAGATTGGAATAGGTCTGGACAAGGAGAAGAAGTCTGGAGATAAATGTGAGAAGCAAGGGACATATACTTGTTTTGTTAAAATATTATATGTTTGCTTTTGAAGAAAAAAATCCAGAATACTTAATGTTGTTTTAGTTAAATAAAACAATTTTAAATGTCTGTGTTGAACTGGAGATAGTTCACCTCTCAAGGACTTCATAAATATCTGCTTCAATTATCTTTGGTAAATGAAATAACCAATCATTCATTTTGTGATATAGCTCTAAAACTAATCTGAAAAGTTTTCAAAATAAATCACTGTTTAAAAATGTATAGTGTGTACCTTCTAAAAATGAAACCTACATCTATCTCTGCGTTGTGAAGAATATGTATTAAGGTTATAACAACCAACAAGAATGCACTTTTATGTAGAAAACCATGATTAAATTGAGTCTTCCTGACTAGTGATTTAAATCAATTTAAATCTGGACCTTCTGAACAGGCCAAAGGTCATACAGAGGGTAGCATATGAAGATGGCTGCAGAACAGGCAGTCAACAAGCTGGATTTACAACCAGTTTTTCCAGCAATTTTATAAAGATATCAGTCACTACATAAAAAAAACTTGCCATTAAGGTTAATGAAATTATAAAGCTATTTATTGAGACTAGTATACATTTTTGCTCAATCAAAAAAGTATCAGGAACAGCCTAAGAATCTAAATATCTTTAGTCATATACTTTGTATGGGGTATATATTAACAAATATGCCAAGAATCAGCAGAAGGTTTCCTGCTCTTCAGAAGAAGTGGGCTTGTAGGCGCTCAGTTTCCAAGCTACTTACAAGTAGAACAGATAAGCCAAATACCAGTTAGCGGTACTGTGGAGAAAGAAGCTTGAACTAGGATTTGCTGTCAAGAATATACCTAATTATTAGGTACAAAAGCCTTCTCCTACAGCGTTTTCAGACTAAGACTTACCTATACTTCACAGTTCTAAACCTTCCTGTTTCCAGTTGTCAGGGACAGTGTGCAGCAAAGATCTATTGCTTGGGCCCTGGTAAGCAATGATAGAGGATGGAGTAAGAAACAATGGGGAATCAATTTTTTTAACACAACAAAACATTTCTCTGAAGTTAACTTTTCTGGAGGATCACTTCCAATTACAATATAGCTTAGTAATAAAATGTTTGAGGTGATGTTGAGTCTCAGCTATGTGCCATATTTCCACCAGCACCTCTCCATCACAGGATCACAGGTCAGCTGAACCCCACCAGAGTTCTCTGCTAGTTGTGCGGAATAAGCCCTCCCTCCTGCAAGACAGACCACGCAGCCTGCATGAAAAGAGGAAGTGGCGGAGTTCCCAACATGCCCATAGAAAAGCAGTGGCAGTCCACTCAGAGACAACTCTTGTATGGGCATCCCCTGACACAACAAAGAGGGGAGAAGCAATGGTGTGAGATGTGTCCAGGGGCCCAGAGTATCTTAATCCAACCTTGGGTACAATATATACTGTGGACAAGCGAGATGAACAGCCACTAAACATCGTAACATAGATAAAGATATAATCTACCATCAAATTCATACTTTAGTATCGGGAACTAGCTAATTTCCACCGTTTAAGACAGTGTAAAGTTTAAATAACTCTTGATTCTGCTCGTTAAAGAATAGCATATGTGGGGAGATGAACCACTCACAGATCCAAATGGACTAGACTATTTCTAAAGTTAATTTACTACAATAATGAAAAGCAGTTTAAATTCTCTTTTGTAAGTCACCGTCAGCAGTTAGGCAGCTGTTTTATACCCAAGCCCTGATTGCTCTAGGGGTGAACAGACTAACCAGTGCTCCACATAGAATTTTCAGTTTTTCCTAAATTTTAAAAATAAACTATCATGCAAATTTATTAATAATGAAAGTTGATAGACAGACAGATAGGAGTGAAAACCTCTGTTCACTCACATAACACAATGAAAGTGTAAGATTTCCCACGAAAGTGCTTCTCTTTGCAGGGTTATGAGCATAGTTTATTATACAGACTATTTATTCCCAACAATCCTCATGGTCCCATTGCCCCTGACAGCAGCCATTGTCTGGCAGCATCTTATGGGATTTGTACCTTTCTGGCCTACACATTTGTTTGAATATCCTGTGTCGGTCACCTTCTCCCTCTCACCAGAGTTCAGAAATTAATTTTCCTCAAGAATGAACTGCAGTGGCAAAGTGTCTTAAAGAAAGCAATGCTTACCTTTTAAAAGTAAGAGAAAAAGTAAAACAGATAAAACTATTAATTTATGTCTAGCCTTGAGTTTGGGTTAGAATTGCCAACCCTCCAGAACTGTCCTGGAGTCTCCAGAAATTAAAGATGAATCTTTAATTAAAGATGATGTCATGTGATGAAACCTCCAGGAATATGTCTAACCAAAACTGGCAACCTTATCTAGGTAACAGCCTAGTGAAATAGGTTAGACACTGTAGTTACAATATAGTGCCTTACATCACTGAATCACATCCTTACCTTTATGAGTTCAGAAATCTGTCAAACTCTCAGACTTTGTCTAAGCATTTCTATTTCAGAGGTCAAATATTTCCTACAGTGAGAAGAACCCAGCTCCTCTGTATCTCCCTCTGATGTTTAGGTGTTAACAACCTTTATTACCTACTGACTTCTAATCAAAGAGAAGTTCTAAAATGGATCTTGAGATTGACATCCCCTCTGCCACTGTACATTCAGTTTCATTCAATATTGAATGGAAATTAGCTTCCCTGAATAGGGTGACCAGATGTCCCGCTTTTATAGGGACAGTCCTGATTTTTGGGTCTTTTTCTTACATAGGCTCCTATTACCCCAGTCCCAATTTTTCACACTTGCTGTCAGGTCACCCTATCCCTGAATAGACTGTTTTTTAATCTCCTTTCAGTTAACATGTATCACTTCAAACATGTATCACCCTTTGAGTCAAGATGGGTGATCATCATCATCATGATGTTCCCATTACACCTCTGGCATTTAGGACAGTGACGAAGCTCCTCCACGCCTCTCTGTTTCTAGCAAGTCTTTCAATGGTTCCCCAGCTGTGCCCCATGTTTTTCAGCTCGGCTTCCACAGCTCTTCACCATGTTGTTTTCAGGCAGCCTCGTTTTCACTTGCCTTCAGATGTCCATCTTATTGCCACTCTGGTGATGGAATCAGTTTCTATCTGAAGCACATGGCCAATGCATCTCCAATGCTTCCTGGCAATGATAGTGCTCATAGCCTCTTGGCTTGCAAATAACTATTAAAATAGTTATTTGCATATAAATAGGTCTGTCTCTTCAAAATTGGTTAGCTGCCTCAGCTTAAGGAGTCATACACAATGCAGCTCTCATCAAATCAGAACCTTCATGTTACCACAGTTGTCAATAATTCTCCAAAATGTCAATTCTATATGATTTATTGTGGACAATACCCAGTCCAACACAGCTTCTCTGCAAAAATTGCTGACAGGGTGCCAGTTAGTGCCAACTGTGATACTGATTTTGCAATGAGATATTAGATAGTCAAAATTTTCCAACAGAACACTTTTTAAAATTATTAAACAATTAATTATAAATACCTAGAGGATAACAGGAGATAATAGCCAGTATAGCTACATGCCAGTCAACCTAATTTCCTTCTTTGACACGATTACTGGTCTAATGGATAGTGAGTGGGTAAGCAGCAACCTTGATGTATCTTGATTTTAGTAAGGCTTTTGACACTGTCCCATATGACATTCTCACAAGCAAACTACCAAAATGTGGTCTAGATGAAATTACTGATGGGTAAACTACTGATTGATAATTACTCTTTCAGTATGTTTTTTCAACGGTTCACTGTCAGTCTGGAAGGATTCATAGATTCATCGATATTTAGGTCAGAAGGGACCATTATGATCATCTAGTCTGACCTCCTGCACAACGCAGGCCACAGAATTTCACCCACCACTCCAGGATTTGTCTAATGGGGTCATATAGGGATCTGTCCTTGGTCTAGTACTATTCAATATTTTCCTTAGACTTAGATAACAAAGCAGAGAGTACACTTATAAAATTGGCAGATGACACAAAGCTGGGAGGGGTTCCAAACACTGTGGAGGACAGGATTAGAATTAAAAATCATCTTGATAAATTGGAGAATTGGTCTGAAATCAACAAAATGAAGTTCAATAATGACAAGTGCGAAGTACTACACTTAGGAAGGAAAAATCCAATGCACAAATACAAAACGGGGAGTAATTGTCAGAAAGAAGAGCCTGGAGTAGAGCCAGTCTCTGGGCAACCTAATGTATCCAGCTGACCTGAAGCATGGCTGCCTAATTTGTAACACTGCCTGATTGGTTGGATGAGCCTGCAGACCAGCTCTTAACCCCATCAGCAGCAGTTCAATAGCTACTCAAAAGCATTTGCCCATGTTTGCAATAGCTCATGCCTTGTCCCACTCCAGGTAACCCTGGTCCGACTCTTGGCTCTGGAATTTGACTCTGGTTATGACCTTGGGCTCTGACTCCTGGCTCATAACTCCTGCTCTGCCTCTGACCCTTGGCTTTGGCCTGACTCCTGTTCTGACCACTACACATTACCCATGTCCCAGTCACTGACAATAACTGATTAGGCAGTACTGGTGAAAAGGATCTGGGGGTTATACTGGATCATAAATTGAATAGAAGCCAACAATGTGATGCAGTTGCCAAAAAGGGCAGTATCATTGTGAGCTCTATTAACAGGATTGTTGTACATAACACAAATGGAGGTAACTCTCCTGCTTCACTCGGCAGTGGTGAGGCCTCACCTGGAATCCTGTGTCCAATTGTGGGTGCCATACATTAGGAAATCTGTGTACATCAGAAGTAGGAAACCTGCTAAACAACCAGTGGAGCCACTGGATGATCGAGATGCTAAAGGAGCAGTCAAGGCCGATAAGGCCATTGCGGAGAAACTAAATGAATTCTTTGCATCAGTCTTCACGGCTGAGGATGTGAGGGAGATTCCCAAACCTGAGCCATTCTTTTTAGGTGACAAATCTAAGGAATTGTCCCAGAATGAGGTGTCACTAGAGGAGGTTTTTGAACAAACTGATTAACTCAACAGTAATAAGTCATATGGACCAGATGGTATTCGCCCTAGAGTTCTGAAGGAACTCAAATGTGAAATTGCAGAACTACTAACTATAGTCTGTAACCTATCATTTAAATCAGCTTCTGTACCAAATGACTGGAGGATAGCTAATGTGACGCCAATTTTTAAAAAGGGCTCCAGAGGTGATCCCAGCAGTTATAGGCCAGTAAACCTGACTTCAGAACCCGGCAACCTGGTTGAAACTATAGTAAAGAACAAAATTGTCAGACACACAGATGAACATAATTTACTGGGGAAGAGTCAACATGGTTTTTGTAAAGGGAAATCATGTCTCACCAATCTACTAGAATTCTTTGAGGGGGTAAACAACCATGTGGACAAGGGGGAATCCAGTGGATATAGTGAACTTAGGTTTTCAGAAAGCCTTTGAGAGGTCCCTCTTAAGCAAAGTAAACGGTCATGGGATAAGAGGGAAGGCACTCTCATGGATTGGTAACTGGTTAAAAGATAGGAAAGAAAGGGTAGGCATAAATGGTCAGTTTTCAGAATGGAGAGAGGTAAATAGTGGTGTTCCCCAGGGGTCTGTACTGGGGCCAGTCCTGTTTAACATATTCATAAATGAGCTGTAAAAATGGGTAAACAGTGAGGTGACAAAATTTTCAGATGATACAAAAATACTCAAGACAGTTAAGTCCCAGGCAGACTGCAAAGAGCTACAAAAGGATCTCACAAAACTGCGTAACTGGGCAACAAAATGGCAGATGAAATTCAGTGTTGATAAATGCAAAGTAATTCAAATTGGAAAACATAATCCCAAGCATACATATAAAATGATGGAGTCTAAATTAGCTGTTACCACTCAAGAAAGAGATATTGGAGTCATTGACGGTTGTTCTCTGAAATCATCCATTCAATGTGCAGTGGCAGTCAAAAAAGCAAACAGAAAGTTGGGAATCATTAAGAAAGGGATAGACAATAAGACAGAAAATAGCATACTGCCTCTATATAAATCCATGGTACGCCCCCACGTTGAATACTGCGTGCAGATGTGGTCACCCCATCTCAAAAAAGATATATTGGAATTGGAAAAGGTTCAGAAAACAGCAACAAAAATTATTAGAGGTATGGAATGGCTTCCGTATGAGGAGAGATTAATAAGACTGGGACTTTTCAGCTTGGAAAAGAGACGACTAAGGAGGGATATGATCGAGGTCTATAAAATCATGACTGGTGTGGAGAAAGTAAATAAGGAAGTGTTATTTACTCCTTCTCATAACACAAGAACCTCTAGCTTTCACCCTGACCGCACCAAACGATCCATTGTCTACAGCCAAGCTCTGCGATACAACCGCATTTGCTCCAACCCCTCAGACAAACACCTACAAGATCTCTACCAAGCATTCTTACAACTACAATACCCTCCTGCGGAAGTGAAGAAACAGATTGATAGAGCCAGAAGAGTTCCCAGAAGTCACCTACTACAGGACAGGCCTAACAAAGAAAATAACAGAACGCCACTAGCCGTCACCTTCAGCCCCCAACTAAAACCCCTCCAATGCATTATCAAGGATCTACAACCTATCCTGAAAGATGACCCAACACTCTCACAAATCTTGGGAGACAGGCCAGTCCTTGCCTACAGACAGGCCCCCAACCTGAAGCAAATACTCACCAGCAACCACATACCACACAACAGAACCACTAACCCAGGAACCTATCCTTGCAACAGTTGCCAACTGTGTCCACATATCTATTCAGGGGACACCATCACAGGGCCTAATAACATCAGCCACACTATCAAAGGCACGTTCACCTGCACATCCACCAATGTGATATATGCCATCATGTGCCAGCAATGGCCCTCTGCCATGTACATTGGGAAAATTCGACAGTCTCTACATAAAAGAATAAATGGACACAAATCAGATGTCAAGAATTATAACATTCAAAAACCAGTCGGAGAACACTTCAATCTCTCTGGTCACTCAATTTCTGATCTCAAAGTGACTATCCTTCAACAAAAAAACTTCGAAAACAGACTCCAGCAAGAGACTGCTGAATTGGAATTAATTTGCAAATTGGATACAATCAACTTAGGCTTGAATAGAGACTGGAAATGATTGAGTCATTATAAAAAGTAACCTATTTCCCCATGTTTATTCCTCCCCTCCTCCCCCCCAGCCACTGTCCCTCAGACGTTCTTGTTAAACCCTGAATTTGTGCTGGAAATGGCCCACCTTGATTATCATACACATTGTAAGGAGAGTGATCTCTTTAGATAAGATATTACCAACAGGAGAGTGGGTTTGTTGGGGAGGGGGAGAGAAAACCTGGATTTGTGCTGGAAATGGCCCACCTCGATTATCATACACATTGTAAGGAGAGTGATCACTTTAGATACGCTATTACCAGCAGGAGAGTAGGGTGGGGGGAGAAAAAACCTTTTGTAGTAATAAACACCCATTTTTTCATGGTTTGTGTGTATAAAAACATCTTCTGTATTTTCCACAGTATGCATCCAATGAAGTGAGCTGTAGCTCATGAAAGCTTATGCGCAAATAAATCGGTTAGTCTCTAAGGTGCCACAAGTACTCCTTTTCTTTTTGCGAATACAGACTAACACGGCTGTTACTCTGAAACAAGAACTAGTGGTCACCAAATTAAATTAATAGGCAGCATGTTAAAACAAACACATAGTTAACGTGTGGAACTCCTTGCCAGAGGATGTTGTGAAGGCCAAGACTATAACAAGGTTCAAAAAAGAACTAGATAAGTTCCTGGAGGATAGGTCCATCAATAGCTATTAGCCAGGATGGGCAGGGATGGTGTCCCTAGCCTCTGTTTGCCAGAAGCTGGGAATGAGTGACAGGAGATGGATGACTTGATGATTAACTGTTCTGTTCATTCCCTCTGGGGTGCCTGACATTGGCCACTGTCAGAAGACAGGATACTGGGCTAGATGGACCTTTGGTCTGACCCAGTATTGCCATTCTTCTGTTCTTACGACAAATTCGAGAAACTCTACAAGAGAACAACAACTATGAAAGGTTTAGAAAACCTGATCTATGATGAAAGTTTAAAAAAAAACTTGGCTTGTTTAGTCTTAAGAAAAGACGATTGAGGGGGGAGGACCTGATAATTCTTCAACTATTTTAAGGGTTGTTACAAAGAGGACAGTGATCAATTGTTCTCTGTGTCCACCAACGATAGGACAAGATGTAATCAGCTTAATCTGTAGCAAGGGAGATTTGTTGGCTATTAGGAAAAACTTTCTAAATTCTGGAATAGCCTTCCAAGGAAGGCTGTGGAATCCCCATCATTGGAGATTTTTAAGAACAGGAGGAACAAACACTTGTCAGGGATGGTATAGGTATATTTGCTCCTGCCTCAGATAGCGGGATGGACTAGATGACCTCTTGAGATCCCTTCCAGCCATACTTTTCATGATTCTGATTTTTCTGTTTGACAATGCCGTTTTTTTGGAAATCTAGAGAGGACCATGTTGATTGTAATGAAATTTTATTTAGGAAAAAAACAAAATGAAGCATTCCATTTTTACAGTATTGGAACAGAATGTTTTGACTTTTCATTTCAAACTGACTTTATTTCAAATTTTTAAAACATTTTAGAAGTCAAAATAGGAATGAAACATTCTGTTATTTATCAAAATAGAATGTTCTACTCAATCAAAAAAATTGTAAATTCGATTTTGCTGAAAAAATTGAAGCATTTTGTTCCGATTCGGATAAAAAACAAATTACAACCTATATATGTGCAAACTATTTTTAGAGGGGATTTTGCATGCTATGCAGTTTGTTTAGGCAAAACTTTGCTAAATTTGAGGTGTAACAAAGACCTGTCTCTATTGCAGAATGATAATTAGGGAACTTATGTAAACTTAGTAATTTCCAGTTCTTGCCTCTCAAGGGTGTAATGTATAGCTCCAATATAAAACATTTGATGTCAATTTTCATTTTATTTAATTTTTATCATGTGATTAAAAAATTATTTTGCTAAACCCACTGAAAAAAAGTGGGGGGTTGCAGGAGACATGTTTCTTCAGCGAAGAGTGTTAGTGGGGACAGTCTTTATCTCTCTCCTTCACACAGTTACAAAAGTCTTTTTAAACTTTCATTTTTTCATTGTAAAGCCAAATGATGGTGATAATATACTGATCCCAAAAATCACTTTTGAAATAATATCCTGTAAACTGGTGTTACAGGGTTTGAATTAAGAGGCCTCCTTGCAGCTAAAGTCTACAGGTACTAATTTCCAATAAATATAAAAGGTTATGAAAAAATGCATAACTTTAAGTAAATGGAATAAGAAAAATTGGTATAAAGGTTAGGCATGTCTTTCATAAGGGACTGCCTACCATTCTTTAAAAAGACAAATCCTAAAGTTATGTACAAAGAGGAGTTTGATACCTAGTACAGAATTTAGCTGTCTGCTAAATTTACATAGGTTTTATCAAAAGCCTAATAAAGAAATGCATGCTCTTTTTGTTTGGTATTTTAGCTCTAATTTACATTTGAACATGCTGCAATGAATAAAGTGCAGTGTTCACTGTGACTCTGGGAAAGTGTGTTGTGTTCAGTGACTCAGGAAAATATGGGAAATTAAATATCAATGGATAAAACCATGAAGAGCTGTGTTCAGAAAGACACAGGAAAATGTGATGCATTTTAATGTTCTATGATGTGTGATTTCCCAAGAGACCCTGTGGTTAAATATCTTCTGTTTGGTTCAACCACGGAGGCACAGTTTGTTGCAAGCTCCCAGAACACGGGATTCTGTTGGCCTGTATGAGTCTGTGACGTAAGATGCTTTATTTACTCTTCTCTCTGCCTTTTTCCCCCCCTTTCTTGCTGTTTTAAAAGGTGGCTGTCCCTTGCCATATGTACAGATGCTCCCCGACTTACGCAATCGTTCCATTCCGGAAAGCCTTGTAAAACTCAAATTTTGCGTAAGTCGGAAACATATACCCGTACATTACGCAAAAATTTCCGCAACTCGAAAATCCTATTTCTGGCTTATGGAACTTTTTCCGGAAGGGCGAATTTGTGTAAGTCAGGTCTTGCATAACCCGGGGAGCGTCTGTAACTAACTCTATAGTTATAGTTTCTCAATAATACTTTCTGACCTTTGTGCAATTGTTTAATCAGCTTTATTTAGAAAAGTACTAACTGCAAATAAAATATTTTCCTCTAAAAATTCATCTTAACGTATGTATTGCCACTTTATTCTGCTGTTAGTAAGATTTTGTAAATTATTTAATGCCTTTATTTAGCAAAGTATTAACTCCATAAAAATGTTCCTCTCTAAAAATGCATGCAACACTTTATTCTTCTGTCATTCAGACTTTGTACACCTGTTTACTAGACTTTATTTAGAATAACACTAGATGTGTAAAAAGCACATTTTCCTCTAAAAATCAGGAAAAAGCATGAAAGCTATATTGACTCATTTAAATCTAATGTATGAAATATTTTTTTTTCCAAAATAGCGCCAAAAATGCACATGTCCAAAAATGAGACATAGGGGCAGCACATGAAGCAAAGAGAAAGCACAGAAACCTGTCAAAATGTATATGATAAGTAAAGGTATAACTCTTCCTAATGACCACAGTTGGCTGAACCACCATCTGTTCCCAAACAACATTGTGGGGTTTTTTTTGTAATATAGAAGTGCACTCATTCAGCAATGTTTAATCAAGCAGAACTGACTTTTCTCTCCCAATACCACAGCTTGTTTTCAATAAATGTTTAACTTACTGATTTCTGAAGAGAATTCTTCATAACACACAGTGCCAGTTCTGATCTCACTTACACTGCTTTTATAGTGGTGTAACTGCATGTCTTCAATATAGCTGTATGTCTGATTTATAAAGATTAGAATAAAAAGCTTGTCTTATATTTTGAAAATCTCATGACACTTTGGCCAGTGCAAACACCTCTGCAGTAGACTCCAAATGTTTCCTTTGTCATTCCACTTCACCTGTCTCAGTGGTCTCCAACCTTTTTACACACAAGATCACTTTTTGAATTGAAGTGCAACTCAGGATCTTCCCCTCCCTTTTCCCAAGGCCCCGCCCCGCTCACTCCATCCCCCCTCTCTCCATCGCCCGCTCTCCTCCACTCTCACTCACTTTCAACGGGCTGGGGCAGGGGGTTGGGGTTCGGGAGGGGGTGCAGGCTCTGGGCTGGGGCCAAGTTATTTGCAGTGTGGGAGGGGGCTCCAGGCTGAGCCTGGGGCAGAGTGTTGGGGTGCAGGAGGGGATGCAAGCTCTGAGACAGCATTTGGGTGCCGGAGGGGGCTCTGGGTTGTGGCAGAGTGTTGGGGTGCAGGAGGGGGTGTAGGGTACTGGCTCTGGAAGGGGGGTATGGGCTGGGGCAAGGGCTTGGGGTTCAGGAGGAGGTTCAGGGTGTAGGAGGGGGTTTGAGGTGCTGACTCTGGGAGGGGGCTCAGGGCTGGGGTGGCTCCCGATTGGTGGTGCAGCAGGACTAAGGCACGCTCCCTGCCTGCCCCAGCCCCATGCCGCTCCCGGAAGGTGCCAACGTGCCCCTCTGCAGGCACCGCCCCTGCGGCTCCCATTGGCCACAGTTCTCCATTCCTAGCCAATGGGAGCTGAGGGGGGCAGTGAGTGCAGGCAGGAGAAGTGTGCAGAGACCCCTGCCCCTCCCCTCCCCAAAGGGCTGTGGGGGTATGCTCGGCGCTTCCTGGAGCGGCATGGGGCCAGGGGAGGCAGGGAGCCTGCCTTGGCGGCAGCCCTGCCACAACTGGAGATCATGAGTCTCCAGGATCGAACAGTTGACTGTGATCAACCAATTGATAACCACTGACCTATCAGTTTGTCATTCTCTTGACCAGAATATGTATAAATACTGTCAGAGGAACCACTTAATCCCATAACACTTATAAACTTGGGAGTTCTTTTACTTTAACATATGCATATGTTAGATATTGTTCAATAACAATCTAAGTGAAACATGAAAAGCCAGATGGATGCACACCCATCATGTCGACAGTTTGGAAGAGAACAGACAAGCATTTTATTTAGTATTACTGCTAATTTTCCTGTACCTCTTCTTTCCCTCTTTCTATGTTGTCCTAATAAACTGTGGGAGTTGAAACTGTTGGAGATTAGATAACTGGAGAACTACCTGCAGTATGTTCTTAAATACAAGTGATGAAATTTGGGCCTCACTGAAGTTATGGGAGTTTTGCCATTGACTTCAATGGGGCCACAATTTCACTCAGAGTTTAGGAAGATACACAGAGTGTTATCAATGAGGTTAAAAGAAGTTACTTATCCTAAACCATAGTACTGCTGTCTGAACTTTTTTGGATAATGCACAGTCTGATTAATCCAGACTGCATCACACTGGTGATAGCTCCTTCAGCTAGTTATTGAAGCATTTGCCACATTCATCACAAATAAGGTGCACTGGCATGGCGTGGTGATTTCTCTGGACCTTTTTACTGAGACTCACTGGTTCCCAGAATGTTCCTGGTCAGTTCAGAGGAGGATATTCATGATCTTCTGTGATCCTTCATATTCATAATTATGAGTCTAACCTTCTTTGTTGTTTAAAGCAAGTAGTGTGGCTGCCATACATTATTAAGGCTTTAATCAACCCCTTAGCAAATGGAGGCTACCAATCACTTGTAAACACATTGAGGTCCACCCTTATTTTCAGGAATCTTTTGATACTAGCATGCTGACTGATTACCAGTGTTTCAAATATCCCATTCTGGAGATCAAGACAATGGCTATAAAAAGACGAAACTTCGCAAGTGTGTGTGCACTTTGACAATGCCCAAAATAGGCATCCAAAGACTCCCATGTGCACTTACCCGTGGAAGTTTGTACATGAAGTCTTTGCATGCAGAAATGTGCGCCCACTTTTGAAGATTTTTACCCTCAATTCTATGTGCACTTGACACCAATGGCATCCTGCAGAGATTCCAGTATGAGATTTGCACATTTGGACTTGAGCCTGTGCTTGGCCATGTGATGAATGACCTTCCCTGAGAGTTTTATATCAAGATCAATTGGTAATTTAGGTCCTGCTGGTTCTCACAGCAGCTTTTCATACAACTGACCAGAGATTGCTGATGTGTCTGGAATTGCCATTCAGTATGGTTCACATTAAACCTTAGATACCAGTCAGTTGGTGTTAATGAACAATTGTCATCATTGTGAAGTGACCAAACTGCAGCATTTCTCAGAGATTTCTCTCTCCCTCTCTCACTTTGTTAATTCAATGTATATATGAAAGGATGAGACTTGAAGGGAAAAAGTAGTCTCCCAAATAACATCCACTTGAGATGCAAAAATAAAATTGTGCAGTTCTGTATTATATGAGCATGTTTCTTGAGCACTTTGATTAGCAGTGAAATAGCTCATGTTGACATTTAAAATGTCATCACCAAGGTTCATCATTAACTCCTTTGAAATTATAGGTCTGCTACTTGGTAGGACAGTTCACACCTCTCTTGCAATTAATGTTTTGGCCTGTCTGTACACTCAGATATTACTATCTTGGTTTAAATTTGGGGAGTTTTCTCTGCTATCACAAGGCCCAGAGACTTATTTTTGCTAAACAAAAGTTTAAAGTCTGATGCACAATATGCAGTCCCCATGAAAAGTACCAGCTTGCTGAGTCACTGTGAACCTTATAGAACTCAGAAATCTTATTGCTGTGTAGAAACTTGTTATGAAGAGGCTCTCTTTTGAATCATGTTGCTTATTACTGCAAAGATTTGTTTGGAGGTAATGAGTCAGGTTACAAATGTTGGTATTGCTTCTGACCACGCCTTTTCAATGGCACAAAAAGATCAGGTTGAATGTGGTTCGAAAAAAAATTTTTTTTCTTGTTATGCAACCTGTGTAGGTTCAGCCCTTGTTTAGCCTCTGACAACCTTACCATAGCAACACTTGCCCTCCTGATGATGAGTTTAGCTTATTGTCATTCCATTCCCCTTGGAGTATAGCTTTCAACAGAGCTCCTCGAAAATTTGCAGCTTATTTGGAATGCAGCAGAATATTTTTACTCATGGTCTTGAGCTAATCGAATCATATCACTCCAATACTTCATTATTTATATTGACTGTCTAGAAAGTGCCACAGATAGGACTGTTGATATTTAAAAACTGTGAATAGTGTCAACCCTGACTTATATACAAAATTTCTTCTTTGAGCCAAGGGCTGATAGGTGTCTATATACACATATCACCCATTATTTGAGGGACCTGTACTGCTGCAGCTGTAAGGTCTCCTGTGTAGCTGCTCTATGTTGGTGAGAGATGCTCTCGGACGACACAGTGCTGTTTACACCAGCACTTTTTGTCGATTAAACCTTTGTCAGGAGGGAGGGGTTCGAGTCACACTCCTGACCGACAAAAGTGCTAGTGTAGACATAGCCTTAAACAGTTTATTTCTTTCCTTTTTCTTTTTACTGGGTATCAGCAGTTTGTGTAGTAATTTGACATCATGATGGCACCGGAGTACCTTCAATAATGGTATTTCGGTAGGTTAGTTCTGCAGTTTATTTGGGGAATGAAGCTTGTTTCATCCACTGAACCAACTAGTCTCTTAATCTGGCTGCAAGTATTATTCTCTGAGCTACATCTATATGAGTTGCAGATGCAGCTCTAGTGCATGTGGTGGTTCTGTTAAGTTATACTGTCAGCAAGGCAGGATTTTTAAGACCCCCTTTTCAGAACTATGGCCAGTTCATTAAGCATTCACCAGATCAACTTATTCTGGCTATGATCAAGAACCATATTTAGCAATCAAATATCAGGCCTTGCAGCTCAAAAAAAAACCGGTATTAAAAGTAAATTAGACAGGTAGCCAACTAAGGCATTACATTTCATGGGGTTCTGCGACTCTGAAAGGAGTTATACTGCTCAAGGAAGCCATTTGGCATGAAAAACCCATTCTCTAGGTCCCATCCCCAAAGCACAGGTTCCAGGGAAGGGTGGCTGGCCAGAAGACAGATTTCACTCCATTCAGGGGGAGAGGAAGGAAGCTAGGACAAAGGAAAGAAGAACGGAAAGAGAGTTCCAGGCCAAACATATGGGAGACCTGCTTCGCTGTTTCCAAAGAGGTAAATCAAAAAATCATTCACTGAACTATACTGGCACCCCAAAAGTGGCTGTAACAAGCCTCTTTCTTCACTCTCATGATTTTTGTCACACATTCTTCCTGTCTCTTCCACTCCCCATCTATTCTTCATATTCTTTATGGTTTCATTTCCATACAGCTGTCTTTACTCAGCTCTACAATTGTTGAGGCTTTTAGTGCTCAAGCTATGTTGAAATCATTTCAGATAGCCCTTAAGCATGAAAGCTCAAGGCGTCCTTGGAATGGAGCAATGGAGATAAAAGTAACTGAGTGAACCAGATGTCCTGCTGATGCCAAAGGTTGATCTCTCAGAAAATGTTGCTAGCCCAAAATGTTAGTGACCTGGATGGTTGCCCAGCTTGCCTTAAAGACTAGCCAGGAGGAAAAACCAGCATGTTTTCTGTTCAGGTCAAAGTAGTTCATCTTAGATGCCATCTATATAGGAAAGGAAGCCAAACCTGACACCTGTCTAATCAGTCTTTGCTCCCCCACTTAATCCCTTTCATTGCTTCCACTGCCATTAGGAAAAAACACCATAAACCCAACCCATCAGTCAATATCATTCCTTTTTTCCATTCTGTATAATTCTGAAGTTCCCTTAATTTTAATAAAGGCAAGGTAGAGGAGGTAATACCTTTTATTGAACCAACTTCTACTGGTGCAAGGTACAAGCTTTCGAGCTTTCACTCTTTTTCAGGTCTAGGGAAAGAAATCAGCATGTTTCAGCTAAATTGTATTTAATGTAGTATATTTTTCTAGTGAAGTAAGAGAGGCAACATTTGTTTTCTTTTTAGATTGCACAATTTACAGTTTGGGGCTAAAAACTGCCAAGATCCAGCAGGATCCATATGCTAGATTTAGGATTTTGCAGCAGTCATGTGCTGTATCTAGATTTTTTTTGGTGCAGTAGAAGTATCTCCACTTGTTCTCTATTAATGCCATTAAAGTTAAAGGTGGTTTTCTGTAGGGGAAGATGACGCAACAACCTATCGCATACCCCTAGGGTGACCAGATGTCCCGATTTTATAGGGACAGTCCCGATTTTGGGGGCTTTTTCTTATATAGGCACCTATTACCTCTGACTCCCTATCCTGATTTTTTACACTTGCTATCTGGTCACCCTACATACCCCCCACCCCAAAAGTGCTTCAATTTGAATATACTAACCAATTGCTTTCCCACATATCCACCCATGCATGTGTCTGTATGCTGGGGAAGGTGAGTGGGGATAAGTTTATCTCCAATATTTAACCCATCCTCTCTAGGGGCTCCTGGGCCCTGAGCAGCGATTCAGCGCAATGAGGAGAGCAGAGCAAAGCAAAGCCCCAGGGACAGGAGGGAGGCTGAGATGTTGCGGGGAGAGTGGATGAGAAGGGAAGGGGAAAGGGCCCAGCTCCCGGAGGAGATGAGTGGGGGGCTGGAGCACGTGTGGGGACTAAAGCGGGAAGAAGGGAAGGCGAGATGGGCTGGGTGGGGGCCGGGCCGGGAGAAGGGAGAGATGTGGGGAAGAGGTTGCCGGGGAAGCAGCCGGGGTTTGGGGGCGGGCGGAGGTGGGTCCCGCGGGCGGGGCTAAGAGGTAAAAGGGGACAAGGCTGAGGGAAGGATGTGGGGAAGAGGTGGTGACAGGGAAGCAGCCCCGGTTTGGGGGCGGATCCCGGGGGCCGGCTGCTCTCAGTCCCGTCTGCCGATAGGCCCGGGCCGGGACACTCCCTCGCTCCGCGGCTGGTGAAGTTCCCGGGCGGCAGCGGAGGGGGTGGCGTGTGGGTCTCGCTGCGGCTCCGTGGCAATCGGTCTCCCCGCCCGGACCCGCAGCTGCCGCCACCATGACGGACCAGTCCCCGTTCGACACCAACGTCGTCACCCTGACCCGCTTCGTGATGGAGGAGGGGAGGCGGGCCCAGGGCACCGGGGAGCTCACCCAGCTGCTCAACGCGCTCTGCACCGCCATCAAGGCCATCTCCACCGCCGTGCGCAAGGCGGGCATCGCCCACCTGTGAGTCGCCCGCCCCCGCGCCCAGGCCGGGGCTCACCGTGGGGCAGAGCCGCCCTGCCCGGCCCCTCTGCCGGAGGAACGGGATCGGCCACTCGCCACAGCCCAGCCGGGATTGCACCTCCAGGGGCGGGAGTCCGCCACCTCGGCGCGGGAAGGGCTTCCTGGGCCTCTGTGAGCGTAACTTGCTTTCGCCGGGGTAGGCCCCGCCCAAGCAGGAGCGGCGGAAACTCCCTAAAAGTGTGGGGGCGGCTACCGGCGCCGCAACCGAGACCCCGCCCTGGTGCCGCCTCTTCTCTCCTCCCCCCCCCCAAAGAACCCCGCCCCCCCGCGCGGTACTCCCCCCTCTTACGGCGCGTGAACTGAAGGGGCCCTGGGCCCCCCGGTTCCGGCGCCCTTGCTGCAGAGCAGCGTTCGGTGGGGCTCTGCAGAACTGGGGCCTCGCACTGTAGGGCCCTCAGCGCAGGGATGGCAGTTTAGGGAATTGTAAAGCACCATGCGGCGTTATGGTGGCCTGCAAACATTCATTGCAATCCTAGGCTAAGCGAGGTTATTGGGAATAAGATTTCTACCCAGCTAAAAACCAAGACTGCCGTCCTCTGAAGCGTAGCTCAAAGGTGCCCTGGGAGGACCAATTTCATTTTCTGTTTATGAAACTAAAATTGCCTTTAAGGATTGGCAACGTGGAGGAACCTTACGTTGACAGTTAGGATTGACTCTGTGTAAACAGCATAGGAAGGAAGGTGTGTACTACTTAAATAGCTATCCAGGTATGGCAAACCCAGTGTTGACAGGCTGCATTATCATGGATACATTGTGACACTATTACATATAATGCTGAATCTTAGTTAATCTGTTAATTAGGCAACACTTTGCCTAGCTAAGTATTCTTGCCACCTCTTTCTGAATAATATACACTTGAGCTTATTACCTGACTCTATATGGCTCAGTATTGATATATTTGCAGACAAAACAACTGCACTGCATTAGTACTAGTATCCTGTTAAAAAGAGAATTTTGAGATATTCAAATTCAGAATTAAGTTTGAACCTTTGTCCTCCTAGCCTACTGTTTTGGCAGGGGGTGGCAGTTGCTTCAAAGGGTTGGTGGTATTTACAATTCAGGGTAATCTTGCACAAAAGTGCTTGGCTCAATCTCACCTATGAGTTTTCTTGCTCATTTCAGTTTGTACCATAACTTTGAAAGATAGGGAAACG
The DNA here is from genome assembly GCF_965152235.1 of Eretmochelys imbricata. Lineage (NCBI taxonomy): Eukaryota > Metazoa > Chordata > Testudines > Cheloniidae > Eretmochelys > Eretmochelys imbricata. The sequence goes on from NC_135576.1 coordinate 89,598,131, forward strand.
TAAAGAGTCTGTTTGCCCGCTTTCCTTGTCTGCAAAACCCATGTAACCTTTGTAGCTTAATGAACAGAAGCTTCAATTCTGGTTTTTAAATGGATTTAAGCAATGTAATCCAAACTAGTGCACTCAGAAGAAAGAAGATGGGGCATGTTTCAACTTGTAGCTTCCAGAGGGATTGGACAGTGAATGAAAAATAGTCCTATTGCCCTTTAAAGTTATTTAAAATGGCTGAAATACTAGCCAACTACTAATATTGCAATTCTAAACTTTAAGCTATTTTATCAATTGCTCACTTTCAGTAGCCTTTCATTTGTGTCCAAGCAGGTTCTACTTTTTTATTTTTTAATCTGTCAAACATCTTCACCACTGGTTTTTAAATACGTCAGCTAAAAAAAAGTGATGTGATCTTAGAATTCCTGATGCAGGAGACAATCATGTGCATATTGGGGAAAGCAGGCTAATACAAGAGACACTTAACAATTTAATAATTAACCAGGCTTGGAAAGATTCAAGTATTGGTAAACTTTTTGATTTCATTGTATACACAAACCAACAAAACTTCCACTGATGATCAAAATTTACAGATAAACAGCATTTTTTACTTTGCCTAGGAATTTTAGTTTGATTTAAGGATATTTACTTTATATATTTTGACATATGATGTTGACAACTTGTCAATGGTTTTAAAGCTGTAACTTTTTGAATCTCCACATCGACTATCAAATAACTGTCTGTCCTCCCCCTAATTTTCTACAGTTGTGAAAATTTAAATCTATAAACATAAAAGCTTAGCACAACTGTGAAAATCTAAATAGATAACAAGCATTTTTAATTTGATCCTAGGCAAATTATATTAAAATCAAATTCTCCCATGCCTGTTCATAACTATAGATATCCTGCCCTTCTTTCTTAAGGTGAAACTCCCATTGGCTGTGGATATTGGAGCATGTAGGAGTTATCTGTTAAACAGTAAGCAACTCTTGTCATTTGCAGAGCTGCACACAGCTCAAGGACAAGAGATGGTCTGCAGTTGTAGTGACTGTTCTTGTTACTACTATCTTTATGGGTTGTGACTAACAGCCAATCAGAAGTTTTATAAATGCAGATTTTGTTTGGATTGTAGTGCATTCTTTCACATGCTAAAGGGATGTTAATTTCTCAGTCTTGGGCTCTCAGTTCAGCTCATGCTTCTGTGGAAATAATATTGAGTGCATTTTGTCATGTAGCACTAAAAAGCTACCTTAAAGGAGTAGGGAAAAAAATTTGTACTCAATGGTCTGTCAGTATTGCCTGTTATCTTACTTTAAAAAACCTCAGATTTAGACTCCAGAATATAATGGTAAAAATAAGTAAAATGACCTTTCAAATTTTTATATGAGCTTGGCAGGTAAACCAAATGATTGGAAGTTCCAAAACTCCATCTAAAGACATGTCTACATGGGGGTATTAGTGCATCCCAGGTAGGGAGTAAATTCTAATACACACTAGCATGTCTCACACTTGCTGTCTGCGTGGACCCTGCTGGCATGCACTTAAGTTTCTTAATGTTTAAGTCAATACGCACTAAGCCCTGGTCTACACTAGGACTTTAGGTTGAATTTAGCAGCGTTAAATCAATGTAAACCTGCACCTGTCCACAAGATGAAGCCCTTTATTTCGACTTAAAGGGCTCTTAAAATCGATTTCCTTACTCCACCCCTGACAAGTGGATTAAATCGGCCTTGCCGGGTCGAATTTGGGGTACTGTGGACACAATTCAACAGTATTGGCCTCCGGGAGCTACCCCAGAGTGCTCCATTGTGACCGCTCTGGACAGCACTCTCAACTCAGATGCACTGGCCAGGTAGACAGGAAAAGAACTGCGAACTTTTGAATCTCCTTTCCTGTTGGGCCAGCGTGGCAAGCTGCAGGTGACCATGCAGAGCTCATCAGCAGAGGTGACCATGATGGAGTCCCAGCATCGCAAAAGAGCTCCAGCATGGACTGAACAGGAGGTACGCGATCTGATCGCTGTATGGGGAGAGGAATCCGTGCTATCAGAACTCCGTTCCAGTTTTCAAAATGCCAAAACCTTTGTCAAAATCTCCCAGGGCATGAAGGACAGAGGGCGTAACAGGGATCCGAAGCAGTGCCGCGTGAAACTTAAGGAGCTGAGGCAAGCCTACCAGAAAACCAGAGGGGCGAATGACCGCTCCGGGTCAGAGCCCCAAACATGCCGCTTCTATGATGAGCTGCATGCCATTTTAGGGAGTTCAGCCACCACTACCCCAGCCATGTTGTTTGACTCCTTCAATGGAGATGGAGGCAACACGGAAGCAGGTTTTGGGGACGAAGAAGATGATAGCTCACAGCAAGCAAGCGGAGAAACCGGTTTTCCGACAGCCAGGAACTGTTTCTCACCCTGGACCTGGAGCCAGTACCCCCCGAACCCACCCAAGGCTGCCTCCTGGACCCGGCAGGCGGAGAAGGGACCTCCGGTGAGTGTACCTTTTAAAATACTATACATGGTTTAAAAGCAAGAATGTGAAAGGATTAATTTGCCCTGGCATTCGCGGCTCTCCTGGATGTACTCCCAAAGCCTTTGCAAGAGGTTTCTGGGGAGGGCAGCCTTATTGCATCCTTCATGGTAGGACACTTTACCACTCCAGGCCAGTAACACGTACTCGGGAATCATTGTACAACAAAGCATTAAAGTGTATGTTTGCTGGCGTTCAAACAACATCCGTTCTTCATCTCTCTCTGTTATCCTCAGGAGAGTGAGATATCATTCATGGTCTCCTGATTGAAATAGGGTGCTTTTCTTCAGAGGACATTCAGAGGAGCCTGTTCTTGCTGAGCTGTTTGCCTGCGGCTGAACAGAAATGTTCCCCGCTGTTAGGCACGGGGAGGGTTGAGGGGGTAGCCACGCGGTGGGGGGAGGCAAAATGCGACCTTGTAACGAAACCACATGTGCTATGTATGTAATGTTAACAGCAAGAATTACCCTGAAAGAGTGTAACCACTGTTTTATAAAAATGTCTTTTTAAATACCACTGTCCCTTTTTTTTTTCTCCACCAGCTGCATGTGTTTCAATGATCACAGGATCTTCTCCTTCCCAGAGGCTAGTGAAGATTAGAAATAAAAAAAAAACCACACTCGAGATGAAATGTTCTCTGAGCTCATGCTGTCCTCCCACACTGACAGAGCACAAGACGAATGCGTGGAGGCAAATAATATCAGAGTGCAGGAAAGCACAAAATGACCAGGAGGAGAGGTGGCGCGCTGAAGAGAGTAAGTGGTGGGCTGAAGACAGGGCTGAAGCTCAAATGTGGTGGCAGCGTGATGAGAGGAGGCAGGATTCAATGCTGAGGCTGCTGGAGGACCAAACCAGTATGCTCCAGTGTATGGTTGAGCTACAGCGAAGGCAGCTGGAGCACAGACTGCCACTACAGCCCCTGTGTAACCAACCGCCCTCCTCCCCAGGTTCCATAGCCTCGACACCCAGATGCCCAAGAACACGGTGGGCGGGCCACCGGTCAACCAGCCACTCCGCCACAGGGGATTGCCCAAAAAAAAGAAGGCTGGCATTCAATAAACTTTAAAGTTGTAAACTTTTAAAGTGCTGTGTGGCATTTTCCTTCCCTCCTCCACCACCCCTCCTGGGCTACCTTGGTAGTCATCCCCCTATTTGTGGATGAATGAATAAAGAATGCATGAATGTGAAGCAACAATGACTTTATTGCCTCTGCAAGCAATGATTAAAGGGAGGAGGGGAGGGTGGTTAGCTTGCAAGGAAGTAGAGTAAACCAAGGGGCTGGGGGTTTCGTCAAGGAGAAACAAAGAGAACTTTCACACCGTAGCCTGGCCAGTCATGAAACTGGTTTTCAAAGCTTCTCTGATGCGTACCGCGCCCTCCTGTGCTCTTCTAACAGCCCTGGTGTCTGGCTGCGCGTAACCAGCAGCCAGGCGATTTGCCTCAACCTCCCACCCCGCCATAAACGTCTCCCCCTTACTCTCACAGGTATTGTGGAGCACACAGCAAGCAGTAATAACAGTGGGAATATTGGTTTCGCTGAGGTCTAAGCGAGTCAGTAAACTGCGCCAGTGCGCCTTTAAACGTCCAAATGCACATTCTACCACCATTCTGCACTTGCTCAGCCTGTAGTTGAACAGCTCCTGACTACTGTCCAGGCTGCTTGTGTACGGCTTCATGAGCCATGGCATTAAGGGGTAGGCTGGGTCCCCAAGTATACATATAGGCATTTCAATGTCCCCAACAGTTATTTTCTGGTCTGGGAATAAAGTCCCTTCCTGCAGCTTTTGAAACAGACCAGAGTTCCTGAAGATGCGAGCGTCATGTACCTTTCCCGGCTATCCCACGTTGATGTTGGTGAAACGTCCCTTGTGATCCACCAGAGCTTGCAGCACTATTGAAAAGTACCCCTTGCGGTTTATGTACTCGCCGGCTTGGTGCTCCAATGCCAAGATAGGGATATGGGTTCCATCTATGGCCCCACCACTGTTAGGGAATCCCATTGCAGCAAAGCCATCCACTATGACCTGCACATTTCCCAGGGTCGCTACCCTTGATATCAGCAGATCTTTGATTGCCTGGGCTACTTGCATCACAGCAGCCCCAACAGTAGATTTGCCCACTCCAAATTGATTCCCAATTGACCGGTAGCTGTCTGGCGTTGCAAGCTTCCACAGGGCTATCGCCACTCGCTTCTCAACTGTGAGGGCTGCTCTCATCTTGGTATTCATGCGCTTCAGGGCAGGGGAAAGCAAGTCACAAAGTTCCATGAAAGTGCCCTTACACATGCGAAAGTTTCGCAGCCACTGGGAATCGTCCCAGACCTGCAACACTATGCGGTCCCACCAGTCTGTGCTTGTTTCCTGAGCCCAGAATCAGCGTTCCATAGCATGAACCTGCCCCATTAGCACCATGATGCATGCATTGGCAGGGCCCATGCTTTCAGAGAAATCTGTGTCCATGTCCTGATCACTCACGTGACCGCACTGACGTCGCCTCCTCGCCCGGTATCGCTCTGCCAGGTTCTGGTGCTGCATATACTGCTGGATAATGCGTGTGGTGTTTAATGTGCTCCTAATTGCCAAAGTGAGCTGAGCGGCCTCCATGCTTGCCTTGGTATGGCATCCGCACAGAAATAAGGCGCGGAACGATTGTCTGCTGTTGCTCTGACGGAGGGAGGGGTGACTGACGACATGGCTTACAGGGTTGGCTTCAGGGAGCTAAAATCAACAAAGGGGGTGGCTTTACATCAAGGAGTATTTCAGGCAGGACTTCACGGAGGGTTCCAATAAGAAATGGTGCACCTAAGTTATTGTTCTTATTGGAACAAGGAAGTTAGCCTGGCCTCTGATTGATACATGGCTCGATTTACCTCGCTGCACCTTCTCTGTGAGTGACTGCAGTGTGACCTAGAGGAATGAGTCCCCTAGACAGGGGAGGGAGGGAAGCAAATGAGTACAAAACAAATCTGGTCTATTTCTTGTTTTGATCCACTCCATCTATCTTTTACATCTTTGGCTGGCAGCAGACGGTGCAGAAGGACTGCATGCCATCCACATCTCATGGCTGCTCGGCAGAAGATGGTGCAATACGACTGCTAGCCATCCTCATCTCTTGCCTGCCCAGCAGAAGATGATGCAATATGACTGCTATCCATCCTCATCTCTTGCCTGTCCGGCAGAAGATGGTACAGTACGACTGCTAGCAATCTGTATCGTCTGCCTGCTCACCATAAGATGGTTCAATAGGACTGACTGCAGGACTAAAGAGAATGACCTGGTCAGGTCACTCCAAATTTAGTCCCTGTGCCCATATCTGCCCAGGCGCTCCTGGCCGATGTGGCCAGGAGCACCTCGGACATGACGATGACAGCTACCAGTCATGTTGCACCATCTGCTGCCAGAAGGCAATGGGTTGCTGCTACTGTGTAGCAATGCAATACCGCATCTGTCAGCACCCAGGAGACATACAGTGACGGTTACCTAAGCGGGCTCCATGCTTGCCGTGGTATGGCGTCTGCAGAGGTAACTCAGGAAAAAAGGTGCGAAACGATTGTCTGCCCTTGCTTTCACGGAGGGAGGGAGGGAACGGGGGCCTGACGATATGTACCCAGAACCACCCGCGACAATGTTTTAGCCCCATCAGGCATTGGGATCTCAACCCAGAATTCCAATGGGCAGCGGAGACTGCGGGAACTGTGGGATAGCTACCCACAGTGCAATGCTCCGGAAGTCGACGCTTGCCTCGGTACTGTGGAAGCGCTCCGTCGAGTTAATTCACTTAATGCACTTAGAGCATTTTCTGTGGGGACACACACACTCGAATATATAAAACCGATTTCTAAAAAAACGACTTCTATAAATTCAACCTAATTCCGTAGTGTAGACATACCCTTAGGAACTTTTAGTGCACGCCAGCAGGGTTCACACATACAGCAAGTATCTGCATGCTGGTGTGCACTAGAATTTACACTCCAGCTGGGGCGAACTAACACACCATGTAGACAAGCTCTCAGCATTTATCTAATTTTGTAAAACTCTCTATTGTTCCTCCTCTCTCTAGTGAGTATTTACTGAAGGTAGATGCAATAGTGCTGAGTCTCAAAGAAGAGAACAAGACAATTTCAATGCAGGGAGAGTAACTAGATTTTAGAGCCCTCAGAGTTGGGCTACCTTAACTACAGCACAGCTAGTGTTCTGCTATAACTGATATGGCAGAAGCTAAGATATGAAGTGGCCTTCAAATGAGCCTTCAGTTGATGATAAAATCTTTGTGCAATTAAACTTTTTTCAGCTTCAAATTTTTGAATGTGAAGACACAGCTTGATTTATGGCTGAATTATCAACTGCCGTCTGATTTAATATCTTAGAACCACTTTAATCAGTTTGATTAAAACCTTTTTTTTTATAATGCTGTCAGGAATAAAAGGTGAGTTTTACGTGAAGTTGTGAAAGAATAAGACTGAGTCAGTCCTTGTGGGGAGCTGCGATTTGTCAGTATCTAAGCAATCAGAGCTAGTACTACAGTGAACTGCTTCATGGTAGCATCAGAAATAAGCTAGTGCTTATTTTCTTGTAATGATGAATATAAACTGAAGTTACTGCACTGTAACCTACTTCTAATTATTTTGCATATTGATGACTCGCCGGATACTGTACTTAGCAGCTCTCTAGAAATGCCTACAATAATGACCTGTTTCATTAGTGAGCAATTTTATGGAAACTTTACTAATTTGACAACTTACAGCAAATGATAGAAAACATGTTAACCAAAAGGCCTCCAGCAACACAGAGTAGCCTTTTTATAATTAGGAAATGAATTTGTTAGCACTAAAGGAAAATTGACAAAACTTCTTGTGTTGTGAAAAAGTTGCTGTAAAATGGAAGTAAAACCTCTCAGTGGATTTTACAAATGACTTGACTAGCTATCTTGACTTCAAATATAGGGCTGATCAACACTGGACCCTTACGCTCGCACAGCTATGTCTCTCGGATAAATATCCACATCCTGAGAGATGTAGCTCTGCCAGTGTAACACCTGTGTAGAAAGTGCTGGATTGACAGAAGAATTCTTCCCTCAACCTACTTACTGCCTCTCAGGGATCAACTGCAGCACTTTCACGCCAGCTGAAAACGGTGTGTGAGCCAGCATGGAGAATTTCTGTGTATTGAACTTCTCCATGTTCTTGTGTTTTCAAAAAAAAAAAAAAAAACCTTTATGTACAGATGTGAGAACTGTACCCATTTGAATTATGGATATTTCTTGTCTGACACAGATAGCTTTGTCTGACCATTATAATTTAAAACTGCTACAGAAGTTTCACTTAATACAGTATCTGTGTAATTTGTTTAGAGACTGAGGTGGAAGCACTTTCCTTTTCCCCTTGGCCTTGGTCTGGGCAGGAAATTATCTTCCACTGAGGTGTTTTGTTCAAGTCATGAATAGATGGGTGAGAAATACTATCACATGCCTTTATCTTTTGAAGCAGTGGGGGATGGAAGGAAATTATTGTGAAATGCTCTGTTAACCATGCTTGTTAGAAGGAAATTGCAGAATTGAATATCAAGCCATACTGATTTCAAATAATGTGCAGACTGGACAAAACAATGGTAATTTGCCTTCAAGATTTAAGAAATAGCCAGTACGAGAGTGTTAATTCCCAGCTCCTGCTGATGGGAACAAAACACCTGTCATCCCATTGTAGAAAGTTTGGCATGGAGGAGCATGAGTGCTTGTTTCAGTGGTGCATGGTGCCTACCATATCTGTGTCATTGGGGTCTGTGCAGGCCAGAAGATGGGTGGAGACAGCTGGAGGGTGGGGGAAGATAGGCACCTTCAGTGGAAGTTTCCTGCAAGCTTCCACTAGCAGAATTGATGCATCCTAAGGTAAAATAAAGCTGCCCTCCTGTGATGGAGCTGCTGGGAGGCAGCTGTGGAAATTCCCCAGGATGCCGTGGTGATGTGGGTGTAATTCAAAAGCCCTGAACACCCATAAGGGTTGACTAACCTCTAATGCTTAGGCTTTCTAATGAGGTCACAAGAGACAAGCCTCATGAATGAGGCTGGCTGAAGCTAAGAGCAAGGATTTACTTAGAGATGTTACAGGAGGAAAGAACAAGCAGTCCCAGATAATCCCAAGTCATAACTATTACCTTGAAGAACCTGGATTCATGGCTACCAATTTTTAGTCCTTTTAAGTAAGTCTTAACCTACTCCAGCAGAGCTTGTCTAATTATAGATAATGTTTAAATGCTATTTTTTGGTATTAAATTGTGAGTGTCGTGTAGACTTGAGACAATAGTGGCTGTTAAAGGATCCTTCATTCTGAGATTTCCAATCTTCAGGATAGAGGGAGGAAGAGGAATCGGGCAGTTCACTGGCCACTAGATCAAAACAATTGAATGGAATTGTAGTCTCATCCAAAAGTTATAGAAGATGGAGGTCAATGATGGCATAAAGTAAACTCTCCATGTTGGAGGGGCCAGATGCAGTGCTCCTAATATTACAAAATGCCATACAATAGAACCTCAGAGTTACGAACTGACCAGTCAACCAAACACCTCATTGGATTGGAAGTACACAATCAGACCAAAAAAAGCAAATATAGTACAGTGTTAAACGTAAACTACTAAAAAATACAGGGAAAGCAGCATTTTTCTTCTGCATAGTAAAGTTGCAAAGCTGTATTAAGTCAATGTTCAGAATTACGAACAACCTCCATTCCCAGGGTGTTCGTAACTGAGGTTCTACTAAAAAGAAAAGGAGTACTTGTGGCACCTTAGAGACTAACCAATTTATTTGAGCATGAGCTTTCGTGAGCTACAGCTCACTTCATCAGGTTCTACTGTATTTTTGTTCCTCATGAGAATCTCTTTCCATTGCTTTAGCTATGGAATAGCTGGTTCCACCAATGTGACAGGAGACCAAGTAAAGAAGCTGGATGTCCTTTCCAATGACCTGGTGATTAACATGCTCAAGTCATCGTTCACTACATGTGTTATTGTGTCAGAAGAAAACAAAAATGCTATAATAGTAGATGCTGAAAAAAGGGTTAGTAACTTACAAAACTTGTCAATATTTGGATTCAAGTTAACTTTTACAAATACTTTTCTTCAAATATGTAAAAATTGAACTGGAGTTAAAGATTTCAAAGGCAGTTAACCAAATACGTGTTTTTCTGGATACTACCAATATTTTCCTGTATCTGTTCAATGAATATTCAACCCTCTCTATTTGAGTTACATTTTCCATTCACTCCTACCTGGTTTCTTTCCTCCAGTTCTGCTCCCACATTTTTTGAGCCTTTCTTCCCCCTTTGGTCCTAAATTCTGTATTGTTTGTACTTCCTTACCTCTGGAGCAATTTGCATGTGTGCTTTTTTTTTTTCTTTTTTTCCCCTAAATGGTTCTCAAGCAGGCTCTTCCTATAGCATTTTTAGTAAATCACCGAATTACTATTTTTATGGATCAATCCATAAAGGTCCCTCCTCAGGCAAATTTCTCACTGAAGGCAATAGGAGTATGACTCAGCAAAGTCTGAGTGAGGACTTCAGGACTGACTTAAAGAATTGACAGTGTCATTTAATTGTAGGACAAGTGTGGGGTTTTTTTTGTTTTTTTGTTTGTTTTTTTTTACTGATTTGTAGTCTTTCCTAGAAATATTAAATTTCCACTAGTGTTCTCCTCCCTCTTCAAAAATAAAATAATCAATAAAAACAAGTTTTTGAATTTACTATGTGGCCTATGCAGTTGCATTATTTATATGCATTTCCAGGAATGTATACACTTGTTAGAGCAGTATTAGTGAATTGCTCCGGACTCCTTTTAATGTGACCACGCCACAATTGTGGTGGTGGTTTTCTGATTTTTTTCCTAAAGAAATTTAGCAAAGTACAATATTTGGTGCCTTTTGTCCCAGTTAAACAGAACCTCCAGTTGAAAAGGCTAAGACGACCCAATGCTGGAGCACCTTAATTTAAAAAAAAAAAAAAAAACCTTTAGCTGAGACTCCATGTTAAAGCGTTTTGCTGCTGAATCTGAGCTACTGTGCTCTAGCTAAAGCAGAATTACTGCCCCTGTTAAAGAGCCAGCACTGCTGTTAAGGATTGCTGGACTTAAATCCGCTACTGGGATCATGATGATTAAAGAAAGGGATACAATCCACTTAAACACCTCAATTTCTTTTTACTCTTACAAACTACAAATAACTTATTACTATAAGTAAAGAATTAGAGAACTTTCCCTTTGTCGGTATCCCTTGTCTGAGTCTTTCGTGCAGCAGCAGCAGGAGGAATTTTTTTATTTTTTTTTTAAATTAGGAAAACAGTATGGTAAAGCCACAAATTGGCAGTGTGATGTGTGAGCAGGTGTAACAAATCTCAGCTTGGTGTTTCTTTGAAGTACACTGTGCGTTATTCAGGCGTTGTGTTATTCTTGATCAGGTAGGTGGTTGTTGTTGTTTTTTGTTTTTTTTTGTTTTTAAATGGCTCAAATTGAGCCTAAACAAAAACTGATCTCAGTTTCTCATGCTACTGTGTAAATTAAGACAGTTTTTTTTATAAAAGATGAAAAGGTAAAAAAAAGCTAGGGTGCTAGGTTTTGCAGGACCTCCCTAACAGTTGCTGCTTACTGGAAGTGTTGTAATAACAGCTCATCAATGTATGCTTAAAGGATGACCTTTTAGCTTCAGTATTTTTCTTTGTGACTGTAGCAAGACTCTACTGCACTGCATGTGCCACTACAAGAACAGTGGCATCATCTGTTCTTTCAATTAAACATTTCCCAAATTCTGTTCCTACAGATGCTCAAGCAATTAAACAGTGCTAAAAACTTAGCCAAAAATAAATCATCAAAATAGTATTCCACTTCTTGAGAATATAGCTACATAACATTACCTTAGACCTTGTCTACACTTATATTTTTATAGGGCGCTCACCCCCCTGAGCGCAGCGAGTTTGAGTGCTTTAAAGCGCTAGTGTGGACAGGCTCAGAGTGCTTGGAGCTCTTCTCCTGGTGGAGGTGGATTACCAGGAGTGCTGGGAGAGCTCTCTCCCAGGGCTCGTGCATGACACCACACACACTGCAAAGCACGGCCATGGGAGCGCTTCCTCTGCAGCATTTTGAAGTTTTTAGTGTAGACGTAGCTTTAAACTGTTCTTGGCTAGAAATTAACTTGAGTAGATTAGGTGGCAAAACATTTTTATTTGGGGTAGATGGGCAAATAACTAAATCCAGTTCTTCGGTCTTTATTTTCCAGGGTAAATATATAGTCTGCATGGATCCTCTTGATGGCTCTTCTAACATTGACTGCCTTGTTTCCATTGGAACTATCTTTGCCATCTACAGAAAGGTAAAGTGGGATGTTGTCATGCTAAAACAGTCGGGGGGGGGGGGGGGGAGGGTAGTAGTTCTTCACACTTAACCAGCTCATGATGGAATAAGGTTGGATCCAAAGATTTAATGAAATCCAACTAAATCTACAAATGCTCGGTTACACAATACCTTTGAGTGATACACAGCACTTGGTTAATAGACCTACATACATGCAATCCTGACTGATATTCAATTAGCCAGTTAGATTCCTCTAACAATGACAAGGATAACAGGAGTTAAGTGCTTCATAATTACTCATACAACTTGAGACCAAACAGAACACTAATCTCATCTACCTGAGTTATGTGCATTCTTCAATGAAACTAGTTCTCCCATCTTGTACAAGTAGTCCTATCAGCCTGAGGACAGGCTTCCCAGATGAGATTCAGTTTGAAACATTGCTTATAAATGTAACATGCCTAATTCATTCTGAAAGATAGAAGTCTCATTTGCAGGCATATGAAATACAGGATTAACATGTCTCAACCATGGAAACAACTGTGTGAATTCAGACAAGACACACTGTCCATCTTTAACCGCCCTGACCCAGGTTTCGATGCACCAGTAACTTTTTTGGGCTCACTTCACCCGGGAGCAAAAGAAAACAAGTTCTTGGTACTAGTCAATTGTAAACATTATGACTAAAGTTCCACTTTGTTTTTTAAATTCTGCCTCCGATTTCTGCATCAAATTGAAGGCACTCATTATTAAGGCTACATTTTAGTCACGGTTATTTTTAGTAAAAGTCAGACATTTTATTAAAAATACCAGTGAATAAAACTGTTGGGGGTGGCAGGGGGAAGGGTGTGCAGGTGGTGGCACAAGGCCTGGGACCTCTGCTGGTGTGAGGGCAAGGCGGGTGGCAGGGCTGGCAGGCTACCTACCTGGCTCCGCAGCTCACCCCCTCAGCAGCAGACACCACAGTTCCCAGCCAATGGGAGCTGCGAAGCCAGCGCTCTGGGCAGAGGCAGCGCACAGAACTGCCTGGTCACACCTCCACCAACAGCTGAGCGAAGGGGATGTCGCTGCTTCTGGGGAGCCCCCGGAGTAAGCACCACTGAGAGCCCGCCTCACCCTCTCCTATGCCCCTGCCCCCTCCGACACCCAAACACTGCTGGGGTCTGAGAGTGCCCTAGGCACACTGTACACTGCAGAAGTCACGAAGGTCACAGAAAGTCAGCCTTACTCATTATCACTTTCAAGATAGTACATATCTCTACCCCATCTCTTCTACTTCCTGCATTCCACCCTAGCGCTTGACTTCTCTCTTTGGCCCTGATCTAGGAAAGCTCTTATGAATGTACTTTAAAGTTAAATCATGTATAGAAGAGCTTTGTCAGATCAGGGCCTTTGTCTCCTTTGCTTTCATCATGAATTATTTGTATAACCATATTGCTAGGAGCCCTAGTCATGGACCAGGACCCCAATATAGTAGGCACTGTGCAAACACAGAACAAAAGTGGTCCCTACCTTAAAGAGCTTAGTATAGTATATGACCAGAGAACAGATAATTTGGGGGGGGGGGAGTGGGGATTAACAAGGAAACAATGAGATCAATGCCTATCATGCTGACGAGTATTGTGTCAACACACTAGCAGTCTAACAGTTGTGAAGTTTTTGTCGTCATTGCAGAACAGCAGAGTTTTAAGGAGAGACTTCTCTACTGATTTTTTTTTTCCCTTTAATTGGTGACCATACTCTAGCAATAAGCTTAAACAAATATCTATTACGTTATTGCTGCTCTTCAGCAGTTGAAGGCATGCTGTCTTAGGCCTGGTGTTCCAAAGGCGTGCACTAGTAGCCTGTTATAGCAGCACATGCTGTTGTGGTTCTATTACTGTAAATAAATGAAGCTTCTAAAATAGATGAATCCTGGGAATTTTTAGTTTAAAAAGATTCTTGACACTCTTCCTTCCTCTTCCAGGCTTCCGCTGAGGAACCTTCTGAGAAAGATGCTTTACAGCCAGGACGTAATCTTGTGGCAGCTGGTTATGCCCTATATGGGAGTGCTACAATGCTGGTGCTAGCCATTGAATCTGGTGTCAACTGTTTTATGCTTGACCCGGTAAGAAAGCCTACATCTGGTATGAATAGCTTGCTCTTGTAGAGATAACAAAATTCCAGAACAAATTTTTCCTAAGTGAATCAATATATAGAACTGCTTCCAAACTAAATCTTAACATCTGAAGATGCAGTACTCTTAAGAGAGCCAATGGGAGTTGATATGCCTATAAAAATAGAATAGATAAACCCCCAAAAGCTTCTGGCATTCTTCCCTTCTGCTGGAGATAGTGGTCATTAATATGACCTCAAAATTGATAGTTTAGTCAGAGAATCAAGTAAACATCATGTGCCACCTGATGTGATGAATACTTAAGCATCTTTTGCATTTACAGAATTTCCCTGAAGACTGTCTCTTGTAATTTAGTACATTCCTTAACTCTAGTACCTTTAATCTTTTAGTGGACTAGAGATGCAGAAATACATTTAATATTCTCTTACGCTTACAGATCACATCCTGATTGTTTAAAAGAGTAAGTATGGAGTGTGTATACATGTGCTTGACATCCTAGAAGCTATTGGTCATCTGACTTTTGAATTCAAAAGTCAATTTAACATCACACAGTGCAGTTGTCTGCAGTGATTCAGTTTAATTTAAAGCCATTCTATTGTAAATCAGGTTTTGCCACTTACTTTTACTAATAGTAAGTCATGTTTGGAACGTGCCATGGCAATAGCTTCAAGGAAATAGAATTTGATGTTTTCTGTATAGTAATGGTTTAAATGTCTGCATGTATTACCACCTTTTTTGTTTGTTTAGAAACAGAGACCCTTAACAATTTTTTTTTTCCTCCCTTACACATGTGAAAACTTACTGCAGTGGAGACTAGAGACCTTAAACATTTGGTAACTATGTACAGATCCTTTCATCACTTTGTTACTGTTTTCATTCTGGTCAGACTAATAGTATCAAACTTGTTACCATCTCATGGCTAGTCAAATTGAGTTAGAAATCTCAGTCCAGCTCCTAATGAATAGGTGTTCACAATCCCTAAAACTGCCCACAATTGCACCTTGGCTATCAGTTGTAAAAAGAAAACAAAGAACTGAGTGGACATGCATCAAACTATTCTCTTGGCACAGGATAATAATTTTGGAGATGGGGAGTGATCAAGTGAAGGAAACTTGTATGAGTCAGGGCTTATGGGGTATCTTATGGGTAAGCAAGACTTTTGGTCCAAGACTACAGAGCTGTACTTTTTTTTCCCCCCAAGTACTGAATTGTAAAAAGAAAATGGAAACTGCAGTAGGTTTTCACTAAATTGTATGTAGCATTCACTTGCCTTTAGTCTCGTGAAGAACACGCACACACAGTTATTGACTTGCTTTCTCATTATTGTCAGGCAATTGGGGAATTCATTTTGGTTGATAAGAATGTGAAAATCAAAAAGAGAGGAAATATCTACAGTCTCAATGAGGGCTATGCTGCATATTTTGATCCTGCAGTCACAGAGTATCTTAAAAAGAAGAAATTCCCTCAGGTAAATGTTCACTTTCTAGAGAAATTTTTCTAAGATAAGCAAATGTTCAGTGCCTCAAACTTTACACTCTTATCATGCATACGTGCAGGGTGTCAAACGCCAAAGTTAGGCGAGACTGAACCCTAATAGTGTAGAAGTCAAAGTGTACCAACTATTCCTTGGGCTTTGTTTAACTTCATGATCTCTGAAGTCCTTTTGTGGATCAGTAAGCCACCATAGCTGACTGTTTGTTTTTATACAAAGTTACAGAGCTTGTTTTTCCTCTCTCATATAGTGGACTTCTGAATGGGTGTGGAAACAAGACTTGTGCTTAGCGCTGCTTGAAGCTGACTATGAGATCCTCTCGCTTAAAGGACTACTCAGGCTTGACAAAGCCCTGGCTGGGATGATTTAATTGGGGATTGGTCCTGCTTTGAGCAGGGGGTTGGACTAGATGACTTCCTGAGGTCCCTTCCAACTCTGATATTCTATGATACTCAAATGTCAGGGTCTGTTTTAAAGCTTTGTGAATACCTGCCATGAAGCCAGAAATTGATAGGTGCCAATAAGAACAAAGATAAATTCCCTCTGTCGTACCCAACTGGATGTTAACTTCCTCCTTAATTACCCAGAATGGAGTCTGGCCAGGTCCCCAGAGCTACCATCCACTGTTAGAAAACCCACATGGGAATCCTAGTGACAACAGGTGGCTTTACATCTTATCTATGTAAGATTGGCTAATTGCATTGGCTGAGTACTACCTGATGAATACCTTAAGTTAACAAAAAAAGTAAGATTTTATTTAACTTGTGTCAGAGCTAGCAGGACCTTGATTTGATAAACTCACCTACTGAGAATCTTGAAAAAATTAAGGAGCTCTTTGGAGTTAGATCTGGAGTAACTTCAAAATCAGACTGAAGTAAAGTCAGCTGTTGCAGATGTGAAAGATGCTGCTTTATCAGTAGCAGTGTTCTATACAATGATTGATCTTCCTTTGCTATCAGCCCAACTAGAATAGGGCATAATTCTTTTTACAATACAACATGCCATCTCAAAGACAGACATATTTTTTGTGTAGATTTTTATAGGGTTTTAAAATAAATTTAGTTCTCACTTGACCGCTTTGGAGACATGCACGTTAGAGTGTGATATCTGAAATTGAAGCTTCCCCTTACTGCCCACTGTCTCTGAGCTAGAAAGCCATCTCTGAAAGTACATCTACACTGCAGCTGGGACTGTGCTTCCCAGCTAGGGTAGACAGATACACACTAGCTCTGCTCGAGCTAGCATGCTAAAAATAGCAATGTGGCTGGGGATAGCCACCCAATTACAAACCTAGCTGGACGCCAGGGTATGTAGCTGGGTGATTAGCCCAAGCTGCCACCTGTGTGCCACCCCTGGCCACATCACTATTTTTAGCATGTTTGATCAAGCAGAGCTAGCATCTGTCTACCCCAGCTGGGCAGCATGTTCTCAGATGCAGTGTAGAGTCACCCTAAGAGTGGGAAGAAAGTGTCCATTCTCATTCAGTCTTTGAGCCCTCTCAGCAGAGAGGAATAACAGAAGATTTCACAAAACTAAAGAGGCTACTAACAAATCATTCCAAGCAGATAATTAGATAACCTTTTTCTTTGTCCCAAATCCTCTTTGAATTGGTGTCCCTGAGGGGAAGTGCCACATCTCCTTGCTAAGCCATTCACTGTTAGTTTGTGAAGATTTTCCAGAGGAGAACAAAAAGCCTAAAGAAAATCTGTCTAACTTTTATAGTTTCTCTCTGCCTAGCTTTAAACTAAATGACCTAGCTTTCAGCCTTCTGGCTCAATCCTCTGGTTTCTGAGAGTGGAAGCCTAGTCCAACTGCAGGTTAGAAGGTACAACTTCACACTGTGCCTGCTGCAAAGCTGAAAACTAACCTGAGCCAAACCAACACTTCTCTCTCCACAGCAACCTGTGGGGCCCAGTGCCACACTGGTTGTTCTTGATACAAGGGACTAGTTAGACACCATTCAGATATCATGATGAAGAGGCAGGAGGATGGGAATATGGAATTCCTTGCCCCAATCATGTCAGAGGGAAAGGATCGATCCTGGAGACTCTCCCAGTCAATCGCTATCTCTGGCCGTGGCAGCACAGTAGGTCTGCCTGCCGGCCGCAGCCCCACACCATTCCCTGAAGTGGCCAGGATGCCCCTGCAACCCCTGGGGGCGGGTGGGGGGAGAGACAGGGGTCTCCACACACTGCTCCTGTCTGCAAACACAGCCCCTGCAGCTCCCATTGGTCAGGAAAAGGGAGCTGTGGCCAATGGGATCTGTGGGGGCAGTGCCTGCAGAACCAGGCAGGCTGCAGAGCCATGTGCCTCCCTCAGGGGCTGCAGAGGCACATTGGCCCCTTCTGTGAGCAGCATGGCCACATGGTGCACTACTGGCTGGTAGGGGTGGCCTGGCTCATGATAGGGAGGAGGTGCTGATGTGCCTGAGTGGAGCCAAGCCCCACTGCACCACCGATTGGGAACCACCCTAGGTAAGTGCCCCCCTCCCAGAGCTAGCGCCCCATACTCCCTCCTGCACTCCAACCCTCAGACCCCTCCTGCACCCAAACTCCCTCCCAGAGCTTGTACCCCCCTGCTCCCCTGCCCCAGGCTCAGCCCGGAGCCCCCTCCCACACTGAAAACCCCTCAGCCCTAGCCCAGAGCCCACACCCCCTCCCAACCTCCTGCCCCAGCCTGGTGAAAGTGAGTGAGGGTAGGGGAGAGCGAGTGACTGGGTAGAGGGGGTGGGGTAGATCCTGGGTTACCCTTAAATTCAGAAAGTGATCTTGGGTGTACAGGTTGGAGATCGTTGCCATAGAGCAAAATATAATAAAACCTCTATTGACAAATGCTAGCCTTATGAATAATCAATCAGTTCTGAGCCATTTTTCCTGACAGGAGGGAGTTGGGGGGAGGGAAGTGGAAGTACTAATAGTAATGCTAATAATAATTAATAGTGACCTCAAATGTCAAGAGCCCTTCAGATTCCAGTGCATTGGAAATTGCTTTGCAGTGGTTTAAAGGACAAGAAGAAAGTGCAGTGCACTGGTACCTACTGCAATTTTGAGATGTTGCAAGTTATGAATTTGATCCCCCCTGCTAGTTCATAAAATATGGGTTCTGCTATAGATCTGATTTAACTTATAGCTCTGAAGTGGTGTGATCTGGTGGGAACAACTTGATGGAGAGGGGCTAGGGATAGCACTGTTTTGTTTTGTTTTTGCCCAATGGAACACAGCAACTCTAGCTTCTAACGTTGTCTTGTCAGTACTGTGAAGGTAGCATGCTTAAGGCTCTGAACAAGGAATCTGAAGTCCTGTGTCATATTTATCTCTGCCACTGACCTTTTGTATGACTTCGATGCAAAATGACTTGCCCAGTACCTCTGTTTTTCCCCATCTGTAAAATGAGGATGACTATAATTAAGCTTTCTTTGTAAATTACTTTGAGTTCTATGGATGAAAAACACTATGCAAGAGCCAAGTTATTACCACTAAAAAAGCTAACAAGATTTAATCAAAGGTTGTTTATCAAATGTCTTTATACAGGATGGCAGCTCTCCGTATGGTGCGAGGTATATAGGTTCTATGGTAGCTGATGTACATCGTACTCTGGTGTATGGAGGAATCTTTTTATATCCAGCCAACTCCAAAAGCCCCAAAGGAAAGGTAAAAATGAATTAACCTAATTTTAGAAAGTATGTAGTCTGATAGAATAGTTTAGACAACACTGATTGTAAGATTTTTACAATGTAACAGCCAGTTTTTAAATGTTTTATGGTGCACAAGTTGCAAGAATATATCTACTGCCATGGTTTGACACTGTAGGATTTTTTTTTTAAGTAGCATTAAAACACATTAAGAACTGGGTGCTCCCCCAATAAACCAGTCAGTTCTGCCCTCTCTCACCATATCATTGTGGGATTCCTCTGCTGCTCTCCTGGTTGTGCCAGAGGCCCATGGGTTCCCACCCCCCTAGTCTCTCCCAATCCCCTGGCCTCTTTCATAGATTCATACCTTCCAAGGTCAGAAGGGACTATTGCAGAGGTAGGCAAACTACGGCCCATGCACCACATCCAGCCCACGAGACCGTCCTGCGCGGCCCCTGAGCTCCTGGCCCAGGAGGCTGTCCCCCCTCCCCTGCAGCCACGCGGCAGCACAATGCTGTGGGCGGCAGGGCTGCAGAGCCCTGCCTGACCCGGTGCTCTGTGCAGCATGGCTGCCTGTCCTGGTGCAACTATGCTGCCAGCCACTGGTGTTCCAGGCAGCACGGTAAGGAGGCGGGGGGGGGGTTAGATAGAGGGCAGGGGAGTTCGTGGGGTGGTCAGGAGTGTGGATAGGGGTTGGGGTGGTCAGAGGGCGGGGAATGGGAGTTGAATGGGGGCAGGGGTCCCATCAGGAAGGAGAAGAGGAGTTGGACGGGGTGGCGGGGGGGCAGTCAGGGAGTGGGGGGGTGGATGGGGCAGGGGTCCTGGGGGGAGCAGTCAGGAAGGAGAGGGGGGTTGAATTGGGTGGGGGAGCAGTTAGGGGAAAGGGTCCGGAGGTGGTTGGATGGGGCAGCGGTCCCGGGGGGGGGGCAGTCAGGAAGGAGTGGGGGGGTTGGATGGGGCAGCGGGGGGCAGTTAGGGGCGGGGGTCTGAGGTTGGTCAGGGGACTGAGAGCAGGGGGGGAGGGGATGGGATAGGGGTCCCCAGGGGTTGTCAGGGGGTGAAGTGGGGGGGTCGGATAGGGCGTGGGGGCCAGGCCATGTACAGGAACAGCCTCCCCTAACTGGCCCTCCATACAATTTCAGAAACGCAATGCAGCCCTGAGGCCAAAAAGTTTGCCCGCCCCTGGACTATTGTGACATCTCATCTCACTTCCTGTATAACACAGGCCACAGAACTTTCCCAAACTAATTCCTAATGCATATCTTTCAGAAAAACATCCAATCTTGATTTAAAGATTGCCAGCAATTGGTAATTTGTTCAACTAGTTAATTACTCACTGGTAAAAATATACACTATTTCCAGTTTGAAATTGGCTAGCTTCAACTTCCAGCTGTTAAAATAAAAATCTCCTGGAGCTGCTTTAAAGCAGTGGTTCTCAACCAGGGGTATACATACCTCTGGAGATACACAGACCTTCCAGTGGGTACATCAACGTATCTAGATATTTGCCTAGTTTTACAATGAGCTACATAAAAACCACTAGCGAAGTCACTACAAACAAATTTCATAAGACAATGACTTCTTTATACTGCTCTATATACTATACACTGAAATGTAAGTACAATATTCTAATTGATTTTATAATTAAATAGTCAAAATAAGTAAGCAATTTTTCAGTAATAGTGTGCTGTGACACTTTTGTATTTTTATGTCTGATTTTGAAAGCAAGCACTTTTTAAGTGAGGTGGAACTTGGGGGTACACAAAACAAATCAGACCCCTGAAAAGCGTACAATAGTCTGGAAATGTTGAGAGCCACTGCCTTAAAGGAGCTATTGCTTGCAGAACCATTCTACTTCTTGTTCCTCTACTCTCTACCACCACTCTCTGGTGGTCTTGTGGGAAAGTGTAGTGACTATAGGCACTTGCATTTGTTCTCCACCCTCCCATCCTTACAGAACTGGTAGTGCTCAGACTGCTCTGTTCTCTGCTTTCCCCTTTCTCCTCCCAAGAATAGGGGAGGACAACTGTTTATTCAGCAAAACTTTAATCTGTTTTGAAAACTTCTGGGTGAAATTATTGCTTCAGCTTGTAGATAAAACGCAGTTACTCATTACACAAACTGACACAACCAGAGGTTTTTCTCAATGCAAACTTCAGTGACCTGTAGTTGTTTTTAAACTTATTAATGAATAGTTAAGTGTTGTGCACACAGTCTCTCACTCTACAGCAGTGGTTTTCAACCTTTCCAGACTACTGTACTCCTTTCAGAAGGCTGTGTCTTGTGTACCCCTAAGTTTCACCTCACAAACTATTGCTTACAAAATACAAGTGTCACGGCACACTATTACTGAAAAATTGCTTACTTATTTGGTCTATATGAAAGTTTAGTTTGTACTGACTTTGCTAGTGCTTTTTATGTAGCCTGTTAAACTATGCAAATATTTAGATGAGTTGTACCCCCTGAAAGATCTCTACATACCCTCTTACTACGTACTTATGCCCCCCTGGTTGAGAACCACTTCTCTACAGTACTCCTTATTCACTCAAGTGCTGCACCATGCCTGCACTTAACAGGAAGGTGAACAATCTCCATAAAGAGAGCACGGGGCAACACAATATTCACCATGTGGGAAATGGGGACAAATATGGCCAAAACATCACGGTCTATACTAGGAAAAAAGGATACCATATATAAGCTTGATCTTTGCTTCAAGAGGTAATTTAAATATGAAATATTTACTGCTGATTTTTCTACTTAGTATGATTAATACTAGAAAACTTTGATATACATTTTATACAAAATATCCTGAAGTAATGTACTCTACTGATCACTATAATTTTTGGCTTCTGTCTTCCAGCTGAGGCTTCTCTATGAATGTAATCCCATGGCCTTTGTAATTGAGAAGGCTGGGGGAATTGCTACTACAGGAAACCAGGCAGTGCTGGATATAGTGCCTGAGGATATCCACCAGAGAGCACCTATTGCCCTGGGATCTCCTGATGATGTGCAGGAATACATTGACATGGTCAAGAAGCATTCAGCCAAGTGAAATAGCTGCAGTACAAAGAAGTGCCTTACAATTGGACCAAACATACTGTGAAGTACTACTGACTTAAGCTATTGTAGGAAAGCAAGAGAACCATATTTTCATTGTGTTTATCCAAAAGTAAACTGTTAATATGTGCAACAAAAATGCATTTTTTCCACTGTGGCATTAAAAGCAAAACTTTAAGGGAACAGTGTGCTTCCTCTCTCACCTCATAACTACACAAAATCCACCATCCACAAAAGAAGTTTTGTGTTGTAGGTAAAGTGGCCATCTACAGACACCCCCCGCCCCCAATCCCATTTCCCTCCAGGGCTAAAGAATGCCACAGCTTTTCTGAAAGATTTCTCCCTGCAGGTAGCTGGCTGCAGTTTCCTTGTAGATTGACTTATTGGGTCTTGTCAATACTAGAATCTTCAGTCCTGTTGCAACATTTGTAAATGTTAATCTAGATATTCCACAAACACTTGTTCCAGGACACAGATATTGTTCCTAGAAGTATCTTGAAAGCATGGATCATGATAGCTGGTGTAAAGCAAAGCGTGGTTTGTTAGTGAAGCCATGGAAAAGCTCTTTTGTGCCCCTCAAACAGCCATAAGTCCACTAAGACTGTCCAGAACCACTACCCTACTAATTGGTGAGCTCATATGAGTGCTTCAAAATCCTCACTGTTTGCCCATCAGTCCCTGGATAGAGTGTAGGGTGTGTTTATAACCAATAAAGCCCTCAACAGCCTGGGACCATCCTACCTGAGGGAAGCGTCTCTTCCTGCTGACCACAGCAGTGGCACAGGGACACGAGAGTCACACACACACCCCCAAATAAGAGTGAGCAACTGGCAGGGCATTCTGAGGGCTCACACTCTTTGGAACTTGCTCTCCCTACTCCCTTGGTCTGAAATAGTCTGAATTTGGTGACCTCCAGGTACATGGCAAGATGTGTTTGATACTGTTTTTGGAAAAGACTAATGGTATGCTTCCCAGCATGATTAAAGTGGATGTGCAAACGGGTTTTCTGTAGGTGTCTGGCTGAGTTCCTGTTGAAATAGCTCCTTAATGCTGCTGAGACTTCATTGCCTTATTAATGTTGGGGCTCTAGAGCCTTGGATAAGCATATTGTTTGTTTTTAAATGTAAACAGAGGCTGAGGACATAGCTCCTACCAGCTCTCTTGAGGATACATACAGCTTAGAAGTATCTCCTTGGTTTTTATATTTAAAATTCGCATTAGAGTGGCTAGCCAATCCATGCACATGAAACAACAGGTAGAAGGGGTACTGTATCTCTTAGTATTTCCTTAGCTGTGTCTTATGCTGAACTACATCAGGAATTCCTAGCTGGCCCATATCTATTTTTAAAGACTACACGCTGGAAGAAGGTAAAGGTTATAGAATGAAGGACAGTACTGCCTAATCATAGCAGTTCAGTTTTTAGATTAGGTAGTGGGGATTTTCTCTCTTTGCAGGAGGAGGGGCACTAAAGACTGTCATTTTAACAAGTTAATGTTCAACACTAAGGGGTAGATGTTAGCTGTAAAGTATACGGGGCTAGTATGAAAGCTCACATGTTCTTGACCACTTTTTAAATTTGTTGTAACCATTTACAGAAAAATCTGCAAGATACTTATAAGTCCATTGGCAGAGTTAGCCATTCATACTGAATGGAAGTGAAAAGATTACTCTCACCAGAGTGTAAATCTTTAGCTGCAATTGCCATACTGGCTACTCTTCTGCTAAGACATTGAAGAACTTTGGCATTTGGTGAAAGGTCATCAGCTCTGATTACAGCCAATATATGTAACTCAAACTACTAACATTTAAAATTTGGAGGGGAGAGGGGAGGAGAGGGTCCACGGATGTCATGTTTAAGAAGCAGCTGTAGCCCCCATCCTAATAGAAATGTGAATCATTACCACTTCTTTTGTAGTGATTGTCAGGCAAAACACGAGACTAATCCTATCAAACTGGATCTTGACAAGGCTTTATGTATATTTTAAATTACTGTACTTTTCTATAGCACCTCTATCTTAAGGGCTGCTCAAGCATTTTTATGAACATAATTGCACACCTGAGTGGTTTTATTCCCCTCCCCCATATTAAACAGTATTGATCATTTACAGTATTAAACACTTATTTTGTCCTCCAAAATAGCTTAAATACCTTCTCCTATGTGACCTTGTTCATCTTTGGCAGAACCACAATAGGACTCAGATTTCTTGACACCCAGCCTTGTGCCTTAAACACCAGTTAATCCTCTTTGTTTCCACTCTCAACCCACCACTTGTCTACAATAAATCTCAAAATTTGCAAGTAGAATCCTATGTGGAAATTAATGCAGTATTGTAGGGGTGTATAAGTGCTGGATTATTGCCTTTCATTTTATAAATACAAAGGTTACTGCCATTTATTACCTGCTTTAAGATTTAATGGACTTTGCACCTGAAAGAAAAGATCAAATAATGGTTCTATTAGCTTCAACAACACCCTTTGAACCAACTAAAACAAATTTTTTATTAGAATTGTTCACTGAACTTTATCCCCATTCCAGTGGGGGGACAAATATAGATACATGGATTCTGAACCTAGGATAAATGGAACAGGTGAGGCGGATCATAACCATCCTGCCATTCCTGTGTTGCTAAATGGGATGTGGTTGGATGGGCCCAGCAAGATTCTGGCTAGACAGGACAGAGGTTTAGGGTTAGAAGGATTCCAGTATGGAAATGGTTGAGAGTTGCTGCTTAAGGCTGCATGTACAACTTTAACTCTGTCCCCTTGTGAATATGCAGTAGTTTAATCACACTCTTCCTCAAGTAACAAAATATTTTAGGTTTTTCTCTTCATATGGAGCTTCTTCAAAGAAAGAAAAGATGGCAAAAGATGCTCCAAAATATCAGTTACTCCTAGTTTGATTCATGTGCTTTGGTGCTAGATGAAAGATGGAAGAAAATATTCTGGAAATTATCAACATCTTGGAGGACAGAGGTAACAGAGTTGATAGCTAGCACTCAAACCTTAAGGAGATCCATCTGAGTAACTCAGTTTGCCACTCCATATGCTCTTTCCTTAGAGATATGACAAAAATCCCAAGAGCTGAAGTCTACCAGATACAGTATGCATCTATCCCTTACTCCTTAGTGTCACGTAGCATTGTCAGTTTTTGATTTTTAAAGGATGAGATTAAGACGCTTTAAATTGTACAAAGATCCCTAATTTACGTACTGATAGTTGATCAAGTGAACAGGAACTTAAAATGCTACAGGTTAAAAAGATTTCAGTTGCAAGTCATTATCTAGTACTGCAGCTCTTCTTAACAAAAGTAAGGAAATGTAACTATAAAGTTCACAACTGGGGCTAACTTTTTCATACCATGTGCTTTTTGCATCTACACTCAGTTTGTCCTTACTATCTTATCTGTAGTGAGAAGAACAATACCATGTGTAATTAAAATGTTAATATAAGCTTGTGTGTAATTGTTAGGTTACAGAGCATCTATGCTATAAGTCCTATTTCAGTTGCATTTCTCTGTCCACACACAGCAATATTCTAACAAATAATACTGCTTAGCTCTTATATAGTGTTTTTTTCATCAGATCTTAAAGCACTTCACAATCATAAGGCTGTCCAAGCATGCGGAGAGTGTAATGCAGGTGCAAGTTAGTGCCTGTCTATATTAAAAAAGTTGCACCAGTGTAATAACATTGATTTAAAAATCAATCTAGTGACATTGTTGCAAAATTGTAGTGTATAGAAATGCTTAAAGTTTAACTTGCTCTTGTAAGTTATTGAATAAATAACTACTTAGCCATATATCAGGCCTTAATTCACCAGTGCTTTTCACTTGCACCAGCTCTGTGATATTACAAGTTAGCATGGACTAAGAAAGAATGATAGTTGAACATGATCACAGCAGGCTAACAAGGAATATAAGACACCTCTAGAGAAAATTTGTAGCAAATCGATGTGTATATGCTAAGCATGTAGTGTCTAGTTATATAATTTAGCATGCCAGAACAGTTCCCATACAATGAACTAAGCCTCACACTACCCGTATGAGGTAGGTATTTTAAGTACTTGCCCCCCCCCCCCTTTTTTTTTTTTTTTTTTTACAGTGACACATGTTTAAAATGTGATTTTTCAAAGGTGTAGTATTCTGCAGCCCTCCTGCCCCCAAGAGAGGCCATGCAACTTCCACTGACTTCCTGCACATTGTGCAAGTGCTGAATGGTGGTGGTGGCCTGTGATAGACTGTCTGGGGGCCCCTTCTGGCCTTTAGCGCGATGACTCTGAATGCCTTTGAAAGCTAGGCCCTCTGTGACCAGGGAGCTGAAGAAGTAGACCAAAGTGGGATAGCCAGCAAAAACCAGGTGCCTCCTGGCACTGATCTTTGCTGCCCAGCCCCACAACATTGTGGGAAAAATTTCCCGTTCAAAAACTGAAACTTAGCTACTGACCCCGCAGCTAAATTGCCTAGTCTGTGTTGTACTGGAAGCAAGATCACTAGTGTACCGAATTCAGAGTGCTCAGTGTGACGTGCAGCAGAGTCTACTGCGTAAGGAACTAGCGTATCAACAACGCTGTTGCATATTTTCTCCATTTGAAATTTGTCAAGAGGATGTCAAATAAGTGAACTGATTTATCTTTCAGATGGTCAGCAGGGGCAAGATTTCATTCTAGTTTGTTACAGAGAGTTCCCCTACCTATCTGCTGAATGGCACTTAACTGACTTGCTAGCAAGACATCTATACTAATAACCTTTCACTGGTCTCCATGCAATAGGACTATAGTATTATGTCTGCAAATCACTAGATTAAATATGTGGAGGAGAAGGGGGAGGGGGTAGTTTTTCTCTTTCTCATGCTGCTTTTATGCACCCTGGGAGATCTACAGAACAGGCAGACTCTGCACAGCTATTTCAAGCATTTAAATCACATGGGCTCAAGAACAGTTTCATATACCGTGTCTAGGAAACAAGCCAACTGCATCTCCTTAAAATACAACAGCTACTGAGGAGAAGCAACATTGCAGGAAAGCAACTGGTTCTAACTAAAAAGATAAAAACTTTATTTGCCAACAAAGATGTCAGACAGAAGTCCCTTCGAAACGGATATGTTAACCCTTACCCGATACGTTATGGAAAAGGGGCGACGTATTAAAGGCGCTACAGGGGAGCTGACCCAGCTGCTCAACTCAATGCTGACTGCCGTGAAGGCCATCTCCTCTGCAGTCAGAAAGGCAGGCCTCGCCCACATGTAAGTCCTGTTTAGACATATGGGGGAAGGGAGAAGGAGGAGAGGGATTTGCCTCCACATGAAGACTGGGGAAAGGGCAAAAGTTTTGTGATTTTTTTCAAAAATTCACCCTTTAAATTCAATAGGCCTCTTTTAAACCACGTAACTGAAGGTGTGAATTCTGAGCCCAAAATCTAGCAGAGTTGGAAATTATGCATATGCCAGAAGGGGGAGTGTGTTTATGGAGGATTTTAAAATTGTTCCTGAAATGTCACCTGAGACTAGCTGTGGTTCTGCAAAATTTCAGTTTAAAAACAGTCAGATGAAAGCAAAACAGAAACCTAGTTCATTATTTCCTGTCCTATTCATGTTATCTTTTTTAAAATGGTGGAACTGGTGTATTTTTAAGTCTTAGAAAATTTGCAGACTATCACACTTAGATATCTTCTGCTATCGTCCAAACATATTGTCACAGCTAGCGTCTGAACTGTGGAAAATCAGGGTTTACCTTGGGAATGCTGATGTCCATATCCATAACTACATTACTAACAATATAACGATTCAACAGCACTAAGAGAAGGACATATGCTACCCTTCTTGTGTGTAACCCACCCCCCCCCCGGGTGTCAAGGTCACCTGAAAGTGGTGTGTGGCCCTATGTGAAGGGCAAACACAACCAGCTCGTTTGGCTTCTGGTCTATTAGAAGATGGGAATTGAGGATTGTCTTGGAACGGTCTGAAATGAACTGACCTGTTTTTCATGCATTGGCTCAAAATAGACACTGATGCTGGTCCTTCAGTAGCAACGTGTCAATAGAGGCTGGAGGCAGGAAGAGAAATCTAATAAAATGTATAATTTAAATATATTCTTGTATATATGTATGGTGTGTACGCTTAATTCCAAGGGTTAGTGATGTGGCTATATGTGTAGCAGAATACTCCATTAAGCAGTTTATTCCTCTATACTCTATGGCAGAGGAATGTCTAGTACTTTGCAAACTATGAATTAAGATTCTTGAATAAGGATGCTGTAGAAATGCAAAGGACAAACATCACAGCACCATGTGAGGAAGGTATCATTATCCCAATTTTACAGATGGGAAATATAATTCATAGAGCAGTTAGGCAATTTGCCCAAGGTCTCACAGTGAGTCAGTGGCAGACCCAGAAATAGATCCTTGACTCTCCTGTGCTGTAACCACTAGACCATTTTCCCCTCTCTCTCTTTTGTTGATATTAAATAAAGCCAAACTGTTTTCACTGACATGACAAAGGAAAAATCGCATTCGGAACTTTTGTGGCATTCCAAGTTTTAAAACCCTAAAATACATAGCAAATAATATTATATAGATAAGAAACAGAATTTATTCTTAACGTAAAAGAGACATGACTAATGTTTCAACATTACAATTCCTCCCTCAGAATCGAAGCATCCATTATATTGAGGAAGGAAGGCCTCTTTTTGAAAAACAAAAGTTTCAGGAAATAATCCAGCGATCATACGTCCCATGGATATTATCAGTCATGTCATACAACGAACCATGATCTTTAGGAAATGTCAGTGACAATATGTTTGAAATCAATCACTAGGATTGACATCAATTTATATTTTCAATGCTATCTTCACATGAAAAAGGGCTAGAAACTTTTTTTTTTTAAATGACAGATGAAGTTAAATAGGCCTGCCATTTCAAATTCTCCCAAATAAGAGGGTATGGCGTGGCTTCTTTCAAAAAGTCAGTGTTAACTTTTTAAATATTAAAGTTTTCTATTCACCAACAAAGGAGAAGATTTTGAAAGACACAGAGGGCAGTTAGGAGGCAAATGCCATTTGTTTCTTTGAAAATAAAATACTTATCATACATTACGTATGTGAAATCTGAGCAGATTATCTTCGAGTGGATACATATCTGAAGTCAGTTGTTGGGCTCTGCAACTAATTGTGAGCCTACTGAGCTGCACTGTCTTTATATCAACTAAATAAGTCTCATCTGTAGGTCATACATAATCATTTAATAAAACCACATACTGGGAATTATAGCAGCACATTGTAGCATGCCCCAACAATCTTAATAGTGAAATGTCACTATGAAAGACTTTAAAATACCCCATTTAGAAATCATTGTACTCATATTTCATGGGTCATTATTTCCCTTCCCTCAGCTGTGGGAGTCTCCAACTATTTCCCTCAACAGAGAGAGCTGCTGCAAGTGACAAAGTGCTTTAGAGCGACAGCTGTGGTAATGTTTTGTACATAAGCAAAGAGTGAAGCAATCAGATAGGGAACTCTGCTTATTAGCTTTAGCATCTGTTGGCAAACACATGAAAACATGACCTTTGTTTCACAAGAATTTATCTGCTCCAACCCCTTGTTCCCTGACTAATATCAGGCCTTTGTAAAGTCTGAATATTTCCAGGTGCAGCAGGAATTAGCACTGTGGATTCTGTTGGTGGCAATCTTCCCACCAAGTGAGAGCTGAACCAATTCCACAGAAATCCTCAGCATGGCACTAACAATGCATTGTGATGGCATAGCTTCCAATCCTATGCTGTGAGTTCAGGGGGTCTGCTCCTTCCCTAGCGTGTTATATTTTTATTGTTATAGGTGCAGTTCCTTTGCCAGGTGTTGCTGCTGTGCAATGGCAGATGCCCCAGGGCGGCTCTAGTACACTCCTTGAGGGCATCAGTGCCAGGAAAAGAACCCATCAGGGAGAAAGTGATGGACTCTGGGGCAGTGGAGATGACAGCAGCAGGCCCCCATATTCTTGGGAAAAAGGAAAAGGAGGCAAAGGAGACAAAAGGAAGGACATAGGTTTGATGGGATCACTTCCCATCCCAATACTATACACATTAAAACAGCTGCTCCATTCCATCTCAGGGGTGGATGCATTTCTGTGATGAGTGAAATAATCCATGTGTGTCTGTCTTCCCCCTCACAATCCCCCGCCCAGCCCCGGATGTAATTTCCACAGCAACCACTGAAGTCGTCACAAACATTATTCGCAAAAAGAAAAGGAGTATTTGTGGCACCTTGGTTAGTCTCTAATTTATTTGAGCATAAGCTTTCGTGAGCTACAGCTCACTTCATCGGATGCATATGAAGTGAGCTGTAGCTCACGAAAGCTTATGCTCAAATAAATTGGTTAGTCTCTAAGGTGCCACAAGTCCTCCTTTTCTTTTTGCGAATACAGACTAACACGGCTGTTACTCTGAAACAAACATTATTGTGGTAGCAAAATAAGCAGCAGGAACAGACAGATATTTAATAAACAAAAC
Source organism: Eretmochelys imbricata (assembly GCF_965152235.1). NCBI lineage: Eukaryota > Metazoa > Chordata > Testudines > Cheloniidae > Eretmochelys > Eretmochelys imbricata. The sequence goes on from NC_135576.1 coordinate 89,628,762, forward strand.
TCCTGTCTTCAAGCAAATTTACCTAAAAACAAGGGGAAATAAATTTTGAAAATCTTCAAACTATAAGTTTTCCAGGAGGAATCAACAACTCTTGCTGAAGTGCAGTCACTGATTGACTGCAAAATGGAGCCATCTGGTGGTATATATGGGTCATTACAAGAAGTAGAATCGCTTGCATGTGGAAAACATTAGTGAGGGATATTACCAAACTGATTAATTTGCGTGCCATTTGGGATCTCTTTAAAATTATGGCTAGGGTCGGATATAAAATTTGACATGAAGCCTACTTCTGTTTTCTATAAAGGAAGCCTAAACCAACTGCAACATGTGCTCATTCTGATTTTAAAAAACACAGTATGCAGCACATTTGGTTAAACCCTACTGACTTCAGCAATGGGAGCAAGATCAAATCACTTGGATGGCAAGTGAAGAATTCTTAATAAATATGCTGGGCTTGACGCCATATTCTTTGCACCTCCTGGTTACTTTAATCAGTGTTGAGTGCACAAGGAATACAACCATTTATCTTCCTGTGGGAAGCTATAACAGTGTGCCCTGCGGTCTTGCTTATGTTTAAGGGCCATGGTCAACAGTGAGGTTACCCAGACAAACATAGCTTACAAATAAGTGGCCAGGATTTCTGAGCGTGACTAGTGATTTTAGGCATCTTTTAGGGGGAGGAGCCCTACTTGAGGCACCTTAAGGGAGCACAATTTTCAGAGGGTGGGTGGCAAGCTGGGCACCCAAAAACTGAGGAACCCCAAGAACACTACTTAATTTTTGAAAATCTTGGTCAGTACTGTATTTAAAAAACAACACTCATATGCTATCCTGAGGGAGTTGGAGAGGGAGACACAGAGGGAGGGGTAACATAGTTCCCCCAACAAGAGCTCCAACAGGGAAAAACACTTAGATTTTTAAAACATTTTTTTTTTAAGGAGAGAGAGAGAGAGAGAGAGAGAGAGAGAGAATAGTCCATTTGAGGACTAGCAACCTGCCTTTTTTTAAAACAAATCAAAAAAGTATTTGCTTTATAGGGGAGCAATAAAATGCTGTCACAGGGGCTCTTATTTGCTTTCCTTGATCTCTGAATCAGATAAAGTAAATCAAAAATTTATTTTCTGAGTTGAGAGTTTTGCCTTAAAAAAAAATTCTAACTAAATCTCTGAAAATAGGGGTTTTATCATGGAAATGCCATCACTGTCTAATCTAGTCCAATACATAGAGCTTCATTTTGAGGTGCAGTTCAGAGAGGGAGGTAGCTCAACGAGGTCTGTCAGGCTCTGAATTTGGGGCCTGGACAGGGATCTGTCCGGCCACAGATGTAAGTTAAAGACTCCTTACTGGCTGGTCTAATTTATGGAGATGCTGAATGGCTCCCTATGGGCTGCTCTGGGGCACAGAATAGGCTCTGGCCACACACTCTCCTTCCTCAAACAAGCCTCCATCCTTTGGCCACCTCCCCCAGCACTCACTTACAGCTGGAGCCTCGGGGGAGGGGGGGCGGGGCACGACGGGGCGTTGAGGGTGGAGGAGGGCCATTCCGGTGCCAGGGGTATTCCTCAGAGGTCAGTTAAGGTAACTTTATAGTGGCTGAACAGCCATGAAGGGATCACAGCAGAGCCCAGAACTGAAGCCACAATCTTTCCCTCTCTTGGGCAGATTTTAATTTACCACCAGGAATGGATATCTACAGAGATATTTTAAAGACTTGGATGTATGTGGGAGGTGTGGGGAGGCGGGGGAGATTGGCAGGGAAAAGCCATGGTCACCACTTTTCTGAAGTCTTAATGTTCATGTCAAAATTTAGGCCTGTCTTTTTGCTTTGAGGTTTCTTAGTGTTTTCACTGCCATGTACACATCCTCTTTTCTTTAGGTATGGAATAGCAGGAACTGTGAACGTGACTGGTGATGAAGTGAAGAAGCTGGATGTGCTATCCAATTCTCTGGTTATTAACATGCTACAGTCCTCCTATGGCACCTGTGTCCTAGTCTCAGAGGAGAATAAAGATGCCATTATCACGCCACAAGACAAGAGGGTCTGTACATATGTCTGTGTTCTCTCATTTAGCAGCAGGTGGTGCTGTTACTCCAAGTATTGAAAAGAGGGTTTAGGGACTGTTACCTGTAAAAAAGCAAAAAGGCACAAGTTCTTAAGCAATAGCAGAGAATCTGCATATTATTCTACTGCTTAAATGATTAGTTACACTGGGTGAGCAGTTTTCAATAAGTAAGGAAGTCCTTGCAAAGGATTCATAATTAAAACTGGGGGAATAATTATTTGTGAGCATGTTAGTGAAATTGGGATCCCAATTCAATCTTATCATGTTTTGACCCTTTTCTGAACATTGGCATGACCTGTTTTTGTTTGCATGAATGTTTAGCCAGCACTATGAGGCGTAAAGTGCTACTCAGTTTGAGCAAGGGTGTCCGAACTGGGCTCTAAATTAACTACCCTAAGAGGACAAATGGCTACTTACTGGGATTCCAGATGTATGGAAATTATCTTCTATTATGATATCTCCTCCATTAATTTAACATGCAGTCCCACTAATTCTCGGTTCAGGATTTCGATTAGCACTCCTCCAAAAGCCAGCCATTCCTGCCTTCTTACCCTCAAGCCTCGCTTCATAAATCCATTCATTCTGCTCACAATACAATTGAAACAAAATTTGTTCAATAAACCAAGACACGTCTGGAACAAAACCGCTCAGTTCCTTTGCTTTCACACTATGCCCTTTCCTCACTCCTGATCTTTTGTGTAGTTACTCTGTCGGCTGTCTGGGCAAGCCCTTTCTCTCTCTGCATTTCGGTGATGTGCTATACAGACTACAACTGTACATTTGGTCTGGATTTGTCAAGGGCATTTGGTTATCTAAATGTAGTAAGAAAAAGATGGTGTTTACCAAACAAAGGAGAAAGATACAGCAAGTCAACATATTTAATGCTCCTCTTATCTCTCTTTTTAGGGTAAATATGTGGTGTGCTTTGATCCACTAGATGGTTCTTCCAATATAGATTGCTTGGCATCAATAGGAACGATATTTGCTATCTACAAGAAGGTACGTTGATGAACAAAACACACAGTATGATTCACCCAGTGAGAACAAAACATTTCCTATATATCAGCTCGTTCCACTTTCATTCCCACTGTCTTTCAAATAAACAGAGCTTTAAAGAGACAGCGATATAAATGTACAATGAAGATATATTTACACCTCTACCCCGATATAATGCTGTCCTCTGGAGCCAAAAAATCTTACCGTGTTATTGGTGAAATCGTGTTATATCGAACTTGCTTTGATCCGCCTGAGCACGGAGCCCTGTCCCCCCCAGAGCACTGCTTTACCGCGTTATATCTGAATTCGTGTTATATCGGGTCGTGTTATATTGGGGCAGAGGTGTATATCAAATAATGGGCTGAATTTTTAGGAAGAAGCACACTTAATTGTCCACATGAAATTCTTGGGCCACAGCACTTCCTTCTATATCACACAGAGTAATTAAAACAAAAGTGGCTTCTAATTATAAGGCAATTGGTTAGCTACATCAATCCTATTTACTCACTTCAGTGAGTGCTGGGGTTTGGGTGGGGACGGGATGTAGAGATGAGCAAGAGCCCAGTGTCAAGGTGCAGAACCAAACTTACTTAAAGTTAAGGGATGTTCAGGTTTGGAATATTGGTTCCTGTCCATCTCCACAACTCACAATGTTTGTTTTCCCTCTAGGGAGCTACATAGAGTGGCAGCCATTTAACTACCAGCATTTGCCAACAGTTAGAATGATGTCAGTTCTCACAATTTTACTGCAAGTCTTGCAATATTTGTTGCTTTTATGAAAGCCTTAGCTCACAGAATCATATGATTACACGAGTCACTCAGTTCTCTCTTTCTTTTTTAAGTTTACAGCTCTCATGTTTGCAAAGAAATGCTTAAAACATGAATCCTAAAGGCTCAGAAAACAGAAGGCAAGATGCCATGATTACCTCTTACATTTAGAACAGGAATAACTATGTGGTGTCTATTGAATTTATAACCGTGAGCACCATATTGCAAATATTTAGTAGAACCCTCTTTGACCTTGCCTTCACTGCGGGTGGCGGGGGGCGGGGGGAAGGGAGTGTTCTTAACTCCAGTTAGCCAAATGGAGGTAAAATCCTAATGAAGACAAGGAAGTCTATAGTCTTCACAAGCTAACAGGCTGAGTTCAAGAATAAGCTCCCTCTTATATATAAGTCCAGCTGCTAATTTGTGTGAAAACTACAATGGCTAATTGGAGTTAATACTCCTCTTTTCCCCAAGTAATGGCAAGGCCTTTCAAAACCACTTACCAATGAGGTTTTCAATTCATTTTCTACAATTTTTCCTCATTCTCTCTCAAACAAATAAACAAACAAAACCTGAGTGCCTTCTGACATCTCATTTTAGAATTAAAGTCTATGTAGGGGCAAACATCACTACTTAATGAAGACCAATCTACAATACTCAACACAAAATTACTTCAGTCCCTCAAAAGATTAGATGTAACCAAAGGATAAAAATTCCACCCACAGGGTCAAGTGCACTTATTTTAGTTACATGAACAATTTAACAAATCCCACTTGAAAGACAAAAAACTATGTTGTACACAAAGGTACTAGAAAGGCTATTTATGCACAGACAGCTTTTTTATTTAGCATCTTCCTTTCCACTGAGGTGCTAGTTTAGCAGGATAAATTAGCTAAATATGCAGCTCTCTCAGATGGGAGGATTTTATGGTATTTTTACTAAAGTGCCCTTCTTCAAAGCCATTAGCTAAATCAGAATAACCAAGTAATAAAAAGTGTTTGCAATTCTGCAGCAACAGACATTTATGAAAGAAAAAAAAAGATGAAATGCTCTCCCAAGTGACTGAAAACCTATCTAGGAAAGAAAACAGTTTAAACAACTTTAAATAATCTTTGCCATGGAAAGGATTTTGAAGTAAATCAGGGCATCTTAAAAAGACCATTCATAACTGCTACCAGAGCAGTTTATGGGGTCCCTTCTGATTATATGAATGATTTTCTCATCATGTCACTGCCTGAACCTGGATCCCAAAGGCACTCCAGAGTTCAAACATTTCTGTGAAGTGACTTCCTTTTAGGAAAGAAGCTATAAAGCTAGTTAGAACTTTAATAGACTGAGACAGCATCTTTCGAACAATGAACCATCAAATAGGCTAAGTAATGTGCCAAGGCCACAGAGAAAGTGAGTGTCAGAGCTGGAATTAGAGCTTCTGGCTTCTAGTCCAGTCTTTGACCACATCTTTCCCCCTTATGAATAGTGTTCTGTACAAGCACACAAGAAGGATGAACATGCTTCTATATATTGACAAGAGGGACTTTAATAATCTTCAGAATTCAAATGTCGTTGGCGTTTAACAATTGTTGTTCATGTTATGTAAAAATAACTGCAGTGTTGATTTGGTAACCATGCCAAATATTTCTGGAAGCAGGGCTGTATTTAAAAAATAGTCTTTTAAAAGGTTCCTCCGTATATTTCAAGAGCTGGAGGCAACTCCATTTGAGATAACAATTCACTGATAAGAGAAGGACTTAAGGTATGTAGAGGGCTTTCTGAATGGTTTGAGCCAGATCGGTACACTAATTTTTTCATTCCCTGTCCCTAAAATCTGATATAGTGATGCAAGGAAGAGATAGGCTGAGAAGAAACAAATTGTAGGGTCAGATTTTCCTACGAAACACTAGTCATTAGAATCTTGAGCACTCTCTTTAAAGAAGTACCTCTTTCTTGAAGGTAAAGACAGAATGACCACTACCATTTAGGGTTGCCAGGTGTCTGGTTTTAGACTGGAACACCTAGTTGAAAAGGGACCCTGATGGCTCTAGTCAGCACCACCGACTGGGCCGTTAAAAAAGTTGGGTCAGCGGTGCTGCAGGTCTAAGGCAGGATATTCCTACCTGTCCTGGTACTGCACCGTGCACTGGAAATGGCCAGGAGGTCTGGCTCCTAGGCGGAGGGCCATGGGGCTCCATGCACTGACCCCGCCCCAAGTACCAGCTCTGCACTCCCGCACCCTAAACCCCTCATCCCTGGCCCCATCCCCAGAGCCCTCACCTCCCCCGCATCCCAATCCCCTGTCCCAGCGCAGAGCACCCTCCCACACCCTGAACCCCTCATCCCTGGCCCCATCCCAGAGTCCTCACCCACAGCCGGAGCCCTCACCTCCCGCACATGCTAGCCGATTGAGCCCTCTCCCGTACCCCAAACCCTCATCCCTAGCCCAACCCCAGGGCCTGCACCTCCAGCCGGAGCCCTCACCTACCCCTGCACTCCAAATCCCTTGGCCCCACCCCCCCAGCCTGGAGTTCCCTCCAGCACCCCAAATCCCTCACCCCCTCCTGTGCCCCAACTCCCTGCCCCAGCCCAGAGCCCCCTCCCACACTGTGAACCCCTCATTTCTGGCCCCAACCCAGAGCCCTCACCCCTCCTGCACCCCTACTCCATGCCCCAGGCCAGTGAAAGTGAGTGAGGGTGTGGGAGAGCAAGCCACCAAGGGAGGAGGAATGTAGTGAGTGGGGGGCAGGGCCTTGGGGAAGGGGTGGGGCTAGGGTATTTGGTTTTGTGCAATTAGAAAGTTGACAACACTACCACCATTGTGGGTCTCTTTTGAATCCAAGGAAACAGAGGAAACTAACAGTACCTGCCTACTTAGTATGGGAAGATACCACCTTGAATCTTGTAAACAAATCTAGGATAGCACAGCACTCCTAATTTATAGTCTCACACAGCCCCACTTGGTAGCAGAAATGCAGTACTGCAGTCTCTTGAAGAAACATGTTATTTGTTTACTCTATTTTTCTTCTTGGTTTTGCTTGCATTCTTTTCTCTTCATAAATGGATGATGCCGGTATCCTCTTGCTTCCCCTTGAATCTCCTTTCACCAGCAGGAATATTGTTTTGGTGGAGTTTTAGAAATAAACAAAACGAAAAAGCTTTAAGGAAGCAAAGCGCGGATAGGTGGGTGGACCATCTGGATTAAATCAAAAGATCAGGTGCCTTTAAAACTGACTTCCAGGGCCTTAGCTGTCAGATGCTGTTGAGACACTGTGTAGGTTAAGTAGTATGTTTGTTAAGAGATAATAACTGATGTTGTTGTAATATTTGAACTCCTGGGAGTGTGGTGGCTTAACCCACTTTTTAACATAACTGAAAAATATTATTTTTCGGGAAACATAGCAGCCTAACCAATCTCTTCTCCCCTGACCCCCTCAGAGCCTGCATGAGTCTACACCCCACAGTACTCACACTACAGCTGTCCTCTGACATTCCACTGCTTTTTTTGTAATATTGTCAAGATCTCCAGACAAGTTCTCTCACTATCCATCAGTTTAACAGTGCATGTCATTTTTCCCCAGTAGAGGAGAGGTAAAGAGAGGGGGAAAGGGCAGCAGATGCTAATTATTGAGCTTTACTAAGAGAGGCATAGTTTAGTAGTCTGAACGCAAGACTGAGAACCAGGATTCTCTAAAATCTAATCCCAGCTCTTTTAGTGACACCCCCTCGCCCCCGGGCTTTGGGCAAGTCACTTATGACAAAAATTTCAAACTCAGTTTGTATAGTATATTCTGAAAGATAAATTAAAACCTCATGAAACTTATTAAAATAAAACCAAAACAATGAAGTGCTGAACTGATTTTTCCAGAGTTTAAACCTTTGATTCTATGAAGTCAGATATTTTGAAGCCTATGCTAAAACATCCCCTATACCATAGCCAAAATATGTTGAAGGAAAAGAAAAGAAAACACTCAAAGGTTGTTATCAGGCTTCTGCTGTCTGTTTTAATTCACTGGTTCACTTTTTATTGTACTTCTCTAGGGCAGAACTATTCTACAGACTTAAAAAGCCAAAAAAATAACCTCATCATTTCCAGCGTTTTATTTTTACCTTTGAACAGATCTGCATTTCTTTGTGGAAGTTTGTTTGACACTGGAACTTTCTTTCCCACTTCGGTTGTTCAGAGCACAGACATGAACAAGAATTGAAAAACAAGCTGAATTCTGGACAGCGTCCATTTCCCTGGGGAGAAGTTCCTTTGCTTTTTCAGAATAGCCCATCATTGTTTAGTTTCTCATCCAGAACTATTAGGAGGTGGATGGGAGAGGAAGCATTCATTAGTGATGGGTCTGCAACAATCATCTTACATAAATATACTGTATTTGAAAACAGTCTTCCAAATAAGATTTATTTACATAAACACCAGGGATATAAGGTCTGAATGAGAAGCCTTTTGGGGGGGGGGGCCCCACAGGTCAAACACACACACACACCTGGCCATTTTTAATGTGGGGGAAGGAAGAGAGTATAGGAAAGCTAGGCATTCACAATATTGTTTGCAATCTGTACATAAAATGTATTTTTTAGATTTAATTTCAAAGTAATCTATAGTGGACAATTACTGCTTTGATGTTGAGATGTGCGCACGCCCTAGGCATACAATTTTAGAACAGAAAGTTTTAAGGTGTGAAAGCATAAAAAAACATGCTGTTCATGGCAAGCTAGCTGCTTTTGGAAAAAGATTATTTAGGAGAGAGTTAGCAGCATATAGTCAGTATTAAGGATCTAAAATGTGCACTCTGATTAATTTGCATTCATTATGTACACTGTAATCTTTCTGAATGAGCTGCTCTGCTCTGAATCATAATTAGCTATAACATACCAAATAGGGTAAATGAATTCTTTGTCATGGGTCCATAATATGTGACTACATGTGAATGCATTCATAGGAAATTACAACATACACGATGTCTTAGGTCCTCAGAAGCTATTAAGGTGCTGTGTCTCGGTATTGAGAATAATATGCCAAGTAGCTAATTCTGTCTGTTCTTATTTGAGAACAATCCACCAACCAAAAAAATCCCATAACCCACCACCACACACATACACCCTTACTTAAGGGGATTTCATTTCTTTCTGTAAATAATTGTCAGATTGCTACATATTTTTAAACAGTTGCTATATTTCACCAGTGTAGAACTGGTCAGAAAATGGGGCAGTGCAGGGAATGGCAAAAAAAGCAAAAACTGAAGATTTTCAGCCAAAAATCCAAAAGTTTTCCGTCAAAAACATTTAGCTGAAAACCAAAAATTTTTATTAGAAAATACTGCTCTGGTTCTCATGAGAGTTGTTGTTTGAGTGCTTCATGCCTCCATTCTTCACTATTAGTTGGGTGAACCTGGATGAACTACATCGCCTCTGATACACAATGGTCTCCCCTCTTGCTCAGCCACAACAACACATCATAGGGCACAAGCTTTTCAGGTTTGGGGTGCTTAGTTTTTCAACAAAGTCCAAAATTTCCATAGAAAGCAGACTCACTATCCCCTCAGTAAGACCTGGTGTTGAGGCACTTCTGCTTCAGTTTCCCAACAATGATCTTTGGTCTACTCCTACTGCAGAAGCAGGTTGGCCCTCCAACCAACATGCTATAAAGCATTCAATTCCTTCCAGGATAACAGAGTCCCTAAGTCCAAGTCGAAAAATATCAAAACAAAAACAAGAGTCTTCGGTCCCTCTGGGCCTTCAGCCTCCCTCCTTACTGGAAGGCTCCCAGTGGCAACTGCCTGTCTCACTACCTAACTGCCTGCTCTTGGGCCCCAATCAACCCAATCATCCAGGTCAGATCTATCCTCTATGACAAGGTCAGGCCAGATGGCTATAGGAGAGTAATTTTTTTTTTTTAAAGCAAAAGATATTTTTATTTGCATAACACACTTACAAAGTAAAAACAGCGGCATATGCAATGTGTAACACAGCAACCAATCACAATTGTTTTCTCATTAGCTTCAGGGGAGGAAAGTGTTCAAGCTCGCCCGGGCCAGAGCGGGGGGCTTCCTCGACTCTCGTGGTCTTCCACCCTTCCAAGTTACCTGGTGGCCCAGAGCAAGGGGGCTTCATTGACTCTCAAAGTCTGCCACCCCCTCAAGTTACCTGGGGCCACGCCCGAGCATCACCAACAATTCCCTCTTCTGAAAGCACCCAACAAGAGGGGCAGGCTGTGGGGTGGACAATCCGGGGGGGGGGGGATTTCACGTGCACCCACGTGTGAAAGGACCCCTTTAGGGTGGTGGTGTCCGCAGGAGCAATGGCTGGGGCTGGGGTCCCTTACTCTCTCCCCCAATCAAAGGGTCAGACAAAGGGACCCGGACGGGGACACCGAGCAGAGAACCTCGGACAGCACCCACCGCTCCTCAAAAGCATCATGGGAGTCGGTGGATGCAGCCCAGAGGAACTCCGCCCAGATATGTGAACGGACCAAGGATCGGAAAATGGCCCCACAGTCACAGGAAACTCCATTGGCCAACCTCCTCTCTCTGGTTTTATAGATGGCCATTTTAGCCAGGGCCAGGAGGAGGTTAACTAGGAGATCCCGTGACTTTGTGAGGCCACGGATGGGGGAGTGCATAAATAAAAAGGTGAGGGGAAAAATGCAACCAAAAACGTAATAGGAGATTTGTGAGGAGCTGGAACAGGGGCTGCAACCTGGCGCACTCCAGATATATGTGCGCCAGGGTTTCCCTCACACCACAAAAGGGACAAGTATCTGGGATGGGGGTGAACTGCACCAAGTACGTGCCCGTGCTCACAGCTCCGTGAAGGAGCCGCCAACTGATGTCCCTGATGGGCCTTGGAACCAAGGTGGAATATAGGCTGGCCCACCGGGGCTGCTCACCCTCCAAAGGTGGCAGAAGGTCTCACCACTTTATGTTGGGGCAGGACACTAGGGTGAGGGTGTGAAGGGTGTGGAGCACGAGCGTGTATAGATGTTTCCTTGGCGCGGTTTGGAAGCGTACCGGCTGCAGCTCATGCAGCCGGCTCACAGTGAAGGCATGCGGGGGGTCGATTGGATCTGCAGGAAACGGGTCCAATTAAAAAGTCCGGCGGGCCTGGGGTAGAGGGTGGGCGGGGCGTGCCCTCGAGCAGGACCCGGTTGAGGTAAGCTTGAGCAGCGGGCGGCAAAGCGGCCTTCACCTCCTGAAGTACACACCGAGGGGTACGAGGTCTGGAGAGCCCCATGCGCCGGGCGAGCATCGGGGATCCAGCCAGTCTCCCCAGTCGTAGTCCAGGAGGTCTCCAACTCTTGTGACTTCTGCCAGGATCAAGCTCTGGCGCACCAAGCAGGACTCCGCCACCTGCACACGGAGCTGGGGGTTGTGTAGCAGGGGCTCCGTGAGGAGATCTACCCCCTCGGTGGCCGCCACAGACCTGGTGGTTAAAAACAGTTTCCAAGTCCGGAGAAGGTCCTGGTAGAAGACCGGCAGCCCAGAGAGGTCTCGTGGAAGACGTCCCGGATGGAGATAAAAGAGCTGCCGGTCATATCGGAGCCCTTGGATGTGGCGCAGGATGGCGTGCGCCAGTATGCTCCACGCCGAACTGCCTGCACCTTAAAGAAGCCTCTGTAGGGCCTGGAGGCAGAAGACACGGACCTGAGTGTGTAGACACTTCAGGCCCTGTCCCCCTTCCTTCAGGGGTAGATGAAGGACCCCTACAGGGGCCCAGTGCGTTCCTGACCAAAAGAACCCCAGAATCGATGTCCGGAGGTTGGTCAGGAAACCCGGGGCCGGGACCAGGGTGTTGAGCCGGTACCAGAGCATGGACAGGACTAGTTGATTAAGCACCAATGCTCTCCCTCGGAGGGAGAGACATTGGAGTAGTCCCGTCCATTTCCGGAGCCGCTCTATCACCCCGCCCTCTAAATTTTCCCAGTTCTCCGGTGGAGAGGGATGTGTGGCAGAAAGGTAAATGCCGAGGTAGAGCAGTGGACCCGCGCTCCACCGGATGGTCTGAAGCACGGGTGGGTGGGAGCTTGCCTGCCGCCAGTCTCCTACCGCCAAGCCAGAGCTCTTGACCCAGTTGACCCGGGCAGAGGAGGCTGCCGAATAGATGGCCTGGCAAGCCTCCACCTGCGCCAAGTCGCCGGGGTCCTGGATCACGAGGAGCACGTCATCAGCGTACACCAACAGGCCAGCCACAGCTCCAGCTCCCGCAGCACCAACCCCGTCAACCTCCTGCGGAGGAGACAGAGGAAGGGCTCGATCGCCAGAGCGTACAGCTGGCCCGAGAGGGGGGCACCCCTGCCGTACTCCTCGCCTGAAGCTGACTGGTTCGGTCAGGGTCCAGTTGAGCTTAACCAGACACTCTGTGGAAGCGTACAGCACCCAGAGAAAACCCACAAACTGGGGTCCAAAGCCAAACGCTCGCAGAGTGCTCAGGAGGTACCTGTGGTCCACCCTATCGAATGCCTTCTTCTGATCTAGGGACAGGAGGGCGAACGACAGACCGTCTCTACACCCGAGTTCCAAAAGGTCCCGAACCAGAAATAGGTTATCAAAGATACTGCAGTCCAGGACGGTGTAGGTCTGGTCTGGTCTGGGTGGATCACATCCGCCAGCACAGACCCTAGCCACAGCGAGATTACTTTCGCTATGATTTTGTAGTCTGTGCTGAGGGGCAAGACGGGACGCCAATTTCGTAAATCGCGGAGGTCCCCCTTCTTCGACAATAAGGCGAGCACAGCTCACCTGCACGAGAGAAGGAGGAACCCGCTCTGCAGAGACTCGGCCCAGACGGTGACTAGGTCTGGGCCGAGGACGTCCTAAAACACGCGGTAGAACTCCACGGTCAGCCTGTCCATGCCTGGAGACTTATTAGTAGGCATACAATGGAGGGCTTCCGAGAACTCGGCCAGAGTGAAAGGAAGCTCTAGCCGGTCTCGGTCACTCGCACTGACCGTAGGGAGCTCCTCCCAAAGCACTCTGCAAGTGCTAGGGTCAGTCGGATCCGGGGAGAAAAGACTTGTGTAGAAGGCTCGGGCCCTCCCGCACATCTCCGCCGATTCCGTGCCGTTTTCTGCCAGGAGGCAGGTGACGTGTTTCTTGGCACCCCTCATTTTCTCCAGGGCATAGAAGAAGCGGGAGCCGCGATCCATCTCCCGAAGGAGGCGGAGGCGGGATCTAACAAAGGTGCCCCGGGCCCGATGGTCCTCGAGGGCCCGGAGCTCCTCCCGCTTCTCCCGGCATGCTCTGCAGAGGAGCGGGTCTTCGGGGTTGGCGGCCAGACGCCTCTCCAGCTCTAAGACCTCCCGTTCCAACTGCTCTATTGCCACATTTCTCCGTCCGCTGGTGCCCTGGGTGTAGTTGCGGCAGAAAAGCTGGGCGCGCACCTTCCCCAGGTCCCACCATTGTCACGCCGAGGGAAAGGCACGCCACTGCCCTCGCCGGGCCATCCAGAGTTCCCGGAAGTATGTCACGAAGCCCTCATCCTCCAACAGGCTGTTGTTAAAATGCCAATAGGCCGGCTCCGGCCTCTCTGCACTGAGGGAGGCTGTCACGGTGGCTAGGTAATGATCAGAAAATGGGGCCAGCCGAATGCTGGAGGAGTGGGCTCATGAGAGATGGAAGTGTGATAGATAAATGCAGTCCAACCGGGAGTGGCTCGACCGATGGGCTTCCACCCGGACAAAGGTGAACATGGAAGTGTCATCCGGGTGGTGGTCACGCCAGATGTCCGCTAGGGAGTGATGTTCAGCTATCTCCCGGAGGGTGTCCACGGCAGCCGGGCACTGCTCGGTCCCCGAGCGGTCTCGCTCCTCGAGGGTGGTATTAAAATCCCCTCCCAGGACCAGGCACTCGTGAGAATCTAAGGTGCCGAGGGAGGTGAACGCCTGCTGATAGAATTGCAGCCGCTCCGGGCCCGATGTCGGGGCATAGACATTAACGAGGTTAACCACGAGCCCCTCTATACGGACCTGGAGATGCAGCAGGCGACCCAGCATGGGCTCGGCGACCCCTAGCACCTCGGGCCGTAGGTCAGGGGAGAACAGGGTCGCCACTCCAGCCTGCCGAATAGTGGAATGGCTAAAGTAGACCCTGTCCCCCCACTCCAGCCGCCAACTATCTTTGGCGGTCGGATCCGTATGGGTCTCCTGCAGGAAAATCACAGAGTACCCTCCCTCCCGAAGGAAGGAGAGCACCTGGGACCTGCGGAGAGCCATCCTACAACCCCAGGTGTTCAACGTTGTGATGGTGAGAGGTATCATGGGGAGGGCCTGGGGGGATCCTCACTGGCAGGAACGCTCGCATCCCCCAACAGGCCGTGCGACAGTCCCTGCCCATCCCAAAGGTGAGTAATTGGTCACGGAAGACGCGGACCTGCCAGTAGGCCGTGGCATCCTGCTTCCCCGTCCCTTTACCTTCCCCCAAGAGGGCCCTTGTGGCCCGGAGGATTTGAAAAAAAATCCCCCCATCGCTGGAGAGCAAGCTGTACCTTGTTGCGGGAGCCACGGACATCCTTTAAAAACTTCCGCAGCTCTCCTTGCAGCTCATGTGAGGGTGGGGTTACGGTTTCCCAGTTGTTCCCTGGCAGGGCCCTTGGTGCAGCCCCATGGCCCACTAAAATGGGCAAGCAGGGTGCTGACCCCCAACAGGGTGCCTGATGGGCTGGAGCTTCTAGGCCCGCCTCAAGCCCTGGGGCGATAGGGGACGGTGGAGGGAAAATAGCAGCCCCTAATGGGTCAGGGCAGGAGAACGCAAAGGCCGCTCCCTGGGGGTCATTGGTTGGAAAAGGGAAGGAGACAGCCCTGGGGGCGGCGAAAACATCGCAGGAGGTAGACTGGATAGGGGTAGGGGCAGGGGCAGAGGCAAGGTTCTGGGTTTCGGGAGGCAAGCAGCTGGACGGTGGCGCCTCCCGATAAGGCTCAAGGATTAAGGGGGTAGGGAGGGAGCTCTCAGTAATACCGGGCGCGGGCTCTATGGTGGATTTAGCGGCTACAGCATCAGGAGGTGGATTATCTTCTGTTGGGCCCCCACCCGGAAAGGAAATCGATTGCTCCACACCAACGGGGGGTGCCCCTGGCGGCTCATGTCCCGGCCGCGTGGCGCCGGCTGTCACCTGAGCAGGCTCGGTTGTCATCAGCGGGGTGCCATCAGCGGCCAGGTTGATGGAAGAGTCCAGGGGCTCCTCAGAGGTGGAAGCAGAAACAGCAGTTAGGGGGAGGGAGCATGGGGAAAAGAGGGGTGGAGTAAGGTTGCCCAAATCGGGGTGTGCTGGCAGAAGGTCGTCCTCCCCCTGGCGACCGGGGTCAGATCTAGGGCATCGATCTCCTCGAACATGGAGGAGAGGACACTTCCCGTCGCCCCGGGGTTTTCCCCGCTGGCAATCGCCACGACGGTTGCCTCGGGGTTCACGGGGGCTTTGGATAGTGTCAGGACAGAAGGGGCTTCCTCAAGGGTCTCGGAGGGCAGGGTCTCCCGTGGAGGGGAGACACTACCTTCCGGTGCTACCACGTCTTTCCCGGCTGACACCGGTGGATGGGACGCACTCGTGGGCAAAGCGGAAGGTTCGGCATCGGTGCCCCCCTTTCTGGTCTTCCGGGAGGCCTCCGCCTCGGGTAGATGAGGCGGAGCTCGAGCCTTCCGCTTGCCTCGCTTCCCCTGGACTAGGGCCCAGCCCTCCATGGCATCATCTCGGGGCTGGTTAGCAGGGGTCGTATCAGGGGGTAAAGGCGATGGCAGGGGCTTGGGCGGGGGGGACGGTGGGGCAGGGTCTCTCCTATGCCTGGTGGTATCTCTGCCACACCCTTCTCCATAGGCCCCGCCTGATTGTCAGCAGTGAGGGCGGGGCTCTCCCGCTCGTCTGGGCGTTGTAGGGGAGGTGCCCCTTGGGCCTGAGCGGGAGAAGTGGTGGTCCGAAGAGGAGGGGGGGCAGGTTCGGGTATCGGGCGGCCGGGGCATCGGCAATGACGGGGCCGATGTCCTGCCGGGTCTCGGGGATCCCAGGTGCCCCTCCTTGCCGGGCTAAGGGGCAGTCCCTCCGGACATGCCCCAACGCCCAGCAGAGGTAGCACTGGGCTTCCCCTGTGGAAAAGTACACCAGGTAACGGGCCCCTGGTGGGGGACTAGGAAGGACCCTTCGAGCGCCACTCCATCACGCGCCACCGACGGCAGTAAAAGTTGCACTTGCCGGCAGAAGGAAAAGATGTGACGGAGGGTGGGGTCCTTGCAGCCCAACGGGAGAGGGCTGATAACAGAAACAGGTTTCCCCAGGGTGGAAAGGGCGGGTAACAGGGCAGCATTGGGGAGAAAAGAAGGCACAGAGGTCAGGACCAGGCGGACGCCCAGGTCCTCCAGCGGCTCTAGGGGGACAAACACCCCCCCACCACCAGGCCCCTCTCCACTGCCTCCTGGGCGGCAGCCTCCAATGCTAAGAAGATGACGACCTTCCCATACATTTTGGAGGCCGCCACAAAGGCCGAGGGCTCCACCACCCTCGCCAATGCCCACACGTAGGTCTCCACGTGGGGCGAGGTGGGCATCAGGAGGCATCGGACACCGTGCTTCCTTGTCATGGTGGGGAAGGGGCCCCGGCTGCTGTTGATGGTGGCGGAGGCGGTGGGCGGGAGAGATGACGAGGCGACAGGCGGGGGGGGCTGCCGCCGTCCGGGCATACGTCCTGGGGGCTGAGGGAGGGACACCCGCAGAGTCGGTGGAGGGGGCAGCAGGGAGGGACACCGTGGTCGGTGGTGGGGCTGCAGCAGTGGGGGTGGCCCCTGCCACGGAGGGCCTGGTGGTTTTAGCGGGGCCCTTCCCCTTCTTCTTGCCCTGGCCTTTCCCGCCGGCTGGGGGGGCTCCCCTAGAGTCTGGGGAGGCGGTGGGCATAGCAGCGGCAGAGGTCACCCCGGTGCCCTCCATTGCCGATGCCCCAGCGGGGGCAGTGGCAGGTGATTAACTGGAGTTGGGGTCAGGTAAAAAGGGACAGACTGTGGGATGGGCAGTTTGGGGGGTGGGGGGCACATGAACCACCGTATGCTTGTCCAGAGAGTCCTGTTTGGTTGGCTGGTGCTTCTGGCCCACACAGTGGAATCAGGGTGAGCAGCTAAGTCCAGAGGCAGATGTTAAACAGCCAGCAATGACGATGGAGTGGGCAGTGATGAGGATAGTAGTGTGGGGGAGGGGGGGACACAGATGGATCGGGGGGCATCTCCGTGCCACACCCCCTGTGTCCCCACAAACATAGTCATGACACAGTCAAGGCCTCCCCACACACGAGAGCACCGTTCGAAAGTTACTCAGTCTTGAGCCCCCTCCACAGCGATTTGTAGATTCCCCGGGAGGTGTTCCTCCGGTAGACGGCTGTTTCCCTTCCTTGTCCAGGCTTTCTTTTTCGCAGCTCCAACATTCCAGGGATGCCAGAGCAGGTGATAAGAAATTTTCTCAGCCAGAGACAGATCCACAAACAAACAGCAAGCGGCTGGGTCTGGGGGCTGGGTCCTTCCACTCCCCCGCTCCGGGGAGCGGGTCAGCAGGCCCCCCTCTCTCGGGGGGGGGGGGAGGTTTCAGCTGGAGCAGCAGCAGCGTCCAAGAGCGGGCTGGGGGGGGGCTAACAGCCAGCCAGCAGCCGGCCAGCACTCTAGCAACAGCAGAGAAAGAAAAAAAAACAACAAAAGAAAAGAAAGGGGGAGAGCGTCTGGCCCAGTCGGGGGGGAAGCCGAAGCAGGGGCAAAAAGCAAGAAAAGCCCAGGCCAGAGGGCAGCAGTAGGAGAGCAGGCTAAGTAGGTCCCTTTTCCCTGGGTAAGGGCCCTGTTACAGTCAAAACCCCTATTTTCTATTGAAAAACAATTTTAAAAGTAAATTTTTGACCAACCCTAGCTAGGGCGAAATCCTTAAGTTGTTGTTCAGCTTCTACTCAAACTAATGAAATACCATTCCAATCCATGGGAGTTTGTTTGGCTGAGTCAGGAATGAGTTAAAGCTAAATGAGGACCTCAGGACTGTGATTAAAGGTCTTGTTCAAGTTCCTACTAAACAGGTGTCATCACAAAAAACAATCAGGAACCTTCTGGAGACAATTAAGACAGACAGGCTGATTAGAACACCTGCAGCCAATCAAGAAGCTGCTAGAATCAATTAAGGCAGGCTAACCAGGGCACCTGGGTTTTAAAAAGGAGCTCACTTCAGTTTGTGGTGTGAGGAGCTGGGAGAAAGAGGCACTAGGAGCTGAGAGTGAGAATGCACACTGTTGGGGGACTGAGGAGTACAAGCATTATCAGACACCAGGAGAAAGGTCCTATGGTGAGGATAAAGAAGGTGTTGGGAGGAGGCCATGGGGAAGTAGCCCAGGGAGTTGTAGCTGTCGCACAGCTGTTCCAGGAGGCACTCTAGACTGCTGCATTCCACAGGGCCCTGGGCTAGAACCCGGAGTAGAGGGTGGGCCTGGGTTCCCCCAAAATCCTCCCAACTCCTGGTCAGACAAAGGAGGAGTCGACCTGGACTGTGGGTTCAGAAATATGGCCAAGCTGAGAGGGCTGCCGTGAAGCTCCAAGGCAACCAAATCCACCAATAAGCGCAAGACCCACCAAGGTAGAGCAGGAACTTTGTCACACCTCCTACCAAGAGCCTCTGGCAGACCGTAGCCCTCAGCCAGTTCCATAGATTCCAAGGCCAGAAGGGACCACTGTGATCATCTAGTCTGACCTCTGGCATAACATAGGCCATAGAACATCCCTAAAATGAATTGTACAGCAGATCTTTTAGAAAAACATCCAATCTTGATTTAAAAATCGTCAGTGATGGAGAATCCACCATGACCATCAAGTAAATAGACCCAGTGCTTAATTACTCTCGCCATTAAAATTTGCAACTTATTTCCAGTCTGAATTTGTCTAACTTCAACTTCCAGCCATTGGATCATGTAATTCCTTGCTCTCTGAGACTGAAGAGCCCATTAACAAATATTTGTTCTCCATGTAGATACTTATAGACTGATCAAGTCACCCCTTAACTTTCTCTTTGTTAAAATAAATAGACTGAGCTCGAGTCCATCTCTGTAAGGCATGTTTTCTAATCCTTTAATCGTTCTTGTGCCTCTTCCTAGCTTGAGCTCAGCTCCTTGCCCCACATCCCTTGTCAGTTCTCAACTGCTGGGGTTTTCTCCTCAGTCAGCTTCCCATGACCTATTACTTCTTAGAGGTTTTTCTCCTCTACATCTGCCCTCTCTCCTCAGAGCTAGCCACAGGAGACACCCCACCACCACCTGCACTTTTCCTCAGCTGGTCTAGCCATCCATCCTGCTTCCCCACTCCATGGACTTCTAGCAGCCTTCTTCAGGGAACTCACTCCCTACTTCCTCTTCCTCCTTTTAAATCTCAGACCCTGCACAGGTAGGGCTGGGCTAACTGGCCCAAGGCTTCCTGGCCCTTAAAGGGACAGGTGGCCCTGTTACAGTCAAAACGCCTATTTTCTATTGAAAAACAATTTTAATAGTAAATTTTTGACCAACCCTAGCTAGGGTGAAATCCTTAAGTAGTTGTTCAACTTCTTCTCAAACTAATGAAATCCCATTCCAATCCATGGGAGTTTGTTTGGCTGAGTCAGGAATGAGTTAAAGCTAAACGAGGACCTCAGGACTGTGACTAAAGGTCTCGTTCAAGTTCCTACTAAACAGGTGTCATCACAAAAAAGCCACCACAATTGACAAACTTTTTGGCAAACTTGGGAGACAGCATGAAATCCTGGCCCCAGTGAAATCAATGGCACTATTTCACCCTGAATGAGCATAGAGAATAACAATTCTCAGCATTTATCACAGAGTCAGAAAACGTAGATCTCAGAGATTGGGGAAAAATTATTATATCAACTACTCTGCCTCCCTGCCAGAATACTGGTGTGTCCTACTAAAGTATAGCTGGTAATGTTTTGTCCAGTGGACTTTTAAATCTCCCAAGCAATGGGGCCCCATCACTTCCCCATAGGAAGACTATTCTGAAGTCTAATATGTCTATCAAGAAGTTTTTCTAGTGTTTAGCCCAAATTTTCCCTTTATTAATTTAATACAATTACTGCTTTTGTATCGATTTGAACACCCTACTAAACATTCATAGACTTATGTCCCTACCTCTGTCATTTCCTAGCCAAGCTGTAAATATTTATCTCTTTCAATCTTTTCTCTAAAGTCAGGCCCTCCAGCCCCTGATAATTTTTGTTGTTTTTCTCTGAACTCCCTCTAGTCTGTAAATATATTTCTGTCAATGTGGTATCTAGAGATAAATGCAATTTTACGTACTGTCTATGGAGAAGGACTATGTCAACACCCCCTCTCTTCTCCATGATATGACACTTCTGTGAATACAGCCCAAAATTCTACTGGTCTATCTTGCTGTCACATGGCATAATGAATTCATGCTAATTTGCTGTTCCCTATCACCCTTAGGTCTTTTTCAGCATTATGGCTTCTCAAGTTTCTCCTTTTCCTTGAATAACAGCATTTGAATAGTCATTGCCCAGCTTGATATATCATCTTGCCTTTTTTTCTGCTGTTGTTTTCTGCTCTCTTTAGGTCCTTTTGAATTATGTCTCTGTCCTCATGGACATTTGCAGTTCCTGCCAGTTCAATACCATCTATGAATTTAACTCACATGTTGCTTATAGATCTCTAAAGAAGATATTACTCTAAAGAAGAGTAAATAGTACCCCGTACATAGGGTGGTTAATATTAATGTTTGTAAAAACAGTAAAGCATTTTACATGGCTTGAATAGGAACACTCACATTGTTATTTATATAATGCCGTAAACGTGTATGGTGGTTTATAAATAAGTCCTAGAGGACTGAAAACTGATTTTAAAACCACAGCATGCAAAACCAATAATAAATAACAAAGCTTGCTGTTGTGGAAAGGTGCATGCTAAGGCAGGTGCCACTCCCACGGCTCCCATTAGTTGTGGTTCCAGGCCAGTGGGAGCTGCAGAGATGGCCCTCGGGGCGGGGGCAGCACGCGGAGCCTCCCTGGCCACCCATGAGTCTAGGGGCTGCAGGGACCTGGCGACTGCTTCCGGGAGCTGCATGGAGCTAGGGCAGACAGGGATCCTGCCTTAGCCCTGGGCCCCTGCTGTGCCACCGACCCAACTTTTAATGGCCCAGTGGGTGGTGCTGACCGGAGCCGCCAGGGTCCCTTTTTGAACGGGTGTTCTGGTCGAACACTGGACACCTGGCAACCCTAAAAGACATTGGTTATTTTAACAGTTTTTGATTTAAATTGGAGTTCTGCTTTTATTGTTTTCCATTAAGATCTCAACCTTCAATATCGTGATAATTCTTTCCTCAGACAACAGAAGATGAGCCCTCTGAAAAGGATGCCTTGCAGCCAGGACAAAATATCGTCGCAGCAGGCTATGCTTTGTATGGCAGTGCTACCCTGGTGGCTCTTTCTACCGGGCAAGGAGTGGACTGCTTCATGCTAGATCCGGTATATACACAAGATATTACTATATACATTCTTTCTGCCTTTTCGTATTTCATGTGCTAGGCTTTACTTATTTTCTCATTCCTCTCTGGTCTAGAGAATATTATTTGTGGCATTCTCCCTTTTGAGCTTGTCCTATTTTAATCTGTCCTTGTCCTACTGGTACTTGGTAATACAAAACCACCTTGGCTGCAGTTCTGCAGTCCCATTCGTGGAAGGGAAGAAATTGAGACCTTGCCCCTGTGTATTATCTTAAGACTACATCATAGCCCTACACTGGGAAATGTTTAAGAAAACTCATCATGGGCAGTGCCTTTGCCTCCAATTAAGGGCCCCACCCTCTTTTTTTAAAAAAAGCCTCAGTTTAGCTTTCAATTCAGCAAATGCAAATACTAATTATGGGTATAATTCATACACACTTATATCCCTAACTTCCTGACTGCATCTGCAGGTTAGGTAGCTTTACTTTGAGTGCTTTAACTTGCATACTCAAATATTGCAAATAAAAAAAGTGCCCATACTGCAGACTGCTTCTCCACATCAGACACCAGAAGCCCAGACAGCATTGTCCAAGGAGCTTGAGTCGGAGAAAGGAGATGGCTCATTTGGAAAGTCAGCACAAGATAGGTAACAATATAAAGGTTTCATTTAATTAATGGGCGAAATCTTGGCTCCATGGAGGCCAACCATTGTGCATTGACTTCAGTGAAGGCCAATATATCTAAGCTCTAAAAGTAACTTACTGAAGAGATCACACCAAGCAGACAGACTGGGGACAGAATTGATGTGAGGGCTGAGGGAGGACACTGCATTAATTAATTAGAATTTTCAGGTTTGGGGAGAAGCTGGAAGCTCCCTGGCTGCCTGATGATTTGGAGATCTCATGCAGCAGTGGCCAAGATCAGTCTACTCAATATATTTGGGATGTTAACAACACTCTAGTTAACATATACATACAGTGGGGGTGCACAGGGGCAGTTCAAAAATCAAGACAACCCCCAAAAATCAATTTTAAAAAAAATCATGATTTTGATCCAATCTCATGACATTTTCAGGTCTGACTCATCTTTTTAAGATTTGGGGTTCATAATACTGGACTGTATTCACTTTGACAATTATTTCTGAGATTATTTTTGTTCACATTGAAGATATGGCAAATCTTCCTGTACCTAAAGCAGCTTTCCTGTTTGTGATCTGTTTGAAACAATGACAAGTCATATAAATGAATGCTGATTAAAGGACCACATTGTGCTAAAGTTTTTCAAACTTTCCTTTAGCGTGGCATCTCTGATAGAGTATATACAAAGTATCCTGCTTCCTGCTAGTAATTGGTGCACCTCATTCTTCTGTAGGCTCTTGGTGAATTTGTTCTGGTGGATAAAGATGTGAAAATCAAGAAGAAAGGGAAGATCTACAGTATCAATGAGGGTTATGCTAAGTACTTTGATCCTGCGATGACAGAGTATTTACAAAGGAAGAAATTCCCTGAGGTGAGGAAAATATCAGCTTTGTAATCAGCTAATGCAGCAAGGGCTCATGCTGCTTTGAGCACAGTAGGCTCAAAGAGGAGGATAGGTTTGACTGTTTTGCTGAATTAAACTCCTTGTCAACATTCTCTACAACCTGGTACATTCTGGCTACATGGCTAAAGTACTTTGGTTTCCACTACTCTGAAAATCCTTTATAACTTCAACTTTTATGGTAGCCAAACTCATCGGCATTGTGTAATAGTTTGGAGGAAGATGTGCTAGATAATAAGAGCCAGAGTTTTAAAGAACCTCTGAAATTATGCATGCAAAATTTGGACATGCACCTATTTTCAAATATTTGAATATGCACCTAAATTAATAATATGCACAATTATCCATTTTGGGCTAGATTTCTCACTGCTGCTCAGTAGGTTGCATTGAAGGGCAGGGTGTAAAAATCCTCCCGCACAGTTGCACCCTTGTGCAGCAGCAGGGTACAGTTGCAAATCCCATGCTACGCAAAGTGCAAAGACTGACACCTCCTGGGGCATAATACAACTCCAAAGGCAAAGAGGTGGACTCATGACCATGCCCCCCTTCCCCCATACTGGGTGTACATTGTACCACCTGAACAGGTATAGCTGAGGGCATGCTACCCTCTACATTCTGCTGCCTCTGGAACTCCCCACCTGCAATGCCTTCAGCATGGATCAGTGCCTAGTAAGGCATGACTGAGCCCTTTGTGAGGATGAACAGGTATATGCACACATTTTGCTTGTGCAGCTTTGAAAAGTTCTTTGAAAATGTGTCTGTGTATGTCCAACAAGTCACTTCAAAATGTGGTCAACTGTAATTACTCAAGTTTGAATTTTGTTAGGATGCTAGAATTAACCCTACTCTTGCGAAAAAAGACATCTGATTTATGTCTCATCTAAAAGTCAGTGCATCCACTAGCAAACTTCCCCATAGCGCTATACTGAGGCACTGGTTCAGTAATGGCACAGTAGCACAAGAGCCTACTTGCTAGTTACTTCCTGTACCTAGGGTTACCATACATCCGTATTTTCCCGGACATGTCCGGCTTTTTGGTTCTTAAATTGCTGTCTGGGAGGAATTTTTAAATATCTAAAAATGTCCAGGATTTTGCCATTATTATTTTTCCCCAAAGAAGAGTTGATCATTCAAGAAAGAGTGAATGTTGATCATTCGAGAGAGAAGAGAGAACGCGGCACGCTCAGGGGAGGAGGAGGAGGGGCCGGAGATTTGGGGAAGGAATTCAATGGGGCAGGGAGGGGGTGGAGTTGGGGCAGGGACTTTAGGGAAGGGGTTGGAATGGGTTGGGGAAGGGGAGGGGGGCACGAGCAAATACACCAGTCCCCCAATCCCCCATGGAGTGTCCTCTTTTTTGAATGTTCAAATATGGTAACCCTACTGTAGCACCATGTGTTTTTGCTTGGAGAGCTCGTGTCCAAGTACTGGCACAAACTGATCCTGCTTAGTTTGTCAAGTCCAATGGGATCACATCTTTAGATAAGGTTGCAGGTCATATTTCTGTGAGGACTTCTTGGTAGGCTGTAAACTTACATCTTGCTACACTGAACAAAATAGGTAGTTTTGCTCTGTGTCTGCCCAAGAACTCTGCTTTATTGCTCGAAGTTGTTACTATGAGATATGTCGTACTATAAAGCTGTGCATCTGTTTGTGGTTTTATTTGAAACAGAAATGAGGAATTTAGTCTAGTTTTGAGGGAAGTGGAACACAGTTTACAGCCTTCTTGCTTCCTGAAAATTGCTTCTTTATATATGAATCCTTCAATCCCGCAGATCAGAACATAATCTACTTTTTATAAAGCCACCTGCCAGTTGAAAAAAGTGTAAATTGTTTGTTCAATTAGCAAAGCTACCCAAAAACAAACAAACCAGGAAACGCCATGTATCATTATGTTTCATACATTTAAATTTCAAAGGGTGAGAAAAACATCAAACAGTGCAATCCAATGACATTTCACCAGCACTCTGGCAACACCTCTGTGGAGTATCTGTAACTTGTCACACAGTTCTATCATAGACTCAATAAATCCTGCAGGACTTCAAACCTCATTTACAGAAACATATTGGTTAGACCTTGCTCTGTGCTATTGCTGCAGAATGGCTACTGGAAATGTTTCTAAACTAAAACATCTAGTTAGCAGCAGGTTTTTTTTTTAAACTTTAAAAGGTAATACTGTGTCAATGCAGTCACTACTCACATCTTCTGGGGAAGGTCCTATAAAAGGTTTCAGCCCAGTCATTACTGAATATTTTAGCTGACATCAGAAAACCTAGGGGCAGTTCAGCATGACCAACAGTTCCTCAGGAAAGGCCCAAGCCATTATGGTGCCATCACTTCCACTCAAAGAGAGGCCTTTCTTCATCCCTGCTGCAGGGTTTGGGCTCCAGAGAGCCTCCTAAAAAAATAATGGAAAAAACAGGCAGCTTCTGCCCGTACAATCTTTTCAGGCTGCATTAGCTTGAAGTTGAAGCAAACAAGATGTAGGGCCTAATTCAGAAAAGCAGCCTGCAATGTTGCACATGCAAATAATTGTAGGCGCAATTTCTCAGGCATAAATGCAAAGGTTTTTAGACATCCTGCTACTTGACTGAGGGTATGTCTACACTACGGAATAAGGTCGAATTTATAGAAGTGGTTTTTTTAGAAATCGGTTTTATATATTCGAGTGTGTGTGTCCCCACAGAAAATGCTCTAAGTGCATTAAGTGCATTAACTCGGCGGAGCGCTTCCACAGTACCGAGGCTAGAGTCGACTTCTGGAGCGTTGCACTGTGGGTAGCTATCCCACAGTTCCCGCAGTCTCTGCTGCCCATTGGAATTCTGGGTTGAGATCCCAATGCCTGATGGGGCTAAAACATTGTCGCGGGTGGTTCTGGGTACATATCGTCAGGCCCCCGTTCCCTCCCTCCCTCCGTGAAAGCAAGGGCAGACAATCGTTTTGCGCCTTTTTTCCTGAGTTACCTGTGCAGATGCCATACCATGGCAAGCATGGAGCCCGCTCAGGTAACCGTCACCCTATGACTCCTGGGTGCTGGCAGACGCGGTACTGCATTGCTACACAGTAGCAGCAACCCCTTGCCTTGTGGCAGCAGACGGTACAGTACGACTGGTAGCCGTCATCATCATGTCAGAGGTGCTCCTGGCCACATCGGCTGGGAGTGCCTGGACAGACATGGGCTCAAGGACTAAATTTGGAGTGACTTGACCAGGTCATTCTCTTTAGTCCTGCAGTCAGTCCTATTGAACCGTCTTATGGTGAGCAGGCAGGCGATACGGATTGCTAGCAGTCGTACTGTACCATCTTCTGCCAGGCAGGCAAGAGATGAGGATGGCTAGCAGTCGTATTGTACCATCTTCTGCCAGGCAGGCAAGAGATGAGGATGGCTAGCAGTCGTACTGTACCATCTTCTGCCGAGCAGCATGAGATGTGGATGGCATGCAGTCCTTCTGCACCGTCTGCTGCCAGCCAAAGATGTAAAAGATAGATGGAGTGGATCAAAACAAGAAATAGACCAGATTTCTTCTGTATTCATTTGCTTCCCCCCCTCCCCCGTCTAGGGGACTCATTCTTCTAGGTCACACTGCAGTCACTCACAGAGAAGGTGCAGCGAGGTAAATCGAGCCATGTATCAATCAGAGGCAAGGCTAACCTTCTTGTTCCAATAAGAACGATAACTTAGGTGCACCATTTCTTATTGGAACCCTCCGTGAAGTCCTGCCTGAAATACTCCTTGATGTAAAGCCACCCCCTTTGTTGATTTTAGCTCCCTGAAGCCAACCCTGTAAGCCGTGTCGTCAGTCACCCCTCCCTCCGTCAGAGCAACGGCAGACAATCATTCCGCGCCTTTTTTCTGTGCGGACGCCATACCAAGGCAAGCATGGAGGCCGCTCAGCTCACTTTGGCAATTAGGAGCACATTAAACACCACACGCATTATCCAGCAGTATATGCAGCACCGGAGCCTGGCAAAGCGATACTGGGCGAGGAGGCGACGTCAGTGCGGTCACATGAGTGATCAGGACATGGACACAGATTTCTCTGAAAGCATGGGCCCTGCCAATGCATGCATCATGGTGCTAATGGGACAGGTTCATGCTGTGGAACGCCGATTCTGGGCTTGGGAAACAAGCACAGACTGGTGGGACCGCATAGTGTTGCAGGTCTGGGACAATTCCCAGTGGCTGCGAAACTTTCGCATGCGTAAGGGCACTTTCATGGAACTTTGTGACTTGCTTTCCCCTGCCCTGAAGCGCATGAATACCAAGATGAGAGCAGCCCTCACAGTTGAGAAGCGAGTGGCGATAGCCCTGTGGAAGCTTGCAACGCCAGACAGCTACCGGTCAATTGGGAATCAATTTGGAGTAGGCAAATCTACTGTGGGGGCTGCTGTGATGCAAGTAGCCCAGGCAATCAAAGATCTGCTGATATCAAGGGTAGTGACCCTGGGAAATGTGCAGGTCATAGTGGATGGCTTTGCTGCAATGGGATTCCCTAACAGTGGTGGGGCCATAGACGGAACCCATATCCCTATCTTGGCACCGGAGCACCAAGCCGCCGAGTACATAAACCGCAAGGGGTACTTTTCGATAGTGCTGCAAGCTCTGGTGGATCACAAGGGACGTTTCACCAACATCAACGTGGGATGGCCGGGAAAGGTACATGACGCTCGCATCTTCAGGAACTCTGGTCTGTTTCAAAAGCTGCAGGAAGGGACTTTATTCCCAGACCAGAAAATAACTGTTGGGGATGTTGAAATGCCTATATGTATCCTTGGGGACCCAGCCTACCCCTTAATGCCATGGCTCATGAAGCCGTACACAGGCAGCCTGGACAGTAGTCAGGAGCTGTTCAACTATAGGCTGAGCAAGTGCAGAATGGTGGTAGAATGTGCATTTGGACGTTTAAAGGCGCGCTGGCGCAGTTTACTGACTCGCTTAGACCTCAGCGAAACCAATATTCCCACTGTTATTACTGCTTGCTGTGTGCTCCACAATATCTGTGAGAGTAAGGGAGAGACGTTTATGGCGGGATGGGAGGTTGAGGCAAATCGCCTGGCTGCTGGTTACGTGCAGCCAGACACCAGGGCGGTTAGAAGAGCACAGGAGGGCGCGGTACACATCAGAGAAGCTTTGAAAACCAGTTTCATGACTGGCCAGGCTACGGTGTGAAAGTTCTCTTTGTTTCTCCTTGTTGAAACCCCCCGCCCCTTGGTTCACTCTACTTCCCTGTAAGCTAACCACCCGCCCCTCCTCCCTTCAATCACCGCTTGCAGAGGCAATGAAGTCATTGTTGTTTCACATTCATGCATTCTTTATTCATTCATCACACAAATAGGGGGATGACTACCAAGGTAGCCCAAGAGGGGTGGTGGAGGAGGGAAGGAAAATGCCACACAGCACTTAAAAGTTTACAACTTTAAAATTTATTGAATGCCAGCCTTCTTTTTTTTGGACAATCCTCTGTGGTGGGGTGGCTGGTTGGCCGGAGGCCCCCCACCGCGTTCTTGGGCGTCTGGGTGTGGAGGCTATGGAACTTGGGGAGGAGGGCGGTTGGTTACTCAGGGGCTGCAGTGGCAGTCTGTGCTCCAGCTGCCTTTGCTGCAGCTCAACCATACACTGGAGCATACTGGTTTGGTCCGCCAGCAGCCTCAGCATTGAATCCTGCCTCCTCTCATCACGCTGCCGCCACATTTGAGCTTCAGCCCTCTCTTTCAGCCCGCCACTTACTCTCTTCAGCGCGCCACCTCTCCTCCCGGTCATTTTGTGGTTTCCTGCACTCTGACATTATTTGCCTCCACGCATTCATCTGTGCTCTGTCAGTGTGGGAGGACAGCATGAGCTCGGAGAACATTTCATCGTGAGTGCGGTTTTTTTTCTTTCTAAGCTTCACTAGCCTCTGGGAAGGAGAAGATCCTGTGATCATTGAAACACATGTGGCTGGTGAAGAAAAAAAAAAAGGGACAGAAGTATTTAAAAAGACACATTTTATAAAACAGTGGCTACACTCTTTCAGGGTAATTCTTGCTGTTAACATTACATACATAGCACATGTGCTTTCGTTACAAGCTCGCATTTTGCCTCCCCCCACCGTGTGGCTACCCCCTCAACCCTCCCCCCCCCGTGGCTAACAGCGGGGAACATTTCTGTTTAGCCACAGGCAAACAGCCCAGCAGGAATGGGCTCCTCTAACTGTCCCCTGAAGAAAAGCACTCTATTTCAACCAGGTGACCATGAATTATATCTCACTCTCCTGAGGATAACACAGAGAGATAAAGAACGGATGTTGTTTGAATGCCAGCAAACATACACTGCAATGCTTTGTTCTACAATGATTCCCGAGTACGTGTTACTGGCCTGGAGTGGTAAAGTGTCCTACCATTAAGGACACAATAAGGCTGCCCTCCCCAGAAACCTTTTGCAAAGGCTTTAGGAGTACATCTAGGAGAACTGCGAATGCCAGGGCAAAGTAATCCTTTCACATGCTTGCTTTTAAACCATGTATAGTATTTTAAAAGGTACACTCACCAGAGGTCCCTTCTCCACCTGCTGGGTCCAGGAGGCAGCCTTGGGTGGGTTCAGGGGGTACTGGCTCCAGGTCCAGGGTGAGAAACAGTTCCTGGCTGTCAGGAAAACCGGTTTCTCCGCTTGCTTGCTGTGAGCTAGCTACAACCTCACCATCATCATCATCTTCTTCGTCCCCAAAACCTGCTTCCGTATTGCCTCCATCTCCATTGAAGGAGTCAAACAACACAGCTGGGGTAGTGGTGGCTGAACCCCCTAAAATGGCATGCAGCTCATCATAGAAGCGGCATGTTTGGGGCTCTGACCCAAAGCGGCCGTTCGCCTCTCTGGTTTTCTGGTAGGTTTGCCTCAGCTCCTTCAGTTTCACGCGGCACTGCTTCAGGTCCCTGTTATGGCCTCTGTCCTTCATGCCCTGGGAGATTTTGACAAAGGTTTTGGCATTTCGGAAACTGGAACGGAGTTCTGATAGCACGGATTCCTCTCCCCAAACAGCGATCAGATCCCGTACCTCCCGTTCGGTCCATGCTGGAGCTCTTTTGCGATTCTGGGACTCCATCATGGTCACCTCTGCTGATGAGCTCTGCATGGTCACCTGCAGCTTGCCAAACAGGAAATGAGATTTAAAAGTTCGTGGTTCTTTTCCTGTCTGCCTGGCCAGTGCATCTGAGTTGAGAGTGCTGTCCAGAGCGGTCACAATGGAGCACTCTGGGATAGCTCCCGGAGGCCAATACCATCGAATTGTGTCCACAGTACCCCAAATTCGAGCCGGCAACGTCGATTTAAGCGCTAATCCACTTGTCAGGGGTGGAGTAAGGAAATCGATTTTAAGAGCCCTTTAAGTTGAAATAAAGGGCTTCATTGTGTGGACGGGTACAGGTTTACATCGATTTAACGCTGCTAAATTCGACCTAAAGTCCTAGTGTAGACCAGGGCTGAGCCTGCAAATCAGGTTATTAGACAGTTAGATGCCAAAAAATGCACTCATACAGATGCAGATACAAAATGCAAATATAAAATCAAAGACTAAGATAAAAATGAAGGTCCTGGGCAATACCAAGTTTGGAGGCAGGGGAGGAGGCTGAAGGAAAATTGTCTACTGTTTCTCAAAGATTCCTAAATGAAACATAGAACATTGCTTCAAAAAGGACATTATATTTGCCTCTGTGCATGTTCTTATTGCTTTGCTAGGCCATATTAATAACTAAGTTAGTTAACTAATTATTTCAATTACCTTTCATTTTCCTGTCCCATTGATCTCTATTACCCCTTTTCTCTTTTCAGTTCCATCACAGCATCTCACCTTCCTTTAGAAGGGCACACTTCTTGCTTCAAAGTCAAATGCAAGGGCCCTTGACCAATCCCTCTCTTCTGGAATGTGACTACTCTCCATGGCAACGGTGCGGGGATGCAGGGAGGGAGGAAAAGTCCATAGTAAACCTAAATCTCTTGTTAACCATCACAAAACCTCTGTCTGCTACTCAAGCTTGAATAGCAAGCTGCCATCTGAAGAGCTTCCTGTAGTGTGTGTAAAGGAGTATGCTGATTCTAACATGCCCTCCACTAGGGGCAGTGTTATGGAGGAAACAAGCTTTGTACATAAGAAGAGAGCTAGGGAAACCAAATGTTACTTTAAGCCAGAGCTATGTCCCCCTTCCTAGGAGATCTTCTTTCTAGCCGTGCATCTAACAATACCTCTGTAGAAGAAAACAGGTGCCACACAGATGAATAGAGCAGAGGTTGAGGAGAAAGCTGATGTAATACTGTGGGAAAACGTTACACGACCTTCATGTTTTGAACCATTTTAATCCATTTGGTTTAAGCATAAGAGACTCGTAAATAGGGCCCTGTGAAAATCGTGATTTCACGGACTGCTTGGAAATAGAAAAACTAGCTAATACTACAATTTTTCCAACAGTGGGGAGGCAGAAGTGGGCATCTGTGCGAGTGAGTGACTGATGCTTGGTGTGGCTCATAGCCCATGGCAGCATCATGTCAGAGCAGCAGTTTGGGTGGGGGACTTGGCATCCAGTTTTCTGTGAGGCACAGTAGCCAGCACTGCTGCCTCTTGTAATACATACTGTGGGCTGCACCGAGTGTGAGGCTGGCATGCACGGATGCCTGCTTCCGCCACCCCACTGTTGAAAATATCGCAGCAGTTTGGGGGGGTGAGGGAAAAGGGGGTACTCAGTGGTCATGCATATGCTGCTGGAATCTTGGAAATCTCTCCCTCTCATTAGGACCCACTGAGCCAATATCAAATGCTCTCCAGGTGCACATACAAATTAGGCATTTCTGAGAGTCTAGTCAGAGGAAAAAATTTATTTCACTGGCATTCATGTCTCTGTTATCTTTGTCTGAGAGGGAAATCTGGGCATTGTTCCAGCCATCATGCAGCATACATTAGCTTTCTCATCTGAAAGAGAAATATACGAGATATTCAATTGCAGCTGTGAGAATGGCAGGCTGTATCATAAGGGATCAAACAAGAAGTAAAACTTGAAAACTAAAGTGAACACTGAATGTACTCCTGCTAGTGTCTTTTTCCTAAAGGGAAGTCAAAGGTTTGCTTTTGTCTGTTTGCCAGGTCCTTGTGATGCAGATGACAACTGCACTAAAATGAAGCAGTTTCTATTTTCTATTATTTGTAGCATGATCATGCATTCAGCTGCGTCTGT
The DNA here is from genome assembly GCF_965152235.1 of Eretmochelys imbricata. Lineage (NCBI taxonomy): Eukaryota > Metazoa > Chordata > Testudines > Cheloniidae > Eretmochelys > Eretmochelys imbricata. The sequence goes on from NC_135576.1 coordinate 89,660,754, forward strand.
ATCAGTTATGTTTCTATCATGGTAGGAAACATCCAAACCCTGATAGAGGAAGCAGGATTCCCAGCTGTCCTTCCTAATCCCATATACTGTACTTATGATCATCACATAACTCAGATAACACACTAGTGGAATGTGGTCCTCTATGTCCTAATACACAAAAATTCTTCTTCTTAAAAAGGACATTATTAAGGTTGCAAAGTCAAGCACCCAAAAGTTAGAATAGAATCCTGGCATTTCCTATTCTTTTAAGGCTGCCTGTGCAGAATTTGGGTCCCTGGTGCTTATGGATTGTGATATAGTCTTTAAATTACTTGATCACGTACTATTTTTAACAACAGGACCACTTACCCCATTCAGTACACAGGATGGACCTGGCTCTGGGGATGAATAAGGATTGTGCAATGAAGGAGATTTGTCTGTAAAACCCCTGCCTCATATCTTGCAGAAGTTGGAAGGTGTACACTGATAGAGGCAGGAGATCAGAGGTGATGCACTGGGGGAACACATGTCCCCCAGATTTTAAATAGGCACCGTCAAGTTTGATAGGCATACATTTTCTTACTTCTCTCCCAAAAATGACATTTTCTGTGATAAACTGCCTTCCAAAAAGCTAAAAGCAAACAAAACCATACTCTCAAATAATCCTCAGTCCCTCAACTAATCTCCAGAATAAGTCTGCAACAATCCTAAAATCATAGCACCTATTTGGGAGCAAAACAAGAAGAATCCTCAGGGTGTAGCAGAAGGATAGATCCCCCTTGCTCTGCTCTTCCTGAATCTCCATCCTTGGAAGCACCTGACTACACCCATTTTTCTAATCACATGAGGAAGCAAGGTTATCACCAGTCTCAGTCCATGTTGGCTCTCAAGACAGAGCAAGCAGGGAAAGTGGAAAGATGGCATGAGGTTCTCATGTACTCAAACTGCACACACGTGTGATGCCACAAAGTTACCATGAGTGGCTCATACTACCCAGGGAGAGTTTAAAAACTGCTGCAGCTACTTTGGGGTTGCATGGACATTATTACATTTTACAAGAGACTATCCTTTTGAGAAAGGGTGTGTCAAACTGTAGGCCTGCCAACATTTAGAGTGTCCCATAGGTGGTCAGGAATTTTGATTTCTGCCTTGTAACAAAATGAAGAGGGCAATGATTCATTGCAGTTTTGCCAGCTACCCAGCCTGACAGATATAACAGCTTTAGCTTCAAGGTCTCCATCTGTTTTACAGGATGGCAGTGCACCCTATGGCTCTAGATATGTGGGCTCGATGGTGGCTGATGTTCATCGCACCCTGATGTATGGTGGGATATTCATGTACCCAGCTAACCAGAAGAGTCCTAAGGGAAAGGTAAACTGTTTGTCTTCTGAACTTACTGTACCTAATACCACTGTTTTTCCAGAGTGTGTCAGAATGGTTCTAATTTATGCACAATGGCTTAAATATAGCTTTTCTTGAGCTGGTTTGGGAGTATATTAAGGGACACTATGGCCAAAGTTTTTACAAATTAGATTTGGCCCAACTCAACAATGGTCCCATCTAACATACTTCTGACTTTTCAGAGTCATCCCACTTATTTTTGTGTTTTTAAACTAATCGTGTTACAAACTATGCACACATCCTTCAGTGGAGCCAACTTTTGATTCACAGTCTCCAATGAGGATTGAACCTGGAACACAGCACTGAACACACAGGCCTCTACCATTTGACCTAAAAATAGTTTTTTTACTTGGTAGTGAGGATCAAGCAGTTATAGTAACTGGAGCCAACTACTAGAGTGAAACATCACAATGGCTCCCCTGGGAAAGTATTCAAAATAGTGTAGGACTTAAGACTTGTCTACAAGGTGGAGTAATGGCAGGGGTGTAACTTGTAAAGCACCCTAACCTCTTGCACATTAATTGGTCCATATAGATTCTGCTGATTCACCTTCATGTACTGCTATTTGAAATAGTACTACATTAAAAAGAACTAGGGAATCTTTAGTATGGACCACCAATATCCACACAGGCCAATTAATGTGCAACATATTAGTGCCTTTTAGATATCACACCCCCCATAAAGCACATTACACCACCATGTAGACAAGGCCTGAGTCTCATGGTACATAGACTGGGTCTGCTATACAGACTCCGCAGCCTTGTCCTCACTGAATAACACTGTGCTACCAGAAATCATGTTTAAATACAACTGAGCTAGAAAGCACTGTTTCCTTGACTGGTGTGGACAAATATATTTTGTCCCACAGAATTAGCCAAGCTGTCATCATGATGATTATAATCTGTCCAACTATACAAACCACCTTGGGACAGGGGACTAAAAACTCATCTGAAGAGGCCAATCAATAAGTCCTTGTTGAAAAAGAGGAATTGATAGAAGTAGGGAAATAGCTGGGTTCTCACCATGGTGGCACTGCAGGAATCCCCTCATTATGTAATGATTTTCAAGACTGGTTTTTAAGCCATTCCAGGTCATGTGATTTCTGGGGCAGATTTGCTCAGAATGTTTGAGTGTTAAAGGCCTTCTGGCAGGGACTGGCCATTTATTACAGAATTTGTGAGGTGGTTGTGTGTGAGAGAGAACCAGCTTTACAGATTTTCTTTTTCAGGTTAAGTCTTTATATTTGGAAATTATATAAAGCAGCTGTGAAGTGAATGAGATAGGAGACAGAAAAAAAGGGACATCCTGAAGGTACTGGCAGGCATATACCGAGAGGCAGCGTACACCATACATTGTGAAATACATACTGTGCTCTAGACCTCTGAGCAAAGGGTATGTGTATGTGGGATCTTCATTTTACGTGAACAGCTGTGCCAGATACTATAAAAAATATGCTGAATCTTTACTTTGTGCTCCTTTTTGGAAGGCAATAGCAGTTTCAAGGTGATTTCATTTCACAGCTTTAGAGAAAGCAAGGAACAAATATGGAATTAAAGGATTTACACATGTAAATTAGCCTCTAGTAGCTAATGGCTGACTTGGATTGTGTTGCCATGGAGGAGAGAGAGGTGACAATTAGCTCAAGGCTTTCATTCAGGAAGCCTGGGTGCACTGTGAAGGTGATGTATTTAGGTGCTGGAACGAGAATTTTGGAGGCACTGTTTTCTCAGTCAGCTTCCAAGATTTTGGTTTTTAATACTGGGGGGGCAGGGGAGGTTGCTTTTAATGGCTATACTATAAACAAAAATTAAGGGGCTGTCACTTTCAGTTAAGAGTGAAAAGGGCTTGTAATTTGAGGTAAAGGATCACCACCACTTTTTCTAGACTTGTGTTGTCTTCAGCATGTAGGTTTGTACATACTGACCAATTCATCCAAAGTCACAGCTGTTCCGGTTGGAAAGACAGTACCATGGCGACTGTTACCCAGTCATCCTCCTTTACCCCGTGAACATCCCCAATGCATAGGCAGGGTGCTGAGAGAGCAAATTTGTGGCGTTGTACCTGGGATGGATTTGCGCCATGGATTTTGGAGCTGAAGTGCATGATGGGCATGCTAAATGAACAGGCTAGTATAGCACAAATGCCACTCCCTACAGGTCAAGATAAAAACAAGAGTGTAGAGTGCTCAATATATACAATGAGAGTTAATATTTGTCTCTCATATTGAAATAAACAGTATCAACCTATTTGAAGATGCTGTTTTTAAACTGGAAGTGTTAACCAAATTTTTTTTTGGATCTGATGTTCACAATGCTCTAATGAATTACAAAACGTTAATTCATTTAAAGGAGGGAAGCTTGGATGAGGTCAGCTTTTCGAACAAAAGCAAGAAGTATGCTTTTGACCTGGACATGGTGGTGAATGAGGACAGACACACGGATGGATTTTAGGCAGCAGACCACAACTTTATTAAACTCAACACAGGGGAGAGGCACTATCTGCCCTGTCACCCAGGCTCTTAACTGCCTGTACGTAATTCCAGTGCGAGGTTAAAGCCTCTGCCGTATAACCCGGCACTCAGGGTAGACTCAGCTTCCTCTTCTGAATCCTACCACCCACCACCCCCATCCCCTTGTGAGGGCGACAGAGGGTACCAAAACGGGAGGACTTTAGCCTGTGTAGGACACAGGGTCCTAGTCTATCCCATGAGCACAAGGCCCATCAGCAAATTCCCAGAACCATTCCTTGTAATTACACTAGAAACCAGCCACAAGTTGCAATAAACTAACATCCCTACCAAATACTACCACAAATTACTAAATCCTATTCCTATTTAGCCTAACTGTGCCTCCAGGATGCTGTGAGGAAGGCAAAACAAAAACAAAACCCCCCAAACTGGACTATGCCAATTTGGCCATAATGGGAAGAAAAAATTCCTTTTTGACTCCAAAACAGGTGATCGGTCAGACCTGTAGTATCTGTAAAACACAGCTCCTAAACTATGGTTACAGGGGGTGGAGGTGGCAGGGGTTTCTGAAAGAGAGCAAAAAGAGGCTCCTCAAGGCCTGGCCTGGGATTTAATATTAATAAAAGGGGAGAGCAAAGGACCAATCAGTTCCCTTCCTCTCCTGGTTGGCTAATGAATTAATAGAGACTCTGGGGGGGGGAGGGGCACCCCTGCATCCCCCCCAGCTAATGCCTGCTCTTCTTCCCCTTTCTACGGGTTCTATCCCAATCACTGCTGGTCCCATCTAGTTTTCCACCTGTTGAGCCGGATGGATGGCATTCTTAAGGTTTACAGTCACACCAAAGCAGTGACAAACCCCACATGATACTGCAGTGACTCCACTGCTGTTTTGTGGCAGGTTTTCTTTTTCGAATTGACCATGCCATAAAGAAAATACAAAGGCCATTGCCCCAAATTACTTGTTAGCTGGACATTGTGTACTTAGAGTGGCATTTAAACAAACTTTAAATATAAGTCAGAAATAAAGTTAATGTTATGTACATTGCTTAGGTGTATGAAATCCCTGGTTTTACTGCAAACAGGGTGATCACAGAAATTATTACATGGTTAATTGCATTCCATTACACACCTCGATTTCCCCAAAGCACATTATGTTTTCGGGAGGGTGCTTTACATTTGTATAGGCTCAATACCTAACAAGCCTGTAAGATAGGAAAGTATTATTACCTCTAGTCTGCAGATGGAGACCTGAGGCACAGAGTGAAGAAATAAGTGTTTTATCCAAGCAGATCCCCCAAAACCAAGTCCATTAACTAAAACTTGTTAAATCACCAGCCTTTCATTCTCCTTTACATACTGTAGTTTTTTCAGTGGCGTTGGAACAATTTTTATAGTGGGGGTACTGAGTGCCATTGAACCAAACTGTAAACCCTGCATATGATGGAAACCACTTCAAGCCAGGGGGCGCTGCCACATGCCCATCCCCCTAGTTCCAGCACCTCAGAGTTTTTTGACATGACCCAAATGTATTTGCTTTCAAACTGGAACATTTTTATGATGATGTCTGAAAATCTAGGCTGAAATTTCTGTTAACATTAATAGGTATTGCGGGCCTAATTCCCCTCACACTAAACTGAAAATACGTTTCTAAAATAACCATAGTTACTTGGAAAAATTGAGTTAGTGTCTGTATGAACTCCACTCACTGTAACAGGTTTAGCCACAGTTGTACAGTCAACTCCTGAAACTTGAGAATGTCAGCATCAGGTTTCAGACTCCAAAATATCCTGAGCAAACAAAACTGTCCAAGCTTCAAGATAACAAACAAGGCCTGTGGGAAGGTGTCACCTTTGCTACTTCACTACAGCATGCAGCCTCAAGAACCTGGTTAGTCAGGCAAAACCTATTGCCAGTGCTGTCCCACCTACTGTATACCTGAGCTCTGAAATGCTAAAATTCCACTGGAATATTGATACTTCAGTGCAATGTCACTGCATTCTTCTGCAGAAGCTGCAATGGAAGCCAGAAGAGAAAGTTTTAAAACTCTCACAATGGGAGATGGGAACATGACGCAATATGATGCTTATAGTGGGGACGTTATTGTTAAAGAAACCCTGAAAGAAGGTTGAATAAAGAGAGGCTGTAAAAGAGACAGAGTTGAAGAACACAGTGGTTAAAACACTGGCAGATGGTCTACACCAGAGCTCCCATCATTGCTAACCCCAATGGAACTGTGGTAGATTCTCTAGTGGGAGATTTGCAGAAGCTTGCCAAGATCACAAAGGGAAGGTCAACAGTTTTAAGTTCTGAGAAGTGCTTTGTTGTTATTTCCCCCCAAACAGTCCTGTGTTTTGTCTTTTCTTACAGCTCCGGCTCCTTTATGAGTGCAACCCCATGGCTTTTATCATTGAGCAGGCTGGTGGGATGGCTACCACAGGGACTGAGCCAGTGCTGGATGTGAAGCCTGAGTCTATTCACCAGAGAGTCCCACTGATTCTTGGTTCCCCGGATGATGTGCAGGAATACCTTGCTTGTGTGCAGAAACACCAGAAAAGCAGCTAATGGCATTCACACACCAGATGTTCCTCCCGCACCTGCTACATTACTTTCCAGAAAGAGAAGCAATCAGAAGACTTTGGTTTCCGGGATATTAGTTCCCCCTTTCACTGACAAATAGAAATAGTGAAGACTGTTCCTAAAGGTTTTAATTCCCCTGGAATACAAGTGCAAAAATTTGTTAGTCTCAATTTCTGTAGTACAAGAGTAAAAGCAAAGTCCTAATTTTAAGACTAACAGTAGCTATTTGCTTAATACTAACAAAGGAAGTGAATTGTTTGGGTTACACTCTATTTGATCTGAAGCGAGGTGTCCGATAATGCAGTGGCTGGCATTCTTTGAGACAAAGCATTTTTATGTCAACAGTCAAGATTTCATTTAGAGACGGTGTATCTGTATTTTCTGTTGGAGGTTTCGTTGCAGGCAATTATTATTTTGTCAGTCCTCATACTACCACTAGTCTTGTGATCTGAGTGTGTTTATGTTCCAAATAATATTTGCCTTGGGTAATTATTAAATATTAAAATTGAATTACCTTTCCTTGGGAATGGAAGAATGCTTGATAGGGTGCTTGAAATCATTTCCACTTCCCTTCTGTCCAGAGTCCCATGTAATTTCACACAAGCTATTACTACACAGCAACTGCAACATCTCAACTCTCCTTCTTTATGAAAGATTTCTCATGTCAGATTTATACTTACTTTTACCCCTCCAGCCATACCTGGCATGGTCTTTATCTATCCCAGCTAATTCTGGTACATCCATCACCTTGATATCCAGGTGCCCGTCTCATGTGTATCAACGTAAATTATTGCCTTGCACATGTATTATCATGACACTGACTGTACTACATTTCATCTTAAGAGTCTGGATCTACCTTTTTCTTCTCATCCCTCATTTTGACTTTTTGTCCACATTTAGACCATTGCAAGTGGAAAGTTATACTCAACGAGTTCACTTACATGTGCATGAGTAAAGTAAATGTAATACCTCCGTTTGTAAAGTGGCACGAGCTATTACTCTTAAATAGAGAGCCCTGCATGGATACAAAATTTGTATCCACATCTGATCTGCAATCCACAAAAATGATCCATGGACCCAACAAGGGTTTAGTTCCAGTGGCACTGGAACACTTTTTGGAGTGGGGATGATGAGCTGCACCCCTCTTACCACTGTCCACACCCCTCACTGCTCCCTAGAGCTCGGGCCAGGAGTAGGACCATGGCTCTGGGAGCGTGTGTGTGCGTGGGAGACGTCAACAGGGGTAAGGCACCCAGGATCATGCATGCAGGGCCAGCAGCCAGGTGGGACCCTGGAGACGACAGTGGAGCCCCCGGGCTCCCAGTGGCTGGGACGCCGCATGCAGAGCTGGTGGCCAGGACGCCATGGCTGAGCGGGACCCTGGGCCGGCAGCGAGCCCCCAGGCAGTAGCAGGGCTGGCAGCCGGGACCCTGGGCGACAGGGGCATGGGGCCGGGACCCCAGGTGGCAGGAGCGCGGGGCCAGTGGCTGGGACCCTGGGCACAAAACCTGGGGGTGCTGCAGCACTCCCCACACCCCTACTTCCCACGCCTATGTTTAGTTCACAGACTCAACTAATAAGCAGCTATCAGCCCTAGCTCATCTACTGCTCAATTACTTTAAGGTGCAGTATCACCCTACAACACAAAAATCCAGAGGACAGCAGCTATAGATGCCTCCCCCCTGCATTCTAGATGAGAACAGTTACTGAGGCAGGATTCATCCTTTTTCGTCAGTCCTAAACAAGCTATGCACATCTTCTATTCAACATGAAGGGAGACAGTTATTAAAACTGCCTGTGATTGTTTGATGGTGCTACTATGCCTCTATGAGCTGCAATTTTCAGATCCTCAGATCTCAGCCAAATCAAAAGGTATTTTCATCAGGACATTGAAAGGTCTCTCTCCATCTTATGGACCATTGCAATGCCAAATTTGAATTTTCTATTGCCACACACTTCAACACTGGGACTGTTTGAAAAACGTTACAAAAATGTTTTCTAGTGGGAAAAGTATTATTTTGGGTCTGGCCTTTTTTCTCAGAGATGGCTTAACTGTTTATCCTGGAACTATGAACAATTTCCCTTTGGCTAGAATCTAGGGCTTGAAAAATGAGATTTAGAATGGAAAAGTTTAAACCACTTTAATTACACAAGCCACTGTCACTTCAGCTTGAAGTGCAACTGATCCTCTTTATAACTGTAACCTTGAGAGCTATACTATATTCAACAAAAGTAGCTATATAACAAAAGTAGAGGAGAGAAGGGGTCTGTAGAAAACAGACACATTCACATCCCTAGTCTTACCACATTTCAGGACAGTTACCTTGTTACTGCTGCAGCTGAAAGCTGCATTTTAAAACAAAAGACTCCACTCTGCCCCCCCGCCCCTTTTTTTAATACCTTTGAGTTGTTTTCTACTATTGCAGTGGAAACAACCTTGGCTCAACATCTATACCATGTACTTGGTTGCTCCAACTTCTCTTCCTTACCTGCCTTCCCCCTCCTCACCACCAACCCTGGAGCACCCTAAGCAGTGTTTAATTCTATGAGATATAAGAGGGGCAAGTAGCCAGAGAGAACTGAGAAATCGCCATGACAGCATTAAGGTTATAACCAAGGCGGCCTTAAGGTGAAGCATATTAGATTTATAATGTAATTATACACTAATTTAGAACATTGTTATTCACTGGAATACTATGAAATCTCACCAGACAAATTGGCTTCCATTTCCAGCAAGCACTGATTTATATAAAAAGCTCTATTCAGTCATTGCATTGGAACATCTAGCTGTCTTCTTCGCCTGCTGAATTATTCTCTTGCAGTTTTAAAAAATAAAATTAAACAAAAGAAACAAAAACAACTGCAAGTACAAAAACTATTTGTACTGATTTAACTATATTGGGTTAGAAACCAATATAATATCACAGTACAGCCTGCTAGTGCAAATTCAGTTTACCAGTGTACAGGTGCTTATATTGATATACCCAAATAAACTCTACTGATATAAGCACCTTCATACAGTATAACTGAATTCATACTTCGGGTTGCACTGATTTACCAATATAGTTAAATTGTTACAAAAACTGTGCAGATCACATCTTAACTTCTCTAAATTCTTTGCCACATACCATATTCATGCTACCAGCTTCTTCCACTGGAGGATCCAATGCTGGACAACGGACTTTATAAGCTCTTAACTTCCAGCCTTGTAGCAACTATTAGGTGATAAAGCCCACAATTTGTGGATTATTGTTTAACTGGTAACAGACAGAGATTGAGACCTTGTCTGTATTTGGGATTTGCCCCAATTCAACAACTGGTAGCTGCATTAATGCAAATCCCATGTGTAGATAAAAAAACCAAACCTCTGATTTTCACTGGTGTAAATTCTTGCTTTCCTTGTCTACATTTGGGATTTGAACTGGTGCAGCTACTCTCTCTCTAGTTTTTATATATTCCTTGTTACTCTATTACCTTAGCACTTCACAGTCTTTAATATGTTCATCATCACAACATTCCAATAGATAGGGAAGTGTTATTATCCCTATTTTGGGAAACTGAGATGGGGAATTTAGATTAAAAATTAGAAATTAAGCCTTGGAGGCCAGTTGTTAGCACCCTTATTACTGAACTCTCCTTCCTCTACATTGGTGACTGGCCATCAGTTGCTGGAATCAGGGCAGATTCCCAATGCAGACAAAGCTTCAGCTGGTGAAATTGTTCTGAGGTAGATTCAAAAAATCAAAAATACTGGCTGATTAGGTTATGCCACATGCATAGATCCCAGAGATAGAAAACTAAAGGACTTGTAAATAACAGACTATTTCTGAAGCATGGGCACACGAGACCAAGAGAATTATCAGTTACAATAGTGGGACCTAGGGATAAACTGAGGGGTATGGCCATACCATGTCCTCAGTGCTGCAGAGGACAGGATGGAAGGAGGAGTGTGCAGATTTGGGATGCTGGAGCAACATGGATCCATTTTTTTACTCTCGCAGGAATCTCCTCTAACCCATGAGCTGGGAGACAAGATCCTTCTTAAACCACTGGGTATGTAGGTCAACAACATGTCAAATTTGAGTTTGGAATTGAAAGTATCCCTTTCTAACAAAATACAAATTCAGACGTTGTCCTGAGAGTTATTTTGAGAGAACACAAACCATGCACTCTGGCTGAGACTATGTCTACAGTGCTGCAGTCGAGCTGCTGTAGAGCCGTATTGTAGACGCTTTCTACACTGCTAGGTGTTTTCCATCAATGTAGTAAATCCACCTCTCCAAGCAGTGGTATCTAGGTCAGTGGAAGAACTCTTTTGTTGACCTTGCAGTGTCTACGCCAGAGGTTAGGTCAGCTTAACTACATCACCCACGGAGTGAATTTTTCACATCCCTGAGCAACTTAGCTAGGTCAATTTAAAATTTAAGGGTAGATCAGGTCTGAGAATGCAGGTAGTCTGTGTTGCATGTAACTCCACAAGAGTCCTGATATCACTGGGCCACCACCTCTTATCCATGGCTGGTCGCCAGGATGTGAGTGTGCATGCAGACAGCTGAAGAAACTCAAACATGGTCTTTATAAATAAAGCGTCAGAGAGACCACATTTAGCAATTGAAACCCAATCAAATAGGGACATGCAGCCTTATTCAAGGCTGCCAGGAGAAATTGGAAACCCATTTGTTATATACAGTAAACACTTTTTTTGCTGATCGTATTTGTTAGCTCTGTCCATTTGGCACTGTCAAGCGATCAAGCTTTTTCAGCAAACAGAAGCATTGTATTCCAGCTCACCCACCTATCGACATGACACAATAGGTAAAGCTTTGACACTTGCAACTACCAGCTTCAAGTAACAAACTCAGAAAATGTCTACAGTTAAGACATTTACTTGAAGATGCACTTGTACATTTATCCCTATTGCTATATTTCTTTGTCCTTTTAAATTTAATATATTTAGAAAACAGAGTCCAGCTGCAACAAATATCTGCTATAGTTTTGGGAACATGCAAAAATCGAGATTTGTTAGCTGGGATCCGATGTGTGGTTTGTTTGGTTTTTTAAGCTGCTTTTTTACTGTTGTCCAACTTAATTCGAAGAGAGAATTTCAATACATGTTAGAACCTATTTCAGGAGTAAAACAAGAAAACTATTTGAACACTTTGATATTTGAGAATCTGAAAATACCCCTGATTAAGCAAAAGAGAGCAAATTTCTCTGAGTGGATAATACTTCTCCAGCAAGGGAAGGATTGTCTTGTGGCTAAATCACAGGACTAGGAATCAGAAGACGTGGGTTCTATTTGAGAAACATGAGATTCTCAGACAATTTTGCTGCCAGAAACCTTCACAGTCTATTCACACACGGCTGCCGTTTATCCCAGCTCTGCAGAAAACTGTCTTCAGCTGGACAACAGCAGTAGCAGAGAACAAACATTACTACCTATCAGCCTGTTCATTTCAGTGAGCCGTTAAAGTCAAAGCCTCGTTGGAAGCATTTAAATGCTGGCACTATTAGTCAAATGTGATTGGGTTAGGATTTGAAGAAAAAACTATTGAAGTGGAGGCACATTTTAGAACTTTGGGTTTAGAAATATACCTTGATGCAACCCCACCGAAGCCCTGGGCTGTGTTATATTTTTCATTGATTTCCCTGGGGATAGCCATGGCCAGATAGCCAGCAATGGACTCCAGGGAATGTCTGTACTGCATTATAAACCATAGGCTTGTGGACTATGTGTTTACAAGCCCGCACTTGAACATTCACACTGCATTGTAAACCTGGGTATAGGATTGCTGGATCTGGGTCTCAAAGCCATGCTAACACATCCATACTGCACTATCCTAGGGTCCGGGTTCTGCGTGCTTGCTGACCCGAGTCAGATGGATTTCTGTGTGGTTGGAAGTGGGGCTTGGGCTCAAACCTGAGTCAAAGCCTTGCTTAGTGTATCCAATGAAGTGAGAGGTAGCTCACGAAAGCTTATGCTCAAATAGATTTGTTAGTCTCTAAGGTGCCACAAGTACTCCTTTTCTTTTAGTGTACAGTGTAGACATACCAGAGGCCATAGTTAAAACAGAGCCACAGGATCTCCATGCAAATAATTCTGGCCTCCCACAGAGCCCCAAGGATTTGCCAGATTTCAGGGCAAGATCCACAGCATTTTCCACAGGATGGGGGAAACTCTTGTCCCCTTACCTAACAATGAGGGGGATCTGCAAAAGGCACATCTACTTTGGGGAAATTTTCTAACTGGTTTCAAAACTGGTTCAGCTAAACCAATTAGACCCATAATGTTTACCTGTTTTAAGGAAACCTGGTTACAGTAAAAACAGATCAGACTACCTTAAACCAGGTCTGTTATGGTCCTGTAGAGAGGCCCAGAAAGATTTCCTCCCTCCGAGACCCCCTGCTATGGGACTTCTCCCAGAGACGGGGACAATCTGGCCCAAATTTAGCAAAGTTTTGTTTCACATTTCTTTAGAGGCAAGACTGTTTCCTGGAACTCTTTTGCTAGCTCTGCCTATTCGGCACAATTTGTCAAAATGATTAATAAACATAACGAATGTGTGAACAGGCTCAAACTAGATGGAGTCCATGAAAATTCAAGTCTACACAATATTAAGTGAAGCTAAACCTAAATGTTCTTGTCAGCACCTTGCAGCTCACCAGTGGAAGTTTATCACTTGAACAGAAAGCTCTTTGGTGGAGATAAAATACCCACTCAATTACTCATTCAGTTATGTGCCTGTTTGGGGAAGAATGCAGTCAGCAGGCCTAATCCCATCCCAGGGCAGGATTGTGTGTGTCTCACTGATTCATTGTTAAACTCAAATGAACTGTCAGCACATGCCCTGGAAAGAGAGAAGTCAGTTTACCTCATACTGAAATGGAGGTCCTGGTTGCTCTGTATGTCACATGTTTTTAAAAAACCTAACTCCAGGATGAACACAAACATGCTCCATTCACCTTGTGCACCTAGTTTAGAGTCATTCTATCAACATTTTGCCCTTTTAATTCTTTGGTTTCCTGTTTTGTTCCTGCCTTGCTGTTTCCTTTGGCTTTTAACCTCCCACTATTTGCTACCTCAACATAAGAGAGAGTTGCTAAAATGAAATTACTGCAGAAATGTTAAATGAAAGGAAATGGGCCACTTTGCAAACTAGACTTTACATAAAATTTAAACTAGTAGAAGAGAGAAAGTTAATGGTTTTTAGGTAAAAATCCTATTAAAGTGATACTTTTAAAAGAACCTAGTAGCCTGCTGCGTGACCGGCAGCAAATTGCTTTACATCTTTGTGCCTGTTTCTCCTCCTACCCTTTGCCTGGCTTGTCTGTTTTGATTGCAGACTCTGATGCAGGTACTCTCTCCCTGTTTGTACAGTACCTAGCACAATGTGGATCTGATCTCGGTTGAGACAAATGCTAAATCATAACTCCTACTGAAGTGCTTTGGAGTTGCTTGTCTGCACCTTAGGGAACAATCAGAGTTTCTTTGGATATACAGTGCTATATCTCATGAGAAATGTGGTCTAATGGTCTGTAAACACAACTCAAGAGGCAGGAACCAAAGGTTCCCTCAAGTCTTGTCTACACTAGAAAATTAGATTGGTTTAACTACGTTGGTTAAGGGTGTGAAAAATCCGTGTGAAAAATCCGCACCCCTAAGCAGTGTAGTTAAGCCTACCTAAATCCCTATGTAGGTAGCACTAGGTGGACAGAAGTATTCTTCTGTCCACCTCGCTACTGCTCTTAGGAAGGTGGATCACCTATGCCAATAGGAGAATCCCTCCCAACAGCATAGGTAGCATCTCCACTGAAACGCTACAGCAGTACAACTGTGCCACTGTAACATTTTAAGCGTAGACAAGCCCTGATTTTCTGTAGGACCATTGGGAAATCACATGTCTTCTCTGCTTCAGTTTGCCCTTTTTAGCTATATTGCAGGTTGTTATGAGCTCTAATTAATTATACAAATTGTTTTCAAGATGCAAAGAACAATAGAGAGCTCATCATCAGCTGATTATCTCCTGAAAAATTAGTAGCACTGTCATATCTGTAGCTTGGAAGTCTTACCACCTGTACCAAGAGCACCTCTCAACCAACATTGTGCACTTGTGCTAGAAGAGTAATTTGTGATGTTACTTTAGCACAGCCTGAAACACTTCAACATAGGAACAGCAGGAATGCATAAAGGGAACTCAAACAGGACCTGTAGTTATAATAATTGCACTTCTGTAATAAATTTTGGTAGAACCCTTTACCTGTGCTGCCCAGGAGTTGTTCCAACGCAGGCAGTATCATTCTAAAAGCTCTCCCCATTGAAAGTCTTTTTTTCAGAAATCCCTTATAACTGAAAGGAACGCCTAGTAAAAGATTTAAAGAGTTCATCATCTAGATTTGTCAATTTGCTTTCAATCTTGTGACTAAAACTAACTGACGGAACATGAATTCACACCAGGGAGAGAAGCAGCAGCATTTAGAAATCTGCCTTGTGTAATTTAACAATCATTCATGACTCAGCAGCACCTGTTTGTCATTCTGAGGCCACCTGCACTGCATTTAGTTCATGGACTTTAAGCAACAAACATAGCCCAGGGAAGTTCTAGGATTAACAACCAGCTGCAAGGAGAAGAGCTGATGCCCCATTTCAGCATTAATTACCCAGAGAAGGTCTCAGGCTGTGGTAATTATCAGTGTTCAAAGCCACTGTGTTTATTCAAAATGTTTTATTTGTTCCACTGCCCCTCCATTTGAAAACACACAGTATGAATGTTAAAACCACAACATAAAAAAGACTTTCTCTACTGCTCCTTAGACAGTCATTCCAGCCACCATGATACATAAACCAACACAATAATTGTAATGGCTCCAAAGCTCACACAATGAAACCACTTTTACCACATGTAGACTTTGTGTAAGAGCATACGGTAAACCAGCCTCTTCACTGGAAATAGCATATAAATCTAGTGATGGAGAGCCTCAAGACATAGAGTTCATTTCAGATAAGCTTCTGAAAGCCTAGAAGCTTATCTGAATTAGCCATACAGAAAAAGAACTACCCACCAAGAGAGCTGAGGACCCAACCTTCCCACATAACTCCCCTCCCCCAGATAGGCCCAGAGACAGACCTTCCTTCCAACACCACTCCCTCAATCAGTCTTACCTAGAGGTGTCTTCTAAGAAGGGTGGGCGGAGAGGGAGCTCTCCCGCTTCATCTCTCATGGCTGATAAGTTAATACTCTCCAACATTTGTGACCACCGCTTCCCAGTTAAGAATGGTGTGTGGAAAAGAATGCAGTTATAAGCCCTGTGTAGCCAATCCTCACAATGCTCGGTGGTGTTCTTAAAATCCTAGCTCCTGCAGCCATTTCATTACTTAAGAATCTCAGGTTTCTTTCTTTTCTTTTTTTTTTCCCCCCTCTCTCTTTTTTTGGGGGGAGAGGGAGGTGTAAAAAAAGCAGGTTTCTGGACTTCACAGCTGCCAAGAAAAGCTTGAAAATATGAACCCCAAATGCTCAGAATCAGCAAGGCAAATGAGAAGAACCCAATGTTTATTATTATTTTATAATCTCCTTACTTTTAAGCCAGACTCTTGATTTTTTAGGGCCTGACTCTTGAGGGCTGACAATACTGTTAAAGCACTCTAAATAGTTACCAAGGAAACAAAGGTTCATGACCCTTAGAAAAGTTAGTGACCTTTTTCCCCACTACTTGATACAGAAAGAACAAATAAAAAATAGTCACTATTGCTGTGAAAACAAGTTTCAAATGGCTTCTGCTGGCATTTCTGAACTCATGTGATGTGGTACACCAATCAGTGAGCCAGGGGAAATACCATGTGATTTCCATCATTTGACCAATCCCAGCCTGAAAGTGAAATTTTAATGCTCCAGGAAAAGATTGAAAATATTTACCATAACACAGTAAAATGCATGCTCACATTTGACAGAAAGAAATGTGCATGAAAACTGGTTCTTGGAAACTGCTCAATCTAAAGAAAAGGCAAATATCAAGCATCTTCTGGTTTAGGAGGCTATTTTGCCTAAACTCAGTTATCACACACCACAAGCCTCAGTCTGCAGTTTTGAGAACTTTGTGTAGCGAATCCACTCCCCTGGATAGCTATTTCCTAAATAAATCCCTGCTGAAGAGTAGAGGATAAAACATTTATTTTTAATGACAGGTTTCAGAGTAACAGCTCTGTTAGTCTGTATCCACAAAAAGAAAAGGAGTACTTGGGGCACCTTAGAGACTCTAAGGTGCCACAAGTGCATTTATTTTTAAGTGACCAAAGATTTCCACACACAGGCTAAGGGGCCACATTCAGACTTTACTGAAGTTTAGAGTAATTGAAGGAAAAAGTGGAACAGTGTGGCTCTCTGGTGCACTTTATACATATTTGATAGTCTCCTTTTATAAATATGAGAGCAAATCTTACTTTAGGCCATGGAAGCCTCTCACAGCAGGGAAACCAGTGCAGTTCTGCTGAGCCAAGAGCGCTAGGCTTACAGGGACTTTGGCAGTGGGGTCGAGAAAAACAGGGGCAAGAATAGTGGATCTACTTTTTGCCCATCTACAGGCTATTCACCACCACAAAGCAGTTATACATAAACAGCAGCGTTTACCGCAGCCCTGAGTTTGCACAGAACAGCTCTCTACTGCCAGGCTGCAGGTAAGGACTCCATATCACTAGTGCCCAGAATAAATTTCCCAGGCTTTCTGGTCCAGAATTGGTGCATGGCACACATCTCATGAAACCTACTAGATGCACCTGGAGCTTGTTCTCTTCCCAAGGAGGCAGGAGGACAGAACAAAAAAATAAGGGCATGTCCCTATGTGAGCAATTAATGTGTTCACTGAAAAACAAAATTGGCTGTGTAAAAGAAAGCTAAATCTTGGTTTCCTTTAGTTCACATGACCAAAATCTATTCAGATCAGTCTCTCCACCTGTAGCATTACATTAGTCCCCTGTTTGGAGAGGAGTTTTGCAAACTTCATATTCAGGCCTGGAAGCAAATCTTATCTTTCCACCCACATTCATTCATATTACCATTCATTCATTAATTGCAACCAGCTAAGAAATATCTGGTGCAGGTCTCCCCTATTACTGCTCACTTTAATTGTGTGTAATGCTGTCCTTTCACCTATGTATTTTAGGTACCCCAAGTTTCTTCTTGCAAATGCAGTAAGTGCCAGTGCCTTAAAACAGCTTGTAGCATGTATTGCTATTCTCTTCTCCAGAAAGGGAGAGAATGAGTGAGGGACATTGAGACCAATTCTTATTCAGGAATGAAAAGGTCCATAGTGAGCTTTCAGTCTGTTCAAGGAGTCAGTAAAGTGCAGTGGTAACCAGAAAGTAAAATGCAAGCATAGTGACATGATTACTACAGCAGGCTTGATCTGTTAATATCCAGAAATCACCATAAGTATTAATATTTAAAAATATGATAATCAGTGTTACACTTAATATAAATATGCATAATAAAGATGGATAACTATGAATTTATTATGGGGACATTTACTAAATTATTGGAAACAGCAAATGCTGTTACTTATATCCACAAGCATGAGCATTGCCACAGTCCTTTTCTATTGTGATTACACAACTACCATCTTCTGATTGCTGTGTCTCTGTCTCTGGCCACGTTTGCTTGAGACTCCCTCAAGTCCATTTATTCACTAGAAAATAATTAATAAGGAACCACTGGTTAATTACTCACTAGAAAACTGTGCAACATCAAAAAGGGCTTTTGTAAGAAAACTTGTCCCAAATCAGGGTTCAGAGGTTAAGGTTCATGACAAAACTGGATAGCAAGTATTTTGTCATGGTAGCACCTGGGTTTTCTTGGAATGCTTTGAAAGAAGACAAAGTTCAGTGATCACCTAATTTCATCCAGGAGCAGGAAAATAAGCTTGTTTATCAGTTTGTAAATGTCAAGTGATGAGCTGGTCAGCATTAGCAAAGAAAGAGCACTAAACTCAGTTCATAAAAGCAAGAATTTGTCACGTTGTATGGAGCATGCACAGAAAGGATGAGCAAACATTTCCTGTATTTATTTGTAAAGAGAGAGGGAATAGTTAGGATTTTTAGATAAATTGGTTATTGGAGTTTTGAGAGAAGCTATTTCATGCATGAGAATGGAAGCATTAAATTGTTTTTATGATCTTGCCTACCCACAAAACATATACAATAGGTCATGTGGCCACTAGCCACAAAAAAAATAGTCATTCATAGAGTAGATCACAGAAAGTGGTATTCTTGGGAGATCTTCAGAATAAAGGTCCTATCTACACAGTAACTACCAGAATTCTGAGAAGCCAGGTGCAATATAAATTATCCCCCAATTAAAATTAAAACAGCTCATTCTGGCAGCATAGATGGAACTGAGCCAAGAATGCATTCCTGAAACATTGCACAACATTTCCCTTCTGCAGGTCTGTATTCAGCATGATTCAGCCCTGTCTACATTTTATGGCCAAACCATATATTTAAGTGGTATAACTGTGTCTCTAGCACTCAGGTTGCTACTGTGGAGACAGGACCTGAAGGATATATTTGGCTTATGGACTACAGGACCTCTTGTTGAAGAAACTTTACCATTACTTAAAAATAATACAACACGTAACAAATACAACAAATTCAACTCTCATTAGCAATATGGAGCTACAAAAAAATGTTGACTAACACTGAAATATTTCAAAATGTGCCTTGTGACTAAAGCTTTTACTAACACGTAAACAGGAAACACATCAGGAGCTTTTTTTGCATAAAATGCTTGTTTGCTCAATCCAGCAGGGGACAAGTGATAAGAGACTGAACAGTCCCCAACCACCAACTATATCCCATTCAAAAAGAAAAGGAGTACTTGTGGCACCTTAGAGACTAACAAATTTATTTGAGATCATAGTTAACACTTTAAACGAGTGCTTCCAAAGAGTCTTTTCATTTGCTTTATAAATTATGAGGATTATAAGGGAATCATATTATTGGATTTAACACACTTAGGGCACGTCTACACTAGTGAGTTTACAGTGGTACAGCTGTACTGGTGCAGCTGAACTGCTGTAAGATTGCTCATATAGCCACTGTATGCTGACAGGAGAGAGCTCTCCCATCAACATAATAAAACCACCTCCACGAGCTGCGGTAGCTATGTTGGCACGAGATGCTCTCCTGCTAACATAGCGCTGTCCACACCAGAGCTTCTATCGATGTAACTTTTGCCGCTCGGGGGATGTTTTTTCACACCCTGAGCGACATAAGTTATGCCGACAGAAGTGGTAGCGTAGACAGTTCTTAAAACGCTGCATCAGTGCAGCTGCATAGCACTTTAATGAAGATGGTCTAAGGTCTAAACCTACAGGCGAGAGCTCTCCCGTCGGTTTAGTTAATCCAGCTCCATAAGAGGTGGTAGCTCTGTCAGTGGAAGAAGCTGTCCCGCCGACATACTGTTGTCTACATGGGCACGTTAGGTCGGTTTAACTACGTCGCTCAGGGGTGTGGATTTTTCTGGCCCCTTGAGTGACGTAGTTACACTGAGATAGGTCTGTAGTGTAGACCAGATCTTACTGACATTTAGCAGCTGTATAACTGCTATTAAATCTCTATCAGCATGTTTAAATACAAATTACACATACATGATACAGTTTAAATGCTAAAATTAAGACACATTGCTGAAGTTGTTATTGGACATGTTTCTTTCAATGGTTAGAATTTCCCACTTGGCTGGCCATATTCCTGACACGGTGATATTCCATCCATATGAAAGGATGTCTCACTGGATTAGAGTGCACAATTTTAAATGTATAAAAAACTGGATTATCAATTCTGAGCACCTTCACCCCCTCCTCTTTGACAGTCATTCTGCTCATCTCTCCCTCCTCCACCCCACACACACACACACACACACACTTCTGAAGAAATTGTTTCCTTCCTTCTGACCAGAGTGAAATCCTAGTTTTGAAACCTGACTGTTTATATTAATCTTGGTGTTTCTGATCAACAAACCTCTTCCCCTCACACAACATTTTACAGCAATTCAAGTCCCAGTTGCCTTTGTGGTGGGCCCCCAGTGCACTGAATCAAGGCATATCCTCTCCATTCAGTTGTAAATCCAGATGGTCTCCCAACCTCTATGTTGCCTGATCTGGTACACTCTCAGACTGGGAAGACTCTAGACAAAATTAAACTCACAGCATTGCCAGCGTCATCTGTACAAAAGTCAGCCCCCCTTCCCCCAAAAAACTATTAAGACTGTGTTAAAACTTTTGGAATTTTCAAAAAATTAGGGGGTCTTTTTGTCTTCTGGGTTTTGAGCCTGCAGGGCTCATGTTTTCTACAACTGAAAGGGCCAGACATTCAGGGGTTTTTTTTCTTTAAATGAAAGCTGAGATTCTCACATAATCATATGACTCTGGTGCTAGAACTTAACCACCAAATATCATGAGATGTGACAAAAAAAAATCACACAAGTTGGCACCACTGTTAATGAGGCTTATGCAAATAAGTTGGCCTCATTTTCCTCACAAAGGGACAAACTGCCACCTTCAAAGGGAAATCACCTGGAAGAGAGCTTAGTGTTTTCACCAGATTGAGGTGGGGAGGGTCCTTTCTGACTGGAATAAACAGCAGCGTGTTCAGTCTCCAGAACCAGCTGATTTTTCATAAATCCACTGGAGACAGGGACATCTGTACAAAGGTTCTGTGCACTGACTCTGTGGGACTCCGTCCATTCCCAACTCTAGGCCAGCATGGCCTACTGGAGGTGTTGGCAGTAGGGTTACCCATATTTCAAGTTCCCATATAGAAGACACTGCTGGGGAGAGGGGGGGTACAGTTTCTTTCTACTACCACCCTTATTTCTGAGCTGCTGGTGGTGGTGGTGGCATTGCGTTCAGAGCTGGGTATCGGGCCCGCAACCGTCACTCTCTGGCTGCCCAGCTCTGAAGGCAGTGCCATTGCCAGAAACAGTACAGAAGGGGGGCAAACCAGTAAACGTGCATGCTGCTATTGGGGCATGCTGGGAATTGCAGTTCTACCAGAATCGACGTTGGAAAAAGGACAAGCAAGGAAAAATCACAGACAGTTGTTCATATTTCAAAAATCTTCACGGGTGGAGAACAGAGGACCAAAAAAGAGGTCAAGCCCGGGAAAACTCGGATGTGAGTTAAGCCTAGCTGGCAGGGGCTCCAACTCCTCTTCATCTTCGTAGGCCATATCTTGATCTTCACTTTAATTTTGACATCTTTCTCCCTCCTGAGTTTGAAGACAGAGACCACCACCATTTCCTAATAGAATGGAATGTTCCTTAAATAAAGGCTTTTGTTTGAGATCTTTAATTGTATGGTAATTTGTTTCCGATGTTTCTTCTCCCCCCCCACCAAAAAAAAAAGAATGACTTCTTACAGAGTAGCTGATTTATTAAATATGACCAAGAACTTCTTCCTAATCTGTTTCAGTGATTTAAAAAACAGCCTTTGGACTGATATTGTTCATGGCTTTTCTCCCAGAAAATTATTTTGGTAAGTCTGAATTGAAGCTATTCACTTGTTTAAGTGTGGAACAGTCAAAGAGGTGTCTAGCAATACTAAAGAAAGAAGTACGTACTATCAAATACACATCTTAAGACCCCACCCAACCCTCCCCAGAAAATTAAAATGAACTGTTAATACGTTATGACTAATTTTGTCTGCAGAGTCAAGAAATGCAGACTTGAGGGTTCCCCACAGCAACTTCATCTCTGCTCCCTTATGTGTGGGCTTCTTTCATTAGACATCTGGGCACTCTGACATATTAGTTGGTAATTTGTACTTGTTTATGGACTTTATGCTGAGAAGACTAAGCTTTAGATATTTAGCTATTAGCAAGGTTAAGATTTTGTCACAGTTATTTTTAGTAAAAGTTATGGACAGGTCACAGGCACTAAACAAAAATTCACAGGAGCTGTGACCTGTCAGACTTTTCCTAAAAATAACTGGGGGAGAGAGGGCTTTGGGGGGAATGATAGCTAGAGCCCCCTGGCAGGGGACTGATAGCCCTAGCCCCACTGCCACAGGGGTGGCATATCTCTGGCTCCAGCCTCCACTACAGCCCCAGGAAGAGGGCACACAGCTCCGGCTCCTGTTGAAGCTGAGGGTCAGAAGCGCACAGCCTCAACTCCTGCACCAACCGAAGCTTGGGCGGGCAGAAGGGGTGCATGGCCCTGGCTCTGGCCACAACTGAGAGAGGGTGGAGAATGCTCAGGCCCCGTCCGAAGCTGTGAAGGGTAGGGGGAAACTGTGTTCTGGGCCCCTATTGATGCTGTGGGCCCAGAGCACATAGCTCTTGCTGAAAATGGGGCGGGGGGGCATGAGGGGGACACAGCGCTGGCTCCGGTCGAAGCCACGGGTGGAGGATGTATAGCTCCAGCTCAAGCAAAGGCAGCTGAAGCAAAGTCACAGAGGTTCAGTAAAGTCACAGAATCTGTGACTTCCCTGACCTCTGACTAAATCATATCCTTAGCTATTAATATTGCTACACAAGTACAAACAAAGGTATGCCTGTCAAGCTTACCCTGCCTAGTGCAAAATGCAACTGCACTAAAGGTTTGAACCAGTAGCCAGAGACCCACTGTAGACAAGAACTAAACTGAGTCTGACCTTTTCCATTGTATACATTTTGCAATTATTAACCTCAGCTGCTTTGCAGCAGTGCAGATTTTACTTTTAATTGTACAAGATCCAGGCAACATACCTGAAATGTGTCACCAACACTGCAAACCACAATACATACTAGATGACATCACTTATGTCAGCAATACAGAACTAACTTGAAGAGAAAGGGGAAGCCCTAATAGGAGAAACATTACGATTTCACATTTTGTTTCCAATTGTTCCATTAAGAACCAAAAGGAAAAACCAAGAACCTATTACTAGAAAGCATATGGACCTTTATATCTCATCCATTGAGAACCTCAATGCACACCCAGCTCTCAACCAGCTTATATTTTCATGTTGTAAATTTTGAAGCTTGGATATGAAAGTGTATCTAAAGTTATGTTAGAATGGTATATTTTACTGCATAATTTTTTATATATAATGAGTCAAAATTGAGTTTAAAGGTTAAAAAGTATATTTTTATTATATACTACACAGTAAGCCATTTCCCTGTTTCATAGAATCATAGAACTGGAAGGGACCTTGAGAGGTCATCTAGTCCAGTCCCTTGCACTCAAGGCAGGACTAAGTATTATCATTCTAGGCCATCCCTGAAACGTGTTTGTCCAACCTGCTCTTAAAAATCCCCAATGATGGAGATTCCACAACCTCCCTAGGCAATTTATTCCAGTGCTTAACCACGCTGACAAGTTAGGTTTTTCCAACCTAAACTGTCCTTGCTGCAATTTAAGCCCATTGCTTCTTGTCCTATCCTCAGAGGTTAAGAACAATTTTTCTCCCTCCTCCTTGTAACCTTTTATGTACTTGAAAACAGTTATTTCCCCTCTCAGTCTTCTCTTCTCCAAACTAAACAAACCCAATTTTTTCTAATCTTCCCTCATAGGTCATGTTTTCTAGACCTTTAATCACTTTTAGTGCTCTTCTCTGGACTTTCTCCAATTTGTCCACATCTTTCCTGAAATGTGGCGTCCAGAACTAGACACAGGACTCCAGTTGAGGCCTAATCAGCGTGGAGTAGAGCGGAATTTTGCCACACGGAAGAAGCAAACTCACATACATCGTCCACGTGTTGGAATGTAATGTTAGGACTTTCTGATGTGTTTGATTGCATCCTCTGAAAAATGGATTTTAAGACAACAGAAATCTTGTTGATATTTCACCCCAGCACAAACCTATACCTGGGTTTAAATGCAAACTAGTATGACCCATAATGAGAATTCAGGCACCAGAAAGGATGATCTCATGGTTATAGCAAGGATTGAGGAAATCTACGTTCTGCTCCCACTCCTGCTAGATTTCCTGTGTAAGCTTGGCAAGTCACTCTCTGTGCTCAAGCTCCCATCTGTAAAATGTAGTATATTTCCTTACTTTACATGGATAGTTAGGATAAAGCCCTTCCTGGTTGAGAGGTGCTACAGTAAGTGCCACGGAAAAGCCTAAAAACTCCAAAGAAAAACGTTTATTATTTCAACAGCTCTGTCCTTTCAGTTAAGGGGCAAGAGCACCAAGGGGTTTTCAGCAAACTCAGGGAAGATCAGATTTGACAATCTTGATATGTGTAAGGAAAATGAAGTTCATTTTTAAAAATGTTCAGGGACTTTAACATACCACAAGAAGTATAAACACACAAAAAAGAAAGGGCGAAGGCCAGGGGAAAGGCATAAGTCCAGATTTTTAAGAGCTCCTTCATGGGTCACTTAAATTACAGCAGCAGAACGGGACGCTGCTTGCATACTTAAGTGAATCCAAAACTCTATTTTAGTACTACAATGATAACAAAAACATTTAGTGAAAGGTACAATAAGCCTAATTATTTGTTCCTCTTGGATCATATGACTGATATGCCATATTAATTGTTCAAAGAGTGTAATGAAAACTCCTGCTTGACTCTCAAACAGAAATTCAGAGTCCCACATGAAATACCAAGTTTTGGTCACTCCCACTACATCAGCTTTACTTCAAATGGATACAGTATTTTTCAATTATATTCCTGTCCAGTTGTGTACTATACTATACTCCATTTGAATAATTGCTGGGTGCAATAATTCCCAAACTCAGCTACATTTTCGTGGATGGTGAAAGTGATGGGTACATGGTTTGGTTAAGATGATCATCAATTTATATACATAAAGGAAAGCAAAGTCACCTTTACACGTTGGAATTGGCGTGTTTATTTAAAAAGTAAATCTTTGTGCACATTACAGTTAAAAAAGGAAAATTCAAAAAAGAATCCAATCAATTAAGCAGTCTGCAAACCAGCAATATTACAAGCTTGTTTACATATTAACATTTACATTAATTTAAACAAGTGGCTTGTCACCAACATATAAAACTTGCAAGTTGGATCTTGGAAGATACAAATCCTACCACATGTATTAACATGGGTTTGTCAATCAGTTTAAAACCACTCTTGCAGTGAAACACTTAGTCCCCCTCAGTAAGTTATACTAGTGGATAGCTAGCTGCTGTAGCTATTCCACAGTGGTTCCTCCTGTCTTTAGCCATGTAGATATATCCTTTGTCACCCCACTTCTCACCCCAGCTGGAAAACGAAAGAAAAAATTATGGTTAGCCTTAACAGTAAGGCAAGAGAATGTAGCACTGAGATCTACATTTGTCCCATGGATTAGAATGGCAATTTCCACCTTTCAGCTTTGTGAAAAAGCCCAAGTAACAAATGCTCTCCATTGGTAAGATGCATGGTATGCCAAGGATACCCAGCGTACAGCATAGAACCTTGTAATGCAACCCTTTGACTCTCTTTCCAGTAGCAGTGTGGCTGGAGCGGATATGGGTGCCCAAGGATGGAACTAGCAAGGCAACACTTCTGATTCTGTGGTGGAGTACATAACTGACTTCACTAACTGACCGCCCAGAAAGCAATACAGGCGAGTCTCATCTTACATGCATTTAACATGCATGAATTCAGCTTTGCATGGTCAGCAAAACCAACCCCCCCCGCCAAAAAGAAAAAGAAAAAGAAAAAACAACAATTTTAAAACTGTACCTGTAGTGCGGGCGATTCCGCCCGCCATTACACTCGATATAATTTTGACTATACGCAAGTTTTGCTTTATGCGCTGACCGCGGAACGTAACCCCAGCGTAAGAGGAGACTCGCCTGTACACCAAAAGACTGCAGACAGACAACCATAGGGAGGGTACTCTCTTGGACGAAGCAGAAGACCAGCCACCCAAGATTTCATGGCTCTCACTGTCTGTCACATGTCAGATTTTTGCCTCCTATCCTAGCACAAGAGGCCAGTCCTCAGTCCTTTTTCCATCTGCACAAAATATGAAACCCGAGTGCATCTCCTCCACACTTAAGGGTATCCCAATTTTGTGCTAGTTTTCAGTTCCAGTTTAGGTCATGATCTAAACAGTCCAAAATGCATTAGAATGAATTTGCTGCTTAAAGCCAAGTTTATTAAGAACCCAAAAAGTATAACTTCTTTCCCCTATGTAAGAACTGAGGCATTTGTTTTATAAAGGTGGTTGTGGAGTTGTGTCAAATTTGCAGGACTTCTCCTACCCTGCATCATAGCACCTTTCCACACTAATTCATTTTAACATGTAATCAAACCATTTGCACCCTCAACTTTATAAAACCATGGACTGAGATTGAAGAGTGTTGTATAGAAAGAAAAAACCCAGAAGTTTTGCACCTGTTCTTAACAATCCAGTACTTCTTCCCATCTTCATCTGCTCCCTCAAAGCCATAGCCTACAACCAGAACGCCATGATCCAGGTCCTCACTGCTACACTCTGGCTCATAATAGACACCTAGAAAATACAAGTTCAAGTAAGGACTCCAAGATTTAAAAAAAGGCATTTCTAGAACATCTTCTGTCTTTAGATCTCAATGGTGTGTTTTACAATCAGTCAATCAGCCAAACATCTCTTCTGCAAGGTATTTCAGCATTATTCCCCATTTCATTGAAGAGGAAACCTAAGGACAGGTTACATTACTTGCCCAAGATCACAAAGGAAATCTGTATCAGAGTTGGAGACTGACCCCAGATCACCTGAATTCCAGATCAAACTTTTTTGCATCAGTAATTGAAGTACAGACTGCAACATCAGATTTTTTTTTTTGCATTGGTACTGCAACATTAGATACAGTACATGAAGTCATCTTATAAACTGCGAGCAAATCACTACCTGATTGATAAAACTGGAATGATGAATGGCCTGCATCAATAGCCACAGAGACCGGACCCACAGATGCCACTGCTTTCATGAGTGCTTTTTCACGTCCTTGTGGGATGTCTACAAAGCCAGTATCATTAGCAGCATTGTACTCTGCCTTATACATACAGTCTTCATCATCCTTGACAAAAAAGGAAATTGGAGTTACTACACAGTTCTCTAGATTACATTAGCAAGTGTTGCCAGCTACTCTGTGTTTGGTTTGTCTAGCTCGATATTTTGAAACTGTCTGACAACCAATCCTGGTGCATTTCTTTAACAAAAAGAACTGAGCAATGTAGTCTTAAGTAGGTCAGAATAAGAGACTGAAAGAGAGACCCAGTTGTCTCATGTAGATCTTTTAACCAAGATTCATTCAGAGAAACACCATGAAAAATCCACTCAGCTAATTTATAAGTAGCCAGAGTGTGGGCTGTCAAAATTGATTTGACAACAGGATCATCAGATTTCCTCCAATTTTCTCAAGCAGTTAACATATCATACTTGTAGACTTACACATTTTGCAACTATAGTTTGAACCTACTCTTCAACAGGATATCCATTTTTGTGCCTACAATAACTGTCAGAATAAAGCATGAACTGCCAGGATAAGCATGATGAATTGTGGGCACAAAACTTTACCTTATGAAATGAATGGCCAGTATGAAAGTCAAGTCCTTTGAAACGAAACAGCTGATGTGTGTTCCTGCATTACTTACATGGCAAGACCCAAGTCAACATTTGGTTTGCAACATCATGATCACCCAATGCACAATAAGGAACGCAGGTCCCTGAACTTTTTTTTTTGTAAAGTTTTCTTTACTTATTTTGTAAATAAAGCAGGTGTGCAAGGAACTTCACAAAACACATTAGAGATAACTCTTTTGAAGGAGCAAGTGCTTTCAGAGACACATTTGACAAATTAGGAATTAAGGAGGAGACGTGGAAAAAGTTTTAATCTAATAGAAAAAGGGTCACGTGGTTTGTTCATTTTCTGCTGTGTCAATGAGACCAAAAATTGGAGACAACATGTTTAACAAGCAAAGGAGTTTACAATTAAAGTGAAGCTGCAAGCATAAAATCTTCTTCCTAAATTAAAAACCCAATGTGACCTGCACATGTCTGATGCAATATTCCGGAATCCCAGGTTGTGTTGGCGGCAAGAAGACTCCTTGCTCCCATTTTTCTTTCTATGTAGTGCTCACAAGCTATGCACCTAACATCTACAATTGGCTAGGCAATTTACAGCTATTTCTGAAGTTTGCCAGTCATCTGTGAATGCCTTTGACTTCTAGGATGGATTACTATAGTGCTCTCTACATGGGACTACTGCTGCAGATAACTTGGAATGCAGATATTGCCCCTTCACCAGTATTAACTGCAAGGAGAAGTACTGCATCAGGTCTTCTGAAACTGAACTTCACCCAGAAGAGTCAGCTCTGATCTGTATAAAAGCGACCTTGTTTGGGTCATGGTTACGTGACAGACTGCTTCTGTCATGCATATTGTTGTGGCATCTGAGATTAACTGGAGTTAACATCTCTGGATATATTAGTGTATGGGGCATGATAGCAGAGCATTATCAGTGGAAGCCCTTTGCTTTGCTATTCACTTCTTAAAACTGGTCTGATGAGCCTCTGGTTTTTGCCCAAATCTTTGAGGTCACTTTTCTCATACTTTTGACTGATTTTGGAACTGGTGGGTAGCTATTCTAGTTTGCTGGGGGGACAACTATGAAGGGAGGAACAGATCTGTTCTGAAAGCTGTCAATATATTTCCTTCCCCAAATTTCAACCTGTACATTTACCTTGTGTTTCTATACTTAAGACACACTGTACAGATAAAACAGATTAGCCTGGAGCTAGTTACATTTACCTTGGCAATGTATGGGTAGGATTCCTCTGAATCAATTCCTCCATTGTCCTGTACATACTGGAAAGCTTGATCCATGAGACCACCATTGCATCCTTGATTTCCTTCAGGGCGAGAGCAGTCTACAAGGTTTTGTTCACTCAGTGAGACAAGCTTGCCAGTTTTTCTGAAGTGCTGCCCTTCAAGAGCACCAGTTGTGCTAAATGCCCAACAAGATCCACACTGACCCTGAAGTTGAAAAGGAAAAATTACTCATTAGCACAGGCAATGTAGTAGTCCATGTTACCACAGCAGCCTAAATGTATGAGTATACCATTATCCAAGTCCCACTTCATTCATGCTCATTAGGGACTTCAACCTTTGTGAAAATACCAAAATCCTTCCAGTGTTCATAACATACAGACATGCAGATCCTATTTGTTGTTACACACAAGACAACATACCTGGTCTTTAACTGGAGTTACATATCCCTTTTCCCTCCAGTCTACAGATTTTGGTGCCTCCAAGAAGTTGGGTTCAAGGAACTGTGATCCTCTGTACTTCCTTTCTGATTTTTTATATTGGAACCCATTCATCAGCTGCTTAAACTCTTCAGTAGTCTGAAGGAAGAAAAAAAAAGTGCTTGTCCTCTTATACATCACTACTAACAAAACAAGTTTTATGGCTTTCCTTATACATACCATGTCACCGAATTGATTCATTCCCATTCTGTAGCTATGTTTTCCCATTGTGTGATCCAGATTATGTAGTTCAATCATTTTCAAGTTCTTCTCCCATACCATTCTCCTCCAGCCTTCTTCCCGCTAAAGGGCAGAGAACAGGTGATTTGGATAATGGAATTTGGCCTCTCTCCATGAGTAAAAGAACAAATGAAAACAGTAATACACCAATTTTTAGGTTTTTTCTTGTCCAAAGCAATCTGGAAGGTGAAGACTGCTTGCAATAGTCCAAATAACTAAGGCTATGTCTACACTAGCAAGCTTACAGCAGCACAGCTGTACCAATGCAGCTGTGCCACTGTAAGATCACTCATATAGCTGCTCTATGCCAACAGGAGAGCTCTCCCTTTGACATCATTTAAACCACCTCCAATGAGTGGCGGTAGCTATGTCAGCGGGAGAGAGTCTCCCACCAACAGTGCTGTCCGCACCGGCCCTTCTGTTGGTGTAACTTATATCGCTCAGGGGTGTGAAAAAACCAGCCCTCTGAGCGACCTAAGTTATACCGACAAAAGTACAAGTGTAGACATAGCTTACATGTTTTTCTTTTACTTATTGTGCTGTCTTTCATACAAGGATGGCAAAGTTCTTAACATTAACTCCTGTTAGGGTATGTCCACACTGAAATAAAAAAAACACAGTAATGAGTTTCAGAGGCTGGGGCTGCAGGGCGAAAAATTGTAGTGTACACATTCAGGCTTGGAATGTGTACACATTCAGGAACCTGGACTTTGAGACCCACTCTCAGTGCTTAATTTGTGCCAGGGCTGAGCCCCAGCACCTCTGGGCTTGCTGCATCCATTATGAATGTAAAAATAATTGCTTCAGCCCCAGCCCCTCTCTCTTTCATTACAAATTAAGCACTTTCCATTCTCCTTGCAAGAGTTCAGCCCCAGCCTGAATGTCTACACTGCAATCTTTAGCACCATAAGCCTGAGTTAGCTGGCCTGGGCCAATTACAGCCCTGTCATGGATCTTTTATTCTAGTGTAGAAGTAGTACCCTCAGATAAGTAAACACATCCATTTTACAGACAGGGAAAATAGAGTAACTTTCCCAAGGTTAGAGAGTTAATAGCAGAGCTTGGAATAGTCACTCAGTTCCAAGTGCTAGCCTTTAGGTTACATTTTACTGTTCCTACCATTTCCTGTACTAAGCAAACGTCCATACTGTGGGGTCTGCCTCTGCAAAATACTCACCTCATGGTAGGTCTTAGTGTGCCATGACTTCCACAGGTTCCAGTGGTTATCCAAAACAGGATCTATTCTTGGAGCAGCAAATGATATTCCCAAACACAGGGAAAATATGACCAGATATATATTCATGTTGGAAAGTCTACCAAAAGTTAACAAGATCAGTTAAGCCATTTCTCACATGTAAGATTCTGTTTATCAGAAGTTTCTATGTAGAAAGATTGCTTAGTAACATACAGAGACAAATAACGGAAAAAAAATAGTTCAAAATGACGTATTTCGAGTGTGTATCACAAAGCTGAAGCCATTACCAGTTATAAGAAAAGGAGTACTTGTGGCACCTTAGAGACTAACAAATTTATTTGAGCATAATAAATTACTTCATCGGATGCATGTAGTTCACGAAAGGTTATGCTCAAATAAATTTGTTAGTCTCTAAGGTGCCACAAGTACTCCTTTTCTTTTTGTGAATACAGACTAACACGGCTACTACTCTGAAACCTGTCATTACCAGTTATGTCTCCTCTATGAGCCAATTATGTAAGAGGAGAGAACCACTTCTTCCTTAACTCATGCCATGTGAAAAAACTGGTTTCTCGCCTTATAATGGGGCACTAGAGATGTATGAACTCTCTTTTCATGGAGGGGTGCCTAGACTTGGTCCACCAATCCTGGGAGATGCTGCAGGACATTTTCACACCATAGAAATTCTATTAAATCACAGGTTTCAGAGTAACAGCCGTGTTAGTCTGTATTCGCAAAAAGAAAAGGAGTACTTGTGGCACCTTAGAGACTAACCAATTTATTTGAGCATGAGCTTTCGTGAGCTACAGCTCACTTCATCGGACGCATACCGTGGAAACTAACCAATTTATTTGAGCATGAGCTTTCGTGAGCTACAGCTCACTTCATCGGACGCATATCGTGGAAACTGTAGCTCACGAAAGCTCATGCTCAAATAAATTGGTTAGTCTCTAAGGTGCCACAAGTACTCCTTTTCTTTTTATTAAATCACAGGCCCACTTCACAGCCCTTTCAATTACTTCTGCCCTTCCCTCTTTGCCTCTCTCCCCCTTTTCTAATTTTCACCCAAATCCAATCAATAGGGTGTTAACAGACAATCACTGCATTTCAGTAGGATGCCCATCCTTTATCTGCAAGAGAAAAGGATTCACACCACATTGTAATTTGGTTTTCCCCATTATGGTTTCCACACTAGTTCTTTTAAGTGCATGTCACAGTGACTGTGCTCGTTATAGGGAGCTTTGTCTGGTACTGCAGGATAGGGGGAAAAAAGGAACATTTTCGCTAAGTAAATAGAAAGCTTCTGCCTCTGGGAAGCCTGTCTGCACAGTTGACTCATCTTTTCCTGGAATCATTTCCGCTCTCCTCACAGAAACTAGTTACAAAATCATAAGACTATGGGATGCGATCAGAGGCAAGGGTGAGGGTCCCTTCCTAAGGGCTACCTCCATGCGCCCATCTCCCCTGCCTCTTACTCGCCTAGAGACACCACAGGGGCCAGACTCTCTTGTAAACGGATCTCCTCCTGGGGAGAGGGCGATTTGCAGGAGGCACCCGCCCTAGCAGCTGGGAAGGGCAGCCCCACTGATCCATCACGTGAGACCACTCACATGACTGCTGACCTGGGAGACCAGTCGCAAACCCAAGGCAGGGGAGGGAAGGATTCTGCTCGGGAAGGCCACTGCTGTGTAAACAAGCCCGGGGCGGCGCCGCTGGGGCCCGTCGGGGAGAGGGCAATAGGGAGCCCCAGGTCCGCAGGTGCAGAGCTGCATCGTGCTCCGGGTTCAGCCAAACAAGCCCTGCCAGAGCCCACAGCGGCTTCCAGGGAAAGCGCAGGGAGCAGGAGGGGAGCAGAAATCACAGCGCCCGGCTCCTAGGCGGCCTGCGGTGCTGGAGGAGGAATAAGCTAGGAAGTGCCGGGAAGAGCAAGTCCCAGTTACAGTCACCGCTGGGTGTTACCGAGCCAAGATACGGGCCTTGCGATGGGCATGAGCCGAACACTACAGCTAGCCAGTGCCCGCCGTCACACTCAGCACAGGGGGCCCAGACACTCCTAGACCCGCCCCCCCCTCCCCGACACAGCACAGGGGGCCCAGACACCCCTAGACCCGTCCCCCCCGACACCCACAGTACAGAGGGGGCCCAGACACCCCTAGACCCGCCCCCCCCTCCCCGACACAGCACAGGGGGCCCAGACACCCCTAGACCCGCCCCCCCCCTCCCCGACACAGCACAGGGGGCCCAGACACCCCTAGACCCGTCCCCCCCGACACCCACAGTACAGAGGGGGCCCAGACACCCCTAGACCCGCCCCCCCCTCCCCGACACAGCACAGGGGGCCCAGACACCCCTAGACCCGCCCCCCCTCCCTCCCCGACACAGCACAGGGGGCCCAGACACCCCTACACCCGCCCCCCCTCCCTCCCCGACACAGCACAGGGGGCCCAGACACCCCTAGACCCGCCCCCCCCCGACACCCACAGCACGGAGGGGGCCGGGGGATCCCCAGGTTAGCTCGCTCCCGAGCCCCAGGCGGAATATGACAGGTAAGTCCCGCTCGCTCTCCTTGGCCCATCAGACAGGGGCAGGCAGCTCCTCTCCCCCCCACAACCGGCTCAAACTATCTCCCGCCCCGCCAGCGCCGGGTACCAAGCCGCAGCGCGCAAACCACCCAGCGCCTCTGCTGCCTCCGCACGCAGGAGGCTGGGATGGTCCCCGCAGGAGGCTTAGGACTCACCCGCAGCCTCTCCACCGGCCTCCCCCGACACCGGACACGCAGCCCCAGCAGGGCTAACGGGGCGTTAGAGCCTCCCAGCTGGCTGCAAAGCGAGCGGCGGCGGGACTCACCTGAGGGACCCTGCCAAGTTCTCCCAGCCTGCTGGTCCCCGCGCCCGGGCCCCTGTTATAGTCTGCCCAGCTGTGCCCGCCCCGGCGCTCCGATTGGTTGCGACAGGGTCTGGGCAGGGCTGGGGCGGCCCCCGCAAGGTTCAGGACTCCCAGTCCCGTGGTGCGCTGTGTCACGCGTGCCCAGTGCGATCTTGCTGGAAAGAACATAACCCTACACTCACCTAAGATACAAATTAGGTGTAAGCTTTTCAAACACGCTGAGGGGAGTAGCAAAAGAAATTAAACAGCAATTTGTAAGGGAAAAAATTCCTTTAGATTGTCCCCATAACCACTAGAAAAAATTGCTTAGTAATAGGATTATATCTACTAAGGGACAACCAAGCCTCAATGCTCACTTACTAAGGAACAATATTCACTCATTGATATATATACATTCCATAATCAACTCTCTGTACAAATTTTCATCCCAAATACTTGGATGAAAATATCTAAACTGTACTGTTAAATTTATTCACCTAAGGTTGGGTTATTGCTGATTATGTACTATATGTATCTGATTACTTTTAAAGCAGACATATTTGTGGATAATCTAAACACTACACCTAGATGTACAGACACTTTTCTTAACCTGTGTAATATATAATTTAACATTTGCTTTAATAAACGTTTTAAATTTGTTAAAAGGACTGAAAAAGTACATGAAGAACAGCACTTGTTCTTACAGTAACTAGGGTTAGGGCCTCATGTTTTAGTAGACAAACTGACTGTTACAGTAATTAGAATCTGATCTTGCCATGCTATAGTATTGGGTGAATTGGGGGGGCGGGGGGGAAGGGCGTTATTGGTTTCTCATTGACAGCTCCTTCTACAGCATCAGTATTGAACTCCCAGAGCATTATTTCTGGTACCATTTGCCATTGACGCTACATACATACATAAAGCCAGACTCTCTCCTATAAATATTGCAGGGTAATGATACAACAATGAAATACATTGACACAAAATGAAAACAATGTTTAGAAGTTTCCTAAATATATCATTTAAAAAAATGCTTTGAAATCATACAAATAAAAGCATATATTAAGCAAACATGAAGACTGATTCACTTTTAATAATGTATTATAGAGCAACAATTGGACAGTAAACATAAAAAGTTATGACATTGACTTGTTTAGGTTATTAGGACCCCAAGAAACTCCATATCATATAAGATTGAGTAGGTACCAAAATGAAGTGTCACATATGTATACAAATTTCCTAAAATAAGAAGAGCTATAAAGCTTGTCTCTTTCTTCAATGGAAGCTGGTCCAATACAAGATATTACCTCACCTACCTTGTCTCTCTAAAATAAAATAAATAGGTTTTCTACTGTGAAACACAGAACTGCTTAGAAAAATACAAATATTTAGCAATTAGTAGCTGTCCCAATAGTTAATGGAGTATTAAAACCCCTGTAATTAAGAATAAAAGATTGTAAATTTAGCACCCTCAATCCTGCAAACTCTTATGTATGAGTATGGTTTAGGATTTTTATTATAAACTACAAAAAAGTTTCCATTAATTGATCCGGGTGGCACTGACAATCTTTTAAAATGAGAACCAGTCCAATTAATTATCCCTGATCAGATCAACCCAGCTGGTGAGTAGTCCCATTGAATACGATAGTTCCTATTAAGTTTTGCAGTTCACACCACACAAGACAAATAGGGTGGAGAGGACACGCTTTGGTTTGTCCCATTATATAGCTGGAAGTTTCCTTCACTAGATTTCCTAACCCCAGCTACTCATAGGCTAACATTACTGTTTTTGACTTTTTGGCTGCAACAACACTGAAGTTTTTGTCCCCCCATAATGCAACTCCTCCCCTAATGATAGCAATAGTGGTATCTTCTGTAGAAGGACACATTTTTACCATATTGTGCAGTGTATTCTAACCCTGAATGTGGTGGTAAAAATTCCAGCCTCATAGAGTTGCCATCACTAATGGAGAAGCTGCACTACAGAAACGGTGGGAGATTTCAGATTGCCAAAAGTACTTACGCACATGCAACCTCTGGGTGGGAGGGTATCTTCTAGCCCTAAAAGAGGGGTAAGAAAAGGTCCACATTTTTCCCATATAAACATCAATACAGGCAAAACTTTGGATCAATCTTCCATTGATCTTGAGAATATATATATATATTTTTTAATGAAAGCCTAAGGTTGGTATTATGTTGCACAATGCAGCAAAAATTGCAGAGATCATATGTGATTCTCCTTTTTCCCTGATAAGGCAGTACTTAAGGGAGGATTTAACTATTTGTTTCATTAACACATTCGCAATCCTCTTTATATGAATTATCACTGCAGCAGTCTCTAGAGCTGTTGGGCCTTGATCAAACATAAAGCACATTAAGATGTTAGCAGTAGCATCTACACCGGCATTTTTTGGAAGGGAAATATCCTGCCATTGCTCTACCACAAGACTTCCCCAAAATATTTGGGCAAACAATGCTAAAGGTTTCCATTAGACTACAAGTGTGAACTAGTCTACTCAGAAACTTGCACTGAACTCACAAAAGGAGTGTATTAAAACCAATTTATTTATTTCAGTGCAAGTCTGTGGGTTAACACTTATTTTATCATAAGACAGTGGCTAAATTCAGAACCTTGGGTCTGGATTACAAACAAAGCTGCACGGTTTTAATTAAAGGTGTGTTTTTAAAGCAATTCAGTTAGGCAGGTGCAAACCTCTGTTGGACACTGTTTTTTTAAACTTGACATATCATTTTTACTTATGACATGTACAAACTCTCTTCTAAATCAACATTAGCAAATTTTATTCTGAAACAAGAGTGTGTACACCCAAACATAACTAAAATGACTAATTGGTTTCATTATTTCAGTGAAAGTTTATTTGTAGTCTAGACCTCATTAGATGCTACTGAAAAAGCTGAGAAGTGGTTTTTCCAATCACTGGAAACTACTATTCATTCAAATTTGTTCAAACTAAGCAAAGCATACACTCCTTTTTAAAGGGCACCTTACATATTAAGTTTAAAATGTCAAACAATTTAAGTTTTTTGTGTAGGAAAAAAGTGGTCATGTTTTATTTTGATTTTCAGTGGGTAAAAGTAAATTTTTGGCACACAACACAAAAGTGTTTGAAAGAATTTTGCTTAATTTTCTCTAGGGCGAAAGCTAGCATGGAAAATTTCATCCCCAAAAGGTGAATTTTTGAGAAAGTTACAAGCATATGAAAAGAGAGGAGTTAACAGACTGGAAACATATTTGCACTGTCAACTTGAAATTTTAAAAAGCCAAATTTCAGAAGAGTTAAAGGTAGTTTCAGATAACATGTTCTTAATTTTTAAACAACCACAATAGTTGATTTTCCTCTCCCTTATTGCCATATGAAAGACCCCACAAAAACCAGGAAAACTGTCTCATTAATAGCAAATTGGAAAAACAATTTTTTTTAAAGTCGATAGTGTCCCTTTAACTTTTGCAATTGCTAGCAGCACCCACTGGTAAGTTTCTTTATTTGGGTACCCTTCCTGGTAACAGAACTAATTAGCTTCTGGAATTGATTTTCAGATGGGGCACCAATAATTAAATTAGCTGCATCCTTATTGGGTTGGAGAATTAAAGCAGCATCTGTATTTGAAAAATCAGATATGGTTCTAAGCATTGGCTACAGAGACATCGTCATAGCTGATAAGTCAGTAATATTATCCACTTCTCACTGTTGTTAGAATAGCCTTGTGATCTCCGAAGACTCATCATTCATCTTTCCACTCCCCTGAGTGAGAGATAAAAGGGACCACATTCCAATTTATCTAATAGGCCGGAAGGTAGAGCTTGCTTCTTTTACATCTGAATACCTTTTCTGCTCAGGAGATGTGAGACCAGCTGACAAATGATGTAATGGAATGCTTGCATTGCAGGCGCACATAGGAAACCTAGCCTCATGGTGGGTTGTGGTGTTTTAGGCAGTGGTTCTCAACCAGGGTACATGTTTCTCAGTGTTTCTCAGCCTGGGAATTGCAACCCCAGGGGGTACACAGGAGGGCTGTAGAGGAGATCACAAGTGCAGGGCCATCCTCGGTGTGTGGCAAGCAGGGCTAAGGTACATGCTTCAGCCCCAGGTGTGAGGGCTTGGGCTTCAGACTTCTGAAAGAGATACAGTAGTCAGGAAGGTTGAGAACCACTGTTTTAGGGTTTGCTAGGAGAGAGGTGTGTCATTGAAGGGAATAGGGATTTTATTTTAAATTTAAAAAAAAAGAAGTAACATAAAAGGCTAAATTTCTTAGTCACGGGGACTACTCTGATCCTGGGACTACTCATATACTTGGAGTTAAACATATGTGCATCTTGCCCCTTTTGATTTACCTCTGATATATAATCACTTTCAAATACTGCAATATTTATGACGATAACACATTCACATTAGCATAATACATATGGTGGTAACGTTAGGAAAGTGGAGAAACTCTGTTGGTGAAAACATCATGGTAAACAGCTGCGCTGCCCCAGAAATTCATGGATTTGGAATAAGAAAATTAACACGATGCTGAAACATTTGAAATTAAAAATATTAAGTGCTGTTTCCTTATGCTAAAGAGAATTGTTTTCTTCAAGCAACCTTTGCATCCCTTGACTTTCTTGCATTAACATGTATTTTTATGGTTTCAGAGTAACAGCCGTGTTAGTCTGTATTCGCAAAAAGAAAAGGAGTACTTGTTGCACCTTAGAGACTAACCAATTTATTTGAGCATAAGCTTTCGTGAGCTACAGCTCAATTGGTTAGTCTCTAAGGTGCCGCAAGTACTCCTTTTCTTTTTATGTATTTTTATGGTAACAGATCTGAGTTATCCATAAACCTGCTCAGATCAAGACCAAGTACGGAATTAACTATAGATTATTGTTAAAGCGTTTTACAGTGTTCTGACAAAGCTGTCAGAATGGTATGGTATAATATTTGAATCTTTGTTTGGATTTAAACAAAAAAACCAAAGCAAACCCAACATTTTGCTTATGAAAATTTAAACAGGAGGGCAGAAAACAATTTCAAATACACAAAACACTCATGAGTCTTGCTCTTAACTTAGCAAGCAGTTGTAAGCAGCTGCAGTGGAAGAAACAAAATCCTGTTTGTCTGTGTCCTGTTATTCTTGGGGCAGCAGCAGTAATTAAGGGCACTCTGACATGCTGGAAAGCAATCCCTCGAATGAGGTTAGTAATTATGGGTGGTGGTGGGAAGGCATTGTTTTTAAGTTAATAAAAGCCCAACCACTAACTTAATTAACAGAGCACATGAGGAAGGGTAAACAACAGAAGCTACTGGATGGAGAAGTAACCCAGGTGAAATGGCATCAAGATTGTTTTTTGTTTTTTTTAAAGAGTTAGTTTTCATGAAAATCAGGTCGAGAAAACAATTGGAGGCATTGACTTTGGAGAGCCACTGTACGGTGGCACAGTAGAACTCTTATCCAAAATCCTGTTACTATCCCCATTTGCCAAATGGGGAAACTGTGCCACAGAGGGGTGAAGGGACTTTTCTACGGTCACATAAGTCTCTGCACTGGAGGGACTTACCATGTAAATAATGATTGCTTCCCCCTCTTTTGATGCAAATATACCACATGTGCACACAGTGGGTTCAGGGCTTCTACTCTCCACTCTGCAGGAACCAACTTAGCTGGAAGCCACCTACCAATACAGAGCTTAATTTTGACCCTCCTTCCCAAAGTCCCCTTGCACCATGGAAATATCCTATTGAAAATTTTCAAAGTGCAATGCCAATAGAGCAGGAACCCTTGGATATGGTCTGTGGGTCAAATGGTGCAGCAAAGCACTGATGGATGCAGGGTGAAACTGCAGATGTTGTTAAAATGATTCAGCATGGCTAGTGTGGAACAAATGGCATGAAACAGTCAGTGAAAATACTACACTGACGCTTCTTGTATAGAAAAGACCACAGGAAATTAGTGACAGAATTGAAAGTAGTACACTGGTCTCCTGACTTCTAGACTCCTGTTCTATTCACTGATTGATGCGGTCTCCTCAAATAAATTCTGTATCTCTTGTTCCTTTCATACATATATGGGGTTGCACATTACCCATAGGCTGGCAGAAGAGCAGAGTCATAGAGAATACAGGCACGAAGTCTGCAACAT
The DNA here is from genome assembly GCF_965152235.1 of Eretmochelys imbricata. Lineage (NCBI taxonomy): Eukaryota > Metazoa > Chordata > Testudines > Cheloniidae > Eretmochelys > Eretmochelys imbricata. Next base: position 89,700,831 of record NC_135576.1, read on the forward strand.
AATCGCACACTACATCTGATTTGTGCCTTGGCTATTGCACGCAACTATCTTTTTGTTCTGCGTTTGTATAGCACCTAGCATAATGGGACCCTGGTCCATGACTGTGGTCCCAGGTGCTAAGGAAAAAACAAACAGCAGCAACATGGAGCACAGAGAACTTAAAACAGCACCTCTAATTATCCCCCTGCACTTACACTTTTCTCCAAGAGCAGGGAAAAAGTTGTCTGATTAAAACTGATTAAATATAACTAATTATCCAAAACCAGAGTTGTATTTACTCAAACTGAGCTGCTTCATTGCATCTCTTGGCTGTTTTCAACCTTTTCTGGTGCAAGCCGAGACACACAATGAAAGCATGTGACTTTACTTGTTGTCTTTATGATTCCCTCCTGCTTTAGTTCCTAATCTCCCTGTATAAACAAGAATGACATTCTGAAGCTAATTATCAAGTTGTGTTTGAATTTCTGGTCCTATGAGTTCATTTGATGCAACAACTTTAGGCACTTTAAGTTTTCAGTCACACAAATCTAGTCCTAAAGACCCCCATACATCTTAAAATAGTCTCTCAGTCCTAAAATTTAGATCCAGGGCTAGATATTTTTTAAAACCTCATTCTTAAAACAAATAAGTGTGGGGGTGGGGGGGGGGCTGACAATGGGACTTGAACACAAAATAAGTTTTGTGCTCTAAGCACAGAGTTCTACCTCGTGCAATGTGTATCCCTCTGTGTGCGCGAGATTTTCCAATTTCAATTTCAGACAGGAGTGCTCTGACCATTTTTGCAAGGGAGATATTTGCCCCCCTGAAACAATTCTCACCACAGCTCAGATATCACAACATCGGTGGTTCCATAGCAGCAGTAATAGAATGAAAATACATATATATTTACTCTGCTTAGTACTCTGTTAATATTTACACATAGTAATTTAGAAGGAATGAATGAATACATAAATAAATAAATAAATAAAATAAAGGAAGGGCCAAGGAAACGTTTAAAAAAATCTTTAATTATGCCTCTTCTGCAATCTATTTATTTTTGTGATGTTTGGTAGCGAATTTAAGCTTTTGTTAAAAATGTTCCTAGCCCTTTGTATTGTAGTGATAGCTTTCCCCACAAGCTAATGGCACGTTGAAGTCAGACCTGCAGAAAATTGTTTGCCAAGAAATACTAGAATCAAATTACATCATTGTTAGTTCAGGAGGGTGACTAGGACAATTCCAAACTTCATTTAGTCAAATTATTTCCCAATCTAAAAATGAAATCCTAGACACTTCACTGTTCTGCTACTTCTCTGCATTTTCTCTCCTGGTGCTTAGATTTTATTTGGGATGTTTACAATGCATATTGGATTTTTTCCCCTAGGTTAAACTTGGTTAGCAAAACAGTCCAAATGCAAAAGGCAAAAATACAGTCCAGACTAGTATACACACCTTTCTATACTAGCCACAGGGCTGCATTTAAGAATCATATTTAAACATTCATCTTGCTAAACTGGTATATAAAAACAGTTTGACTGGCCATCTGAATGGGGCTAAGCAGTGTTAAATCTATTCTTAAAAATAAAGTTCAAGCCAAACTTCATCAGGATTAAAAAATAGTTAATACAGCTTGGGCCCAGTTTAGGGTATGCACAGTACCCGTTTTTAAAACAAGAACCTTGTTTAAATGTGTTTAAGAAACACAGCAGACTAGATAGTAGTTCTGGCTGCATTTTGCCCCTTTTCACTTGGACTCTTCTGAAGTTTTATGCACTGCAGGCAAGCCCAAATGAACTCAGTGTCACCTCATACTGGGATGTTTGTTTACTCATGTTGCTACAGACTTAACCAGGTGGAAGTCCATTTTCTGAGCTTCCGTCTCTTCCTTCGCCACTGCTCATTTTTTTGACCCTCACCAAAGGCTGAAGTTTACAGCCCTTGCATCATTTTCCTATGAACTGATCTGGGACAGAGCTTGGGTACTGTAAACCCATCATCAGTGTGAAAATAAAATAACAATGAAAAGACCATCTAACAAGTGCCAGAAACGACTCGTAAACACTTGTGCAAATAGAACTTCTTACCATTTCATTCTGGACACCAAAGCTTGGCTTTCCTGCTTTACTGACCCATTGGATTGTGTTCTCTTCTTCCTCTCTGTCTCTTAAGAGAACTGTTAAATCCTCTAAATTCCTTCTGAAAAAGAATACTAGAAAAAAAAACATTTTTTGTCCCCTTCCCTTTAAGGATCTTACTAGTCCCTCCTGAAATTCTTCAAAGGGCTGTAGCACAGCCTGAGTGTTAACCTATGAAAGAAGTAGAGTAGGACAGGTGAGCTAGAGGCTGTAACAAGAAGCATCACGTTTTCAGTTAAAGCCTGATTTAAAGCTTTCCTTGCTCGAGGGAAACAGAGCTAATATCATACCCCCTTGCTGTAATTATATCATTATAAAAATATAAAAATACATTACCCTGATATAGCACCTTTTTTGCTAGGATCTCACAGTGCTTTATTAATTAGGACCCACATCTGTGTGAATGAGGGAAGGTAGAGACTGAGGCATCAATCCTGAAAAGAATTCCACATAGGCAAAGCCACTATCTGTGCAAAGCCCTGTTGGAGTCAGTGAGGTACCATGTTCAGGAGGCTCAGTCCTCTTTGTTTTATGTAAAATACTTTAATGACCACAAGAGTTCCAGACAGCTGCTTTGCAGTTCATTTGAAGGTGGGCATCACTGTCACCAGTGATGCAATGCCTTCTAGCACAGGGGTTCTCAAACTAGGGGTCATGACCTCTCCAGAGGTGGTTATATGTGGGTCGCGAGCTATCAGCTCCATGGGACTGACCGCTCCCAGACCTCATTAAATTAAATTCCACTCTGTTTTTAATGTATAAGGGAGGTCTCACTCAGAGGCTTGGGGTCACCAATACAAAAAGTTTGAAAACCACTGGTCTAGCATAATATTACATCATTAATTCACCACTGACTGAGAGGACAAAGTTTGCAGAGACAGATGTGACTGTGTCAGTTAGCAGAACTACCTCAGCAGTTCCAGGTGGTTTCCAGTCAAACTGGTGCCAAACAGTTATAATTTTTAGGTATCATGGCCGAGAGAGTTCTAAGGAGGGATTTAAAAGAGGATAAGGACAGTGCAAATAGCATGACTTGATCCTGGTGCAGATAAGCAGAGTGTTTTGAAAACTATCTTCAGAAATGCCTTATTAAAGCAGTATGTTATTAAGCTACATAGAACTGAAGGCTGTTTCCCTCTTCACTGCTCACTGGATCAGTGATATTCCATTACCTTGCTTTGATGGCTAAGAAACAGTTTTGAATGTCTACCCTCCCTGGAGCTGAGGGCTAATGTCTTGGCAGAGCTGCCTCTGTTTTAGCCTTCCGAGGTGGATAAATGTAGTTACATGCTGTTTATGGGTACTCGGATACTGTGGTGTAGGATGAACTTATAAAAATCTAGATAGATTGCGTGGGAGTTTTTCTGCTTAGACTTTGGGAAATGAGTTCTGCAGTCTTTTCAGAGTGGCTATTAAAGGTCTTGTGGCACTTTTGATAAGCACAAGGTGTTGTCCTACACCAGCATTTTCCAGCACCTGTTGTTATGTACTGGGCTCAGCACTGGTGATTTGTTTGACGTTCCTCTGCATTTCAGTTGCATCCCTCCCACTCATTAAGAGAGCAGCTCCATTACAACTATGCATTACCTCGCCTCAGTCATAGGTTTTTTTGAAATTGCTTACGTGAGTGTCTTCCAGGACATGCTGCTTTTCTTCTTGGTAAATTGCTTTTACAGCAGAAAAGACCACAAAGCAGAGTGATTTCCCGTAAACAGAGTACTAGTGCTTTTTTCCCCCCTGCAGGAACTCAGCACAGCAGGTAATTTCTCTTTTTGCTATGTTACTGACACAAGAGAAAATTAAACAGATCTGGAACTGAAGTGATTTTGAATTAAGCACACAAGGCCAAATCTTTCTGTCTGTACCCAGGAAAAGCTTTCATTGGCTTAAAGGGAGTTTTGCCTAAGTAAGTACTGCAGATTCAAACCACAAGGAGGAGGAGAAGAAAAAGTTATTTGAGGATCCACTCTTGCAGGGCTCATGCTCATACTAATCAGATAACAAAATATCACTAACAGTATTTTTATTTTTCTATTAGTCCATACATTTGTTATATAGGATTATTATTATTTCTTACTTCATGCTCACAATTGTGCCAGGCATTTTACAGACATGTAGGCAGACAGATTCCTGCCATAATGAGCTTACATTCTAAATTAGACCTATACATTTACCCAAAGTGTGAGTTCAACTGTAGAAAGTATATAAAAGTTCATAAGATGTTACAAATAACCTAAAATAACAAATGTGAATGGGAAAAGATATGAAAGGAAGACAGAATAATGGTTAGTCTAAATAGAAAGGCCAAATTGATAAGATTCAAGGATAGTGTTGAAAGATGAAGAGCTGGAACTTCATGAGCCAAAATTGGTAGGTTGGGCATTATGCCTAATTGGTGGGCAAAATAATAAGGGGTTGGGCTAGTCCACGCACAGCTCCTATGGCTGCTATACACTCTTCTACACTGCAGAGAAGAAGGGCCATTTGTGCTGCCTATACAAAGTTACGCACACACCCATGTCAGATGACTGGGGCCAGGAAATAGAGCAGTTTGTCTTTCCAGTACTCCTTTATTGTGCAGTTTTTGGAGCTTACTAACTGTTGTTTCATTTGTCTTTGGGCCCTGCTTCATACAGTCTCTACCTCTCAATGTCTGCAGATCTTTTGATGAACAGCTGAAGATTTATCTGCCTTGCGCTTTGTCAGTCTGGCATAAATGTTTTTGTTCTATTACTAAATACCACCACCATCTCTACCTCTCCTGTTTTTTTGGGGTTGTTTCCCCTATATGGAGGCTCTGAAACTGAACTCTGTAAATACCATGGAACGATTAAAAGGACATTACAAAGCATAAAAGGATGATCTACTGCCAAACTCCTCTAAAACTGAAAGGGGGAGAAAGGGTGCTCTGTGGCACCTAGAGGGCTGGACAAAGTAAGGCATCCTTCTCCTTTGAAAGCCAGGACTGTTTTTAAATTCCACTTGTTGTAGCTGGAAACAGCATGTGCCTAAGTCCATTCCGATTCAGCAAAGCACTTTTGCAGGTGCTTAAGTACTTTGCTGAACAGGAGACACAGTCCAAGATCCTCAAAGGTATTTAGCAAAATCAATGGCAGTGGCTGCTAAATATGGTTTTGTGTCTACACATGACATGTTTTATCTTTGGCTAGCAACTATGGCAACTGACCAAGTTTTGCCAATGGTTTTAGGCTGATACAGGTCATCTTCCTGTAACTAGATCATAACTTTTTCTTTTGTTGGGTGCTCCTGTCTTCCAGGGATTCTGGGCCTGATTGATTGCTCTCCCAGGACTAGGCTGGTACATTAGGACAGATGTAAATCCTTTCATGGAGAATACTCCCAGCACAACAGTGCCAGATCCACTAGGTCTGCACCACTTCCGCACCAGCCCTAGGGCACAGGGATAGTGTCTGGCTGTGGCAGAGAAGATGGGAGTGGTGGTGGAAGGGGGCATGACTAGAACAGATCTGTGTCCTGGTGTTTTTGCACCCTGCAATGAAAGTAGAGGTTCAAACTGGGGCAACCTGTGTTGGTGCAGGGCTGCATTTGAATCTGTCCCTTCTGAGTCCCAAAGGATATGTCTATACTGCAACTGGGAAGGGTGTTTCCCAGCACAGGTTGATAGACATGCACTAGTTCTCCTCCAGCTAGTGCACTAAAAATAGCTGGTTTCAGAGTAGCAGCCGTATTAGTCTGTATCCGCAAAAAGAAAAGGAGTACTTGTGGCACCTTAGAGACTAACAAATTTATTTGAGCATAAGCTTTCGTGAGCTACAGCTCACTTCATCGGATAGCTGTGTATCTAGGGGTAGCACAGGCCTGCATTACAGCATAGCAACTCTTTCTAGCCTCTTGAGCACCCTCCGCCCACCAACCCCAGACCCTCTAAGTACTCAGGCAGCTAGCCTGAGCTGCCCCATCCTATTTTTAGCACCCTAGGTAAAGCACAGCTAGCATGGGTCTGTCTACCCATGTTGGGAAGCATGGTCTCAGCTGCAGTGTAGACGTACCCTATGGGACAACCACCCCAATTTTCCTAGAATACAAACAGAGACCATATGGTAGGTGTGGATGTACAAACATAATTGACAGATGGTTGTGTTTTGAAAAAAGCATCTGGGTGAATATACCACAACCATGTGTCTTGTAAGCAAGTCAGATGAGAGCGTATATACTAGTTACATCGTTAGCTAGTACGGATAGAGCCGCAGAGCATAGGTGCCGACTCTGTGAGTGCTCCGGAACTGGAGCACCCACAGGGAAAAATTAGTGGGTGCTCTGCACTCCCCACTCCACTCCTCCCCTGAGCATGCAGCATCCCCACTCCTCCGCCAACCTCCCAGCGCTTTCCACCCAGCCGCCACCAAACAGCTGTTTGGCAGCATTAGTACACTCCAGGAGGGAGGGGGAGGAGTGGAAACGTGGCACAATCAGGGAAGGAGGCGGGGAAGAGGCGGGGCTCAGGTGGGGATTTGGGGGAAGGAGTTGGAATAGGGGCAGGGAGGGGGCAGAGTTGGGGCAGGAACTTTGGGGAAGGGGTTGGAATGGGTGCAGGGCTGGGGCCTCATGGAAGGGGTGGAGTGGGGGCAAGGCCAGGGACAGAGAGGGGGTCAAGCACCCACGGGAAAGAGGGGAAATCAGCCGCAGAAAGCGAGTAGGGGACAAAATGAAGTTGTGTCTCTCACCATCAAAATGCATGTGTGTTGACAGGGCTCTCCCAGGAGCAGTGGTCATGTTGAAATAAACCTGGTTGCAACTAGCTATGGCTCTGATATTTGTTATACCTTCCATAGCAAATTGCAACACCTGCCCTTTTAGTATGCGTGGTTTTTATTTCAGATTAAAGAAAACAAATAAACCTACCTATGAGTGAGAGAACGCACCTCACTGCGATACGGTGTACTCCACAGCAGCCATGCTCAACTGGCTTGCAGCACTGCCTCCCAGCAGGTTGGCTGGGAAACTCCTTCCACTTAAAGGTGTAGTACACATAAAACTGAATTGTAGCAAATATGAGTTTACATAGCTGTATACACCACAGTACTGACTTGCTAGCTTTTCTCTTTAATATGGCAATCATAATTTCAATGAACTCATGCAGCGCTTCATACCACATTGCAAACATTAAAGTCACAAAGATGACCTCTGAAAGTCTCATACTCCACCTCAAACTCCTTTTGGAACCTGATAGACAAGTCGGGGCTGTCTTATCTGTGTCTATACTGGAGTGTAACTTCCTTGGGACAGGGACTGTATCTTCTTATATGTCCTGCATGGCTCCCAGCACAGTACTGCTGCTCAAGAAATAATCCTAACAAGAATGTTGAGTGGTAGGTATGTTGTTTTCTCAATTTTACAGGTGGACAAATTCATGCAGACTTGCCCACCCACAGTCACACAGTAAGTCAGCACTAGAGTCAGCATTGGTGGAACTCAGGTGATCCGTGCTCCCAGCCCTGTGCGCAGACTGCTGAACTACGCTGCTGTCTCCTTTAAACATTTAATTAAATGAAAAAGTCTATGCTGCTTTCTTTCTTGACCAGTTCAAAAAGAGAGAAAAAATGTAGAGTGATAGAGTACTCCTAGCAGATCTTTGCTTCCCAGTGCAGTCCTTAATGTATGGGCTTCTCGTTTCAGTCTCCGCTCTACTGCCTTAAATCATTTTTCTCAGATGAGTGTTCTAAAATAGCTGGGACAAAGAAATCTTTACACAACCTTGTTGGATGACTCATCTACTTAACTAATACACATGTTCTGTCATTGGGTTTGTACTGTACCCAGCCACTGTACTAACTTTAAGTAGGGTGAACAAATATTGGTCTTCAAAATGTATTTTTTTAAAGAGATACTCAAATGCAGAGATACCTTTCCAGAAGCCTGGGAGAATATGGAATATTCCTTATTTGAAAGCTCCATGTTGATATTCTACTCCTCTAGTTTATCTTTATTTTTTTTCTAAGCTGCAGGGATCTCTTTATTTCTTATCTTCCCCGCCCCAGTAGGGACTTTGTCTTTTTATGTATTTGAACAGCAACTACCCCAACAGGCTGCGAACAGTCTTTGCAAAGCAAAGGTGAGACACACCTGGTATAGGTGCACAAACACCTCAATAAGCGGGGTCTAGGCATTGGGCAACCACAGACCTGTGCATGTACTCTAACGTGGGTACATGCAAATTCACCTTGTGTGCATGCTTTGGGGGATTTGCATACCTAAAGTAAACTTGAGTACATGCCTATATGAAAATATGGGCTGTAAAAAAAAAAATGTTTCCAGTTAAAAATAATAGATTTTTAAACACCATACTACATTATACACTCATCACTGATTAAAAACTATTTTATTCCCCCTAGGTAACATGAAAAAATGCAAGTATTGGAAAACGCATTGGAAATATGCACTCCAAGCCCTGTGCAAAAGTATTGTTTTATCTTTTTATTTTATTTACAAATAATGAAGGAAATGCAAAAAATACATCTCCCTTTATTGACAGAAATTTCTCTTTCCCATTGTAGAAATCAAAAACATTTATTTCTACGAGGTAGCTGTCATCTCCCATTTGAGAGCATGAGAACTTAAGAACTCTATGTATTCAGATTGTTGAGTTCTTCAGTTTCTTTCAAACGCTGATAGGTTTCATTGTCTTGCAGAGTCTGTAGCAGTTTTTCTTAAACAACATCACAGGTGCTTTGAGTTGTGAATGACTTTCTGTTCTGGCCTTCTCTGACCTTTGCTTTACAAAGAATGGTTGGAGAGAGGTCACTTGATCACTGTAGCTTGGTCATTTGCAAATTTGCCATCATTTTTTTTCTGCCAGTTGGCTGTAATTGCAGAGATAACTAAATATTTTGTCATTCGCCTTAGCTGGAGCTTGCAATTCATAGTAACTGTAGGCTCTTTCTGGAAACCACATTAACCAGAAATGTACCAGACTTTCACGAAGCATGTGATCCCCAAGGATAATGAGAATTTGAGGTATTCAAGAAATGCAGTCAGTTTAGCTTACAACAATACATAAACTGTGAAATTCAAAAGATGCAGCAGGCCTGTGTAGTTCATTGGTGGTAGCTACTGGGCATTAGAGCAGGTCAGAGGGTTTGTTTCCCTTTCTCCCTACTGCAGAGGGAAGCTCATGAGTGAACTAATCCTAGAACACAGCCATATAGTCCCTTCCATGTGTAACACCATACAGACCCATGAAGTTGTGTAGTTGTTATAGAGTTACCTGTACATCACAACATTCCCTGGGGAGGGGTGGGCCAGTGGATGTGTGAGTAGGGGTGGGGGATATAGCCTAAGATGCATAGAAGAAAACATGTAAATCTCACATTGTACTTGCGGTTCCCAGTTGCCATTGTGCTGTTCTTGGCTTTCCCTCAGCAGTGACATCATCATCTGCACAGATCCAGAGCAGCCAATGGAGGGACCTGCCTGGCAATCACCAATACTTCATTCTGGGAGTGTGGCTAGCCTGGAGAAGGAGTTACTGCTCAGTTCAGCAGTGGAAGTTGCATCAGTAGTTCTGATGTTTTCCTTTGGGAACATGCTGTGGAGAGAGGCTACTCACCAATACAGCATTGTCCTTAGGCCACACAACATTCTCTCTCCAGCTCCCTAGAACTCAGGTGTGGTGTAGAATTAATGGAGGGGCTGAACAGGTCTATGGTGGGTGGAGAACATACCACACAGCTTCCTTTCCCCACAGCACAGCCCCACCAATTCCCACCTCTACACGGTTAGTGCTTTCCCATTATATCTGACTAGACAGGGGTTCTAGCATGTCCAGAGATGCTTTAAAAAGGGAAAGGAGGACTTGTGGCACCTTAGAGACTAACAAATTTATTTGAGCATAAGCTTTTGTGAGCTACAGCTCACTTCATCGGGTGCATTCAGTGAAAAATACAGTGGGGAGATTTATATACATAGAGAACATGAAACAGTGGGCGTTACCATACACTGTGGAACGAGAGTGATCAGTTAAGGTGAGCTATTACCAGCAGGAGAGCGGGGGGAGAGGGGGGGAGACCTTTTGTAGTGATAATCAAGGTGGGCCATTTCCAGCAGTTGACAAGAACGTCTGAGGAACAGTGGGGGGTAGGGGGCCGCATAAACAAGGGGAAATAGTTTTACTTTGTGTAATGACCCATTCACTCCCAGTCTTTATTCAAGCCTAAGTTAATTGTATCCAGTTTGCAAATTAATTCCAATTCAGCAGTCTCTCCTTGGAGTCTGTTTTTGAAGTTTTTTTGTTGAAGAATTACAACTTTTAGGTCTGCAATCGAGTGACCAAAGAGATTGAAGTGTTCTCCAACTGGTTTTTGAATGTTATAGTTCTTGACATCTGATTTGTGTCCATTTATTCTTTTATGTAGAGATTGTCCAGTTTGACCAATGTACATAACAGAGGGGCATTGCTGGCACATGATGGTATATATCACGTTGGTAGATGCCCCTCTGCCATATACATTGGCCAAACTGGACAGTCTCTACGTAAAAGGATAAATGGACACAAATCAGACGTCAAGAATTAATTTGCAAACTGGATACAATTAACTTAGGCTTGAATAGAGACTGGGAGTGGATGGGTCATTACACAAAGTAAAACTATTTCCCCTTGTTTATTCCGCTCCCCACCCCCCACTGTTCCTCAGATGTTCTTGTCAACTGCTGGAAATGGCCCACCTTGATTATCACTACAAAAGGTGCCTCCCACCTCGCTCTCCTGCTGGTAAAGCTCACCTTAAGTGATCACTCTCGTTCCACAGTGTATGGTAACACCCATTGTTTCATGTTCTCTATGTATATAAATCTCCCCACTGTATTTTCCACTGAATGCATCTGATAAGTGAGCTGTAGCTCACGAAAGCTTATGCTCAAATAAATTTGTTAGTCTCTAAGGTGCCACAAGTCCTCCTTTTCTTTTTGCGAATACAGACTAACACGGCTGCTACTCTGAAACCTTTAAAAAGGAAGAAGCAAAGTGCAGACTTGTGGTGATCATCGAATCCAAAACTGTCCAAGATGTTATACTTTCTAGACCCTATACAAAGTGGGATAAACTAAATAACCAGATTGCTCCTTTTGAGAAGGATTCTGCTTAAGAGACAGTATTTGTATAGGAATAAATAGCTACCCAGTAGCTCACTTCCTGGGTGCTTTGACTTCAAATTCTGTTTGGTTCTCTCTACCTCTAATGACCTCTATAAAATAGCAGAAAACCCCTCTGTTGTTAATTTTACCATGCATGGCAGAGTCCAAGTACCTAGAAGTAAACATTAAATCACTTTCTCTCTTTTTGTGTTATTACATTTGCTATATTATGAACATTTAAAGTTGAGATGATTTCATGGGTTGTACAAGTGAGCAACACACACACCCACACACCCTTACTTCAGAAGTCTGGCAACAGACAGTACAAGAACAATCGTCATACTAGTAACTAAAGCCACGAGGAGGCTGCATCATGAGTGCATAAATACCATTACACAAAAATTCACCTACTCATTTCCTATTGCTGGAAGAAAAGCTGAGGTGCTGTAGTTTCTTCCAATAATCAAGTGTATTATGTCAAAAAAAGTTCACCATAAACAGAGCTCAGTCCGTCTCTCCAGCTGAGAGGATACCCAGCATGCCTGTACCTGGTATTTAATTGCTGTACAAGAGCAAAACAGTGGTATCTGAACAGCCTGATCCCCAGCCTTTGTTTTAGCTACTGATTAGTGGGCACACTGCCAAGTTCTCTTTTGCTCCGGTTCTCTGTGGATGCTTTACTGAGGGTGAGTCTTGTAGCATGATCCGAAGATGGAGTGGGTAGGACTCTTCCTGATCTCCTTTGGGAGGGTGGTCCAGAGACTTGGGGCTGCTAGTGAAAAGCTCATCCCTCTGCCAGAGGGCTGCTAGATGTAAAAGTACATAACTGTAGCTGCTTGTGATGAAGTACCTAGGGAAAGGCTGTGTCTGAGATAGCATCAGCACCAGAAACTTGAACTGGAGAACCCGTGTAGGTCTCAAAGCACTGGTGTGACACACACTCTTCCTCATCTCATCCTCCTTAGAAGACAGATCTCTGCACGGACTTGTTCTGGCATTGCAATCCCTGTGTTTGTTGCTTCTGGCGTAAGGACACCTAAATTTAACCTCAATTAAATTCTGTTGGCCTTGGGCTCTGAGGGTGAGGATTGGGGCTGGAGAATGTCCTTTTAATTAAGAAGCTTAGCTGTTGTACTGGATAAAGCATTTTCCATTTCAGTTACAGAATGATCAGCATTATTATGTTTTTTTTAATTCTGTGATTTTCAGGAAAGAAACCTATGGAAGCATTCCAGAGAATAGTCATGAAGCCAACTGGCATGTTCCATGTGCAAGAAATGCAAGATTGGGCCCTTGGTTGGTGAAGGGGGTTGGATTTTTATGGTTTGCTCTTTACATTGGTTAAAAAAGCAGCACCTGCACCTCTGCTGAATCATCAGAAAAATTAGGGTTTTTTCCTTACGAGCTGGAAACAAAACAACAAATCCAAATGGTGTTAGCCTAGAAACATCTGGTAGGAAGAATGTCTCAGATCAGAGTAGTTTGAAAGAGATACAGCTGTCTCGGTCCTATGTGCAAGTCATTCCTAGAAACATTTAATAAGGCAAATAGCACCAATTTTCTTCTTTTCATTCCCTTGTCGCTCTGTAAATTGTCCCAGCCAAATCTCATGGTGGTCTCTCTCTCATTGTTACTTTTACTACAGTAGCTCCTAGAGGCCAGGCCCTTACGGTGTTAGAAACTGTACAGTTTCTGCACATCTTTTCCACAGTGATGTAGGACTCTAGGTGAAGCTGCACATCCTGTACAGTACTTTGGAGGTAGGTGCAGTCTTTCCTGATTCAACGCAGGGGCAGAAGCAGAATTATGATAGTCAATGATAATGGCACTAATGCAATACCTGCCATCCGAGGACCTCAATAAGCTTTACAAACATTAATTAAATTCAGTCTCACAACATCCCTTAGAGATAACACTTCCCTATCTCATTGTACAGAAGAGGAAGCTGACTGACACTCTTTAGAGCCTGGTGCTTAGGACCCTGGCACAGGAGGAAAAACTCTACTCTGGTGCAGAGCTGAGACTTGAACTTCAGTCTCCCATGTCCCAAGCCAATGCCCTAAGGACTTGGCTGTAGAAAACAAACACCCACACTTCCAACACAATTCCAGTCTACCAAAAACATTCCCAAGGTTTTGTTTTCATTCCAATGTGGAACAAAAACAAATGTTGAAACCTCAGAAGTTGCCATGAAACAGACTTGTCATCATCTAGTCTGTGCTGCTGAATTGAGTCCTTCAAATACACCTCTCTGCAAGAAGGAAATGTCTGCATAGGTCAAATCTGATGTTCAACTGACTGAAAAACACGGGGTATGGTAGCTGAAATGCTGTCAGGTGGCAGCAGGCGGCAACCTGCTCCCTTCTCTCTGCCCATGACCGCACAGTTATGGTGGCTGTCAAATGAGAATTCATCTCACTTTTTTGTAATCTTGCTTACCCCTCCTTTTTGCCAGTAATCCCTACAGAATTTATGTAAAGCCCAACATCATCCTTACGCTTCTTGGAAAGAAATGGCAATAAAATTGAAGGTAACTCCTCTTGCCAAGCTATCTGTGTTGGTTGTTTCTCCCTAAGAAGTCCCTGTCACAATTGGAGGTGCTGAGCCACCCTCGTCTTCCATTATGGTCAATGAAAATCAAGGTCACTCAGTGTGTCATGGAACAGGGTTCTCTAGGAATCCCTGTTAGATCATCATCTGGGGGTATAAATCCGTTTAATCTCATTTCTCAGCTATATTAGATTCCCTACTAAACAGTAGCCAACTTGATGAACATTACAAATTTTTGTCTCCTAAAAAAGGGTGTTGTAATGAGGGTAAAGAAATAGACATGATCCTACCTGGGTATGAGTATTTTGAATCACACAAAATTGAGGTTTTAACTTCTCCGGAGCTAATTTGAGTATTTCACCACCCAACCATCCTCCCCCCGACCCCAAAACAGCACTTTAGCATATTTCACTCTGATGGTAACCAGTGATAGGTCCCCAAACCCATTTGAATGTCAGGGGATAGAGATGGAGAGGTTTAGATTACACTCCCCTGATCTGTATCTGCTCCTATAGGTTTGGTTCTAGGTTGGATTAAGAAACTGGAAGGAAGGGCTATTTTCAGCTCTGGGGTAGAGACAGTCAGATACCAGACAAGGAGTTCTTGTGGCACCTTAGAGACTAACCAATTTATTTGAGCATGAGCTTTCGTGAGCTACAGCTCACTTCATCAGATATCTGATGAAGTGAGCTGTAGCTCACGAAAGCTCATGCTCAAATAAATTGGTTAGTCTCTAAGGTGCCACAAGAACTCCTCTTCTTTTTGCGAGTACAGACTAACACGGCTGTTACTCTGAAAGATACCAGACAGTTCATGGAATCAGTTCTCTTGCAAGGCCTCAAACCCTCACCCTGTTTGACCTTCGATTCCTCCTCAGTATTGATACAGTGCTTCTTTAGCTACCAGTAACAGTTATATAAACTGGTCTGCAAAATAGAGAAATGCTACATTTACTGTTTTTTTTTCTCCTTTTTCTTTTGCTGTTTTCACCCCGTTTCTATTTTTTGATATTTTGTATTCAGTTTTTTGGGGGGGGGGTTTCTGGTGTCCCTTAAACTATTTTACATGTCCACCTCCAAGATGCTGTGTTGTGGCCACCATCCCTGCCGCTTCAAAAGGACAAGAGAATAGTCCATGGGATCCAGAAAACCACCACCACTCCTTTACCAGCCAGAGAGCAAGGTCAGCATTATTCATAGCCATTACTGCCAACGGAGTGAGAACACGATGAGAAACTGAACACGGACTGCTACTAGGTAGAATACAACAAGGTGCCACAAGGACTCCTTTTCTTTTTGCAGTGTAAAGAGTTGTCACTTTGGATGGGCTATCACCAGCAGGAGAGTGAATTTGTGTGGGGGGGTGGAGGGTGAGAAAACCTGGATTTGTGCTGGAAATGGCCTAACCTGATGCTCACTTTAGATAAGCTATTACCAGCAGGACAGTGGGGTGGGAGGAGGTATTGTTTCATATTCTCTGTGTATATATAAAGTCTGCTGCAGTTTCCACGGTATGCATCTGATGAAGTGAGCTGTAGCTCACGAAAGCTCATGCTCAAATAAATTGGTTAGTCTCTAAGGTGCCACAAGGACTCCTTTTCTTTTTGCGAATACAGACTAACACGGCTGTTACTCTGAAACCTACAACTACATAGACCATTTTAACAGTAACATGATTTTGAAAACAAACCTCACCAACTACTCATGCAGGTCAATTTGATTCAATATTGATTCAAAACATTCACAAGAGGAAGGACATCCTCACAATTAAACATGAGTCAACAGAAATCTAGGAGGCCAGGGCAGTCTGTTGTTAACCAAGTGTCACGCCCAGGAATCAAGTAGGTGTCACAAGGGAGGGAAGGAACCAGGACCGGATGCCATTCCAGCAGAGAAAAGCACATGGCTCCCATACTGCAAGGCACCTCACATGGCTCTTCTGCAGTATCTGGGAGCTAGAGTTGGTGCCACAGGATTTCAAGGATGCCAATGTTGTCCACTCCGTAAACATAAGGGTGAGAGAACAAACTATGATAATCACTAGGCATTTTCCTATTGTCTGTTGCTGGGAAAATAGAATAGATTTAACACCTGTCTTGTGGAAATCATCCTCTCCAAGTCTCAGTGTGGATTTTGGTCAGGACAGGGCACTATAGACATGAGCTTCACAGTCTATCGGCTTCAGGAAAAGTGCTGCAAGCAAAAACCATGGTCTTCATGCGGTATTTGTTGGCTTACTAAAGCTTTTGACTCTTTAAATTGTCAGGGACTCTGCAAAGTTTTGTTCACCTTTGGATGCCCTGCAAGGTTTATTTCTGTCATTCAGTCCTTCCATGATACGACGATAGCCAGAGTGGTGGAAAATGGTGAGATACCAGATATTTTTCTGGTCACCAATGGCACAAATGAAGGTTGTGTGCTGGCTCCCACACTCCTTTCCATCCTTTTTTTGGCTATGCTTATGGCTGCATTTCATGACAACGACAGAGGAGTATTCATCCAGTTCTGCACTGATGGGGAATTGTTCAATCTGCAACTCTTCCATGATGACACAAAAGTGGCAGATTTACTCACAAAGGAGCTTTTATTTGCAGGTGACTGTGCACTGATTGAGGACATTCAATTTATTACTGATCATTTCACTCGTGCAGTTAATCATTCTGATTTTACAATCAGCCTAAAGAAAAATGAAATACTGTATCAACCTGTCGCCAGGGTTTCGCATGTCTACTCATTATGAAGGTCAACAATGTTCCTCTTAAGTCCACAGAGAAGTTTTGCTACCGAGGGACTATGCTGTCACAGAATGCCACAACTGATAAGGTTACCCATCACACAGTCAACACCAGCTCTGCACTTGGAATGCTATTACACTGCCTATGGAATGATAGGAGTGTCAAAATAAGCGCTAAGAAAAATGTCTATCAGACAGTCATGCTTACAACACTTCTGTATGGTTGTAGACGTGGACAAAATATCACCACCACATTGGGAAATGATCAGGTCCATATGCATTGTCTCCAGTCTATTTACAGCTCAGATGGTGGGAAAAATTCCCAATATTGAAATCCTTAATCATTGTCAGATGCCTGGCATTCAAAACATGTTCAAGTACAACTGCGTTAATCTGGCATTTTGTTCATATGGCTGACTTGAATACCCAAGGCCATATTTTATGGTCAGCTAAAGCAAGGCAACCATTCTCATATTGCCCAGTACAAATGATATAAAGACACACTGAAGAAAAACTTTAAAGGATATCAGGTTGACCCCAGAAACTGGGAAGGAGTAGCCCATGACAAAGCATGGTGGTGGCAGATTTGTCATGTTACTGTTAACTGCTTTGAAACAAAGCATATTAACATTTTATGTGAAAAACATGAACAGTGCAATGCAAGGACACAGCAGCCTGCAATGGTCATGGACAATCTTGTCCCACTTGTAACAGGGTTTGCAGTTCTTGTATTGGCTTGATCTTGCCTATACATGTTCACTTATAGTGTTTGCTAAATCCTCAAACATCAACATCACTGTGAAAATCCAGAATCACACCCAACCTGGCAAATAATAGGACAGTCAGAGCAAATCAAGAAAAATCATGACAGAGCTTGTTTAGATTAGGGAAATCTGCAAATGTATAATGTCTCTATTAGGGGTTTCCACTGGTGTAATGGTCTAGAGAAGTCCACAGACCTAGGTAGTGCCCTCAGGTGGCAGACACCAGATACTTCTACAAAATGATGTGTGTGTGTGTATTACAGTCACCATAAAATCCTGGAAGGAGAGGGGTAGAGGACATGTCAGCTGTCCTGCTGTAATAAAGGAAATTAAGGAAAAAGACAATGTTGATAACTAGAGGGAAAAGGCTAATTAAATGAGATCCACTTCTCCATATAGTCAGGTTTATACAATACTTACTGTGGAACTCCACTAATTAGCACAAAAAAACGGACTTTCTTGTCCCACTAGAGATTTAATAAATAGACTAACAAAACTCAGAGTTCATCGTATGTACAAAACATACATAGTACATTTGTTTACTAGTAAACCGTGAAACAACAAAGATAAAGCCCAGAGGAGACCCCAGAGGAGAACTAAACTTTCATCAAATCAAAGGAAAACACAATAGCTAGCAGGCATTTTGGATATGTAGGGCTTACTAAAATTAGAGGGGCAAAATCACCTCCCCAACAAGAAAACCCATCATAGTAAGTAAAGAGAAGAAAATAGCCCTGAAGTTTCCCTTGCAGAAATCTCTCATTTTTATATCAGCGGAATGAGAATTTTTAGTTTTTGTTCTAATTGAATTGTAACAAATTTTCCAGTTTGAATCAAAACCAAAATATTCCAATTCAATGAAAAATCCAAAACATTTTGAATACCATGAACATTTTTGTATTGAAAAAAAATTGAGCAGCTCTATGTTACCAAAATTTGTGTATATTTGATTAGGAAACTGAGCTGTATTTGCAGACCGGCACCACTACTTGTGTAATCCAGGGCATGATTCGATTGTTGGTCAAATACTGAACAGAAACTCTGATTGTTTTGGTGAACATTTCTGGCAGGATCTTTAATCTTTTAATGATGCTATTTCAGGATATACCCCAAAAAGCTCATAGTCTTAATCCCTCAGACTCAGTGCTTTCCAAAACAGACAGACCGCTCATCTAATCAAGTTTATTTATTTTTTAATTGAAGTCACAGAAAGAAGAATAAAACCAGTTAATCATCAGCAAAAGAAATGCCCCACTGGGCCTGATCCTGCAATCCTTGCACACACACTGTAGATCTCCATCAGCCCCTCTACACTACAAGCAGAGGCCTGTAGGTGACTAGGGTATGTCTATACTACAGTGGCTAGAGCAGCACAGCTATGAGGCTGCAGCCGTAGCACTGTCATGTGGATAGCTTCCTATCGTTGGAAGGGGTTCTTCCATCAGTGTAAGTAATCCACCATCGACCTCGCTGCTTCTACACTGGGGGCTAGGATGACTTAACTATATCACACAGGGCTCGAGATTTTTCACAGGCCTGAGTAACATAGCTAGGTTGATCTAACTTTTAGGTGTAGAGCAGGCTCCCGTTACCAAGCCATTCTATTTGTAGTGAGGACAGGTCCTTAGCTGTATTTCCAAATGGTGCTGATGCTGAAGCTTTAGATAATCCAAACAGATCCAGTGTATACTTCAGATTTGAACTGTGGGGGAACCGGGTCCCTTGACATGGTTTTACTGGTGTGCAGATAAGCCCTGCCACCTGTAAGAAATCTGCATTTGCCTGCCCTGCTACAGCTTCATGTTTCCTTTCTCTCTGCCCGGTTCTCTTTTGCTCTGACTCATTTTCTACTGAAGACGGGAAGATTTCTTGCTGTTTGTGCCGTGTGAGTGAGGTATTATTCTTTCTGTCAGTGAGACATCCAAGGCGGGTCCAGTAATAGAATTGTGAAACAGCTGGGTGAGGTGGAAAACAAGGAAATGTAAATGACTGAACCTTCCTGATAGAATGGAATGGATAGAGGCGAGAATTCCTCCAATTCTTTCTTCCTAACACCTCCCTTCAACTGGCAGGCACAACAGTTTTTCTAGGGAACCTTCTTGGCTACTGATCTGCTTGTTGGCAGTGAAAAATAGGATAGTCTCAGTCGTGTTGTGGCAGTTTGCAGCAGAGTAAGTGCTTCCCCTTGTAATGCTATTTGAACTAAAATCACTTTTGGAAGCACTCACCCGGTTCCACATAGGGTGGATGAGCATTTATGCATACATATTTGTAAAGTGAATGGAATGTGGGGTGTTGATTCAAGCAACGTGATCATCTAACATTCTTGCTCTAGCAATAACGACCCCAGTGCTGGGTGGTTCCTGGCCATTAGTGACATGTTGTCAGAGTCTAAAATAGGGAAAGAACAAGTCAAAAATTACTTAGACAAGTTAGAAGTCTTCAAATTGCCAGAGTCTGATGAAATGCATCCTAGAATACTCAAGGAGCTGACTGAGGAGATATCTGAGCCATTAGCAATTTTCTTTGAAAAGTCATGGAAGATGGGAGACATTCCAGAAGACTGGAAAAGGGCAAATATAATACCCATCTATAAAAAGGGAAATAAGGACAACCTGGGGAATTACAGACAGGGCAGCTTAACTTCTGTACCCGGAAAGATAATGGAGCAAATAATTAAGCAAACAATTTGCAAACGCCTAGAAGATAATAACGTGATAAATAACAGACAGCATGGATTTGTCAAGAACAAATTGTGTCAAACCAACCTGATCACTTTGACAGGGTAACAAGCCTTGCGGACGGGGGTGGGGAAGCGGTAGATGTAATATCTCGACTTTAGTAAGGCTTTTGATACTGTCTCGCATGATCTTCTCATAAACAAACTAGGGAAATGCAACCTAGATGGAGCTACTATAAGGTGGGTGCAAAACTGATTGGAAAATCATTCCCAGAGAGTAGTTATCAGTGGTTTACAGTCATGCTAGACTAGTCATGCATGACTGTAGCGAGTGGGTCCTGCAGGGATCTGTTCTGGGTCCGTTCTGTTTAATATCTTCATCAATGATTTAGATAATGGCATACAGAGTACACTTATAAAGTTTGCGGATAATACCAAGCTGGGAGGGGTTGGCAAGTGCTTTGGAGGACAGGATTAAAATTCAAAATGATCTGGACAAACTGGAGAAATGGTCTGAAGTAAACAGGATGAAATTCAATAAGGACAAATGCAAAGTACTCCACTTAGGAAGGCTCAATCAGTTGCACACATACAAAATGGGAAATGACTGCCTAGGAATGATTATTGCGGAAAGGGATTTGGGGGTCATAGTGATCACAAGGTAAATATGAGTCAACAGTGTAATGCTGTTGCAAAAAAAGCAAACATCATTCCGCGATGCACTAGCAGGAGTATTGTAAGCAATACACAAGAAGTTATTCTTCCACTCTACTCTGAGCTGATTAGGCCTCAACTGGAGTATTGTGTCTAGTTCTGGGCGCCACATTTCAGGAAAAATGTGGACAAACTGGAGAAAGTCCGGAGAAGAGCAACAAAAATGCTTAAAGGTCTAGAAAACATGACCTATGAGGGCAGATTGAAAAAATTGGGTTTGTTTAGTCTGGAGAAGAAAAGACTGAGAGGAGACAGGATAACTGTTTTCAAGCACATAAAAGGTTGTTACAAGGAGGGAGAAAAATTGTTCTTCTTAACCTCTGAGGATAGGACAAGAAGCAATGCGTTTAAATTGCAGCAAAGGCGGTTTAGGTTGGACATTAGGAAAAACTTCCTAACTGTCAGGGCTGTGAAGCACTGGAATAAATTGCCTAGGGAGGTTGTGGAATCTTCATCACTGGGGATTTTTAAGAGCAGGTTGGACAAACACCTGTCAGGGATGGTCTAGATAATACTTAGTCCTGCCTTGAGTGCAGGGGACTGGACTAGATGACCTCTTGAGGTCCCTTTCAGTTCTATGATTCTATCATGAACAGCCTGTACCTGGGACCAGGAACTCCTCTTGCCCAGTTATACCTTCTAGGCCAGAGGCTTTCAACCTTTCTAGACTACTGTACCCCTTTCAGGTACCTGATTTGTCTTGAGTACCCCCAAGTTTCACCTCATTTAAAAACTACTTGCTTACAAAAATTAGACCTAAAAATACAAAAGTGTCACAGCACACTATTCCTGAAAAATTGCTTTCTCATTTTTACCATATAATTATAAATCAATTGGAACATAAATATTGTACTTACATTTCAGGGTATATTATATAGAGCAGTAAACAGTCACTGTCTGTATGAAATTTTAGTTTGTACTGGCTTCGCTAGTGCTTTTTATGTGTAGCCTGTTGTAAAACTGTACCTGCTACACTTAACGCCTGGTTGAGAACCACTGTTGTAGATTACATCTCCTCCTTAATTTAATGTGCTTAAACATACATTGGAACTTTGCTAATCCACACTTGTTTTAACATTCACACACAAATGAAGGTCACTCTTCAGTAAGGATTTACAGCAGAGAGCAGGACTGCAGTTCACAGCCTCAGGGTCTTCCCACACTCCCAAACAACAGCTGTGAGCAGTACTTTCTTCTCCAAGCAGCTGAGCGCATAGGCCTGTTTGATGCTGATTTGGCTGCAGTGATCCACATTCATTTATAACTTCCAGGCTCAACTGTTGCAACATACTATAGCTGAAACCACCACCAGCAGTCCTGAAATATTCAGCTAGTTCAAAATGTTCAGCCCACCCTTTAAACCAGAGGTGGGCAAACTATGGCCCGACCGTCCTGCCCGGCCCCTGAGCTAGCCCCCAGCCCCTCCCCTCCCCCGCAGCCTCAGCGAGCTGCACGGGCAGCGCTCTGGGGCACTCTGGCAGGGCAGTACGTCTGGCTCCGGCTGGGCAGTGCGGCTCCCGGACATGCTGCTCTGAGCAGCATGGTAAGGGGGCTGGGGCTAGGGGGTTGGATAAGGGGCAGAGGGTTCCGGGGGGGCAGACAGGGAGCAGTTGGATAGGGGGTGGGTCCCAGGAGGGAGCAGTCAGGGGACAGGGAGCAGGAGGCAGTTGGATGGGGCGGAGGTTCTGGTGGGGGGGCGGTCAGGGGACGGGGAACGGGGGGGGTTGGATAGGGGGTGGGTTCCTGGGGGGGTGGTTAGGGGCCGTCGGGCCCAGGAGAGGGCGATCAGGGGACAAGGAGCAGGGGGGTTAGATGGGGGTGGAGTCCCGGGGACGCTTAGGGGCTGGGGGTCCTGGGAAGGGGTGGTCAGAGGACAAAGAGCACCTTGATACACGCTGCAGGAATGATGGAATTATCTGCCATGGAAGTTACTGCATGGGTGGGAGAGGCTATTCCTATGGGAGTTTCCCATTAAGAGCCTTGATGGCCAGGATCAGAACCCTGTCTCTAATCTGATATTTCATGGGGATGCCTGTGTAACATCCACCATGCCAAGCATCCACAATTGTTTAAAGCAGGGGTTGGCAAACTTTTTGGCCCGAGGGCCACATCGAAACGGTATGGAGAGCTGGGTCGGGAAGGCTGTGCCTCCCCAATCAAAACCACCGACCCATCAACCCCCCTGCTCCTTGTCCCCTCCCAGGACCCCCTCCCACTCCCTGTCGTCCCCCCCCCAGGACTCCCCACCCTCCTGGTGCCCCACCTGCTTCCTGTCCCCTGACTGCCCCCCGGGACCTCCTGCCCCTTATCCACCTCTCCCCTCACATCCTTACCATGCTGTTCAGAGCGGCAGGACAGGCTTATTGGAAAGCCTGGGAGGTGGGCTGCCCAGCTCCGAAGTAGAGGGGAGGAAGGTATGGAGTGGAGCACCCACAGGGACACTCATCTCGAAGAACGTCAGTTACTGCACAGATGAGTAACCTCCTCTTCTTCTTCAAGAGGTGTCCCTGTGGATGCTCCACTGTAGGTGCCTGAAATGCAGCATCTCTCAAGGAGGTAGGGATTTCGGATCTGGAAGGAATGCAGTAGATAGAACAGCTCTGCCCACACGCATATCGGTGATGGGTCCCTGTGTAAAAGCATAATGTTTTGAAAACGTGTTTTCAAAAGCCCAAATGGCAGCTCTGGACATGTCCTTAAAGGGGGATGTTATGTAGAAAGGTCACTGAGGCCACCATAGATCTGGTGGAGTGAGTCCTGATAAAGGTAGGAGGAGTCACGTTCTGTAGTTGATAACAGAGACAAATGCAACTCTAGATCCAGTTAGAAAGTAGGTGGTTAGAGATAAATGAGCCCTTAGAGCGTTCTGCAATGGGGATGAATAGCTTGTCGGAACGCCTAAAAGTTTTAGTTCTGTCGAAGTAGAAGGACAAAGCTCTGCACATGTCCAAAGTGTGCATCATAGATTCAAAGGAATTTGCATGTGGTTTTGGAAAAGATAGGGAGATGGATAGGCTCATTGGCATGGAAAGATGAGTGCACCTTCGGGGAATTTCAGGAAATAAGCATAGGGTGACTTTATCCTTAAAAATATGGTGCACGGCGGATGTGCCATGAGTGCTACAATTTCTCTTGTGCGTCTCACACAGGCAATCGCTACCAGAAATGCAGTTTTCATAGAGATGTAGGAGGGAACATGTGGCTAATGGTTCAAATGATTTTGGGTTAGGCATGTTAAAACTAAGAGGAGGTCCCAAGAAGGATTAGGCAGTTTGATGTCTGGGTATAGGGTTTGGGGTCCCTTAAGCAATCACTTAGTAATGGGATGAGCAAAAATAGTCCTATCGTCGATGGCATCATAGAACACTGTAATTGCGGTCAAGTGGAGTTTGATGGGACTCAGGGAGAGTCCAGAGAATAGATAGTCGAGGATTAGTGGGAGAGGCACAGAAAAAAGGAGCGGTGTTTGTGACAGCCCACCAGTGTGTAAATCTTGTCCAGTTATAAAGGTAGGTGGTGCATGTAGAATTTGTTGGGCTAAGAAGGAGTACATTTTGAACCTGTTCCGAGCAAATTCGCTCGGCATGAGAGAACCATGAAGGAGCCAAACCTTGAGGTGTAACATGGTTCAATTGGGGTGGAGTAGTAGACCCTGTTGTTGGGACCAGAGATTCGGGTGGAGGCTAGTGAGATGGGTGCAGAAAGCGACATCTTGGTAAGGAAGGGGTATCATGCCTGTCTGGGCCCTGTGGGGCTATCATTAGGACCCTGGCCTGGTGTGTTCGTATTGTTATCAATAATTTGTGTATGAGTGGTATCGGGGAAATGCATACATTAGGTCGGTGTTCCATGGGAACATGAACACATCCACCGAGGAGTGTTTGCCTAGTCCCACTCTGGAACAAAATCTTCGGCATTTCTTGTTTGCTGCAGTTGCAAAAAGGTCTGTGGTTGGGTATCCCCACATGTGGAATATGTCTAGTACTATCTCCTCGTTTAGTTCCCATTCGTGGTCTATGGGAAATCTTCTGCTGAAGTCGTCACAGTGGTATTGAGAGAGCCAGGTAAGTATGCAGCTGATATTCAGACATTGTGTCCGAGACACCAATTCCATCGTTTCATTGCTTCTGTTCAAAGGGAATGGGATCACGCCCCCCCTCACATTGCCTGTTTACATAGAAGGTGTAGGCAATGGTGTTGTCGGTCATTATCCTGACATGTTGGTTTTGTATGAAAGGAGCAATTGGAGGCAGGCATTGCGTATCGTTCAGAGTTCTAGACGTTGATGTGAAGGAACATCTCGGCAGGAGACAAAAGACCCTGGCTAGTGTATTGGGGCATGTGTACTCCCTATATTGTAAGGGATGCGTCTGTAGTAAGACAACCGATGGGACGTCCTGTAGAAAGGGGACCCGTAGCAAAGGCTGTGAGGCAATGTCCACCAGTGGAGGGAGTCCTAGACTCTGGGAGGTATATATAAAAGTTTGTTCAGACCACGGACACTTACTTGATCTGTAGACAGTGGAATCCGGCTTTGGAAACACCTCATGAAGAGGTGAGCGTTCCTGACTACAAAGTGCAAGAGGCCATGTGGCCTCAGAGTTGTAGGCAAGCTCGTGCAGCCACTTGTGAACTGTTGCACAGCTTGGGAACGAAAAGGTTGATAGTGCTAAAAAGGTGGAGTGGGAGAGATGCTATTCTTTTGCATGAGTCAAAATGTGCTGCTATGAACTCCAGTTATTGGGTGGGAGTGAGTGAAGATTTTCTTTGTTATTTTGCAGGCCAAGAACATGGAAACATTAGACTGTCCGTTGTGTGGATTGAATGGCTTATTGGAGCGTCCTGGCTTTAAAAAGGCAGTTGTTGAGGTAAGTAAAAATTATGATTTGCTGCCTGAGATGAGCTGTTATAACTGTGAGGAGTTTGGAAAAAGACACGAGGGGCAGTCGAGAGGCTGAAAGGTAGGACCCTGTACTGGTAGTGTTGTGAGCCCAGAACAAAGTGAATAAAACATCTGTGGGCAGGATGTATGGTCACAGGAAATAAGCATCCTGCAGGTCGAGGGCTGAAAATTCAATCTCCCTCTCCAGTGCTGGAATTATGCTCGCAAGAGTCACCATTTTGTATTTTTTTAAAATTTTATTTAAAGAATTTATTGAGGCATCTGAGGTTGAGAATGGGTCACCATCCCTCAGTTTTCTTTTGTGTTAAAAAGTAATGGGAGTAGAACCCTTTTCCTCTGTGTTGGTCAGGCGCCGGTTGTACTGTTCCTAATTGGAGGGGGTGATGCACCTCTTGGTGGAGCAGTTGTTTGTGAGAGGGGTCCCTGAAAAGGCATGGGGGGGAAATGGGCACTGAGATAGGGATGCTGTTTTCTATACCATCAGTCGGTCACATCTTCAAATTTGCTGATTAGTGGAATGGGGTTGACGTGGAGCCGATGAATTGGTGCAGTGACATTGATATCTTGGTCACGGACGTTGTTGTTCATATGGTCTTTGTTGAGTATACATTGGGTAGCATGGAAGTTGATAAGGTTGGTATCTATATTGTCTCTTCCTATTTGCAGGGGTTGGGATACCGGGAGACAGTAATGTCGTTCTTGAGTCTTTCATGGAGTGAAGTACATTTTATACACTTGAAATGACCATCCAAGATAGGGATGGCGTCCCTGCACGTAGTGCACCCCTTAAATCCTGGGGAGCCAGGCATATTAGCGTCGGCTGGAGGCTGAGAGGAACAAGCGGGAACGAAATTTTTTTTTTAAAACCATTAACTTATCTAGTAACTAGAGTGCTAAAGTAAGGGAAAAAAGGATGTAGAATGGATAAGAGAAAAAGTTTTAAAAGTCTGCTGTAGGTCTGACTCCGGCTGGGGATGGTGGAGAAGGAACTGAGGAGTTCGGCAGTGCATGTGCACTATTAAGACAAGACTGGTATGTGAGGCAGGCTCCGCGCATGCGTGGCCGATACGGGAACTGCTGTAAAAATCTCCGAACAACGGCGCAGGGGCGCACCGACACCTACAGCGGAGCAGCCACAGGAACACCTCTTGAGGAAGAACTGGATGCAATTTAATGGCCTGTTATATACAGGAGATCAGACTAGATGACCTAATATACCCTTCTGGCCTTATACTCCAGGAAGCTGTGAATTTGTTTCTCAACTGTGAAAATTGCCAGTTCCCTGATTATACATCACTATGGACTAATAATTTCTAGAAATGCACCTGTCTTGTTACCTTCTCTTCACAGCCCTTTAGTAAGTTTATGCCTCATTATGCATTTTCTAATTTTTAGCTTGTGAGCAATCTGGGGCAGGGACTGTTTATGTTATTTGTTTGTCCAGTGCCTAGCACAATGGGGCCCTGATCCCTTTCTGGGGTCCTCAGGGGCTACTGCAACAGAAATAATAATTATGGAAATATTCATCACTGTGATCAGAGTATAGAGGTTGTTTTGCAATGCTATGCCTAGCAACAAGCAGTCAAAAGTGACACACTGTGACTCAGAAGGCATCACATACATGTCACTTTAACAGCATCAGCAGAATTACTTGAGATGTTCCACATTTCTTGGAGAACAGCTTTGCAAAGCAAACATTTAAACTCATTCACTTCAGTCATGTGCCTCTGTCTCGTGGCAGGCCATCATTTACTCTAATCATTTACTCTACTGCAAATCCTGTGAAGGTAACTTTAGCAGAGTAACTTGACCCACCTAGATCACTGATATGCAGAAAAAATATAGGAAAATATTCTAACCAACCATATGGTCTAAACTGCGATTTGGATCAGATTGCACTGGGCGCTGTGTGGTACATGGGTAGGTAGTGAACAGGTTCACTGGGCTGCTCTCCTCCTAATTCCCTTTTACAGTGGGGCGGGCACAGTGCAAGGATTACTCCTGGATAGGCCTTGAGCTACCCCAAAATGACATTATGAGATTTAAGGAGGCGACAGTAACATGGGCCCTGCCAACTCTACTGATTGGGTTTGGAGAGAAATATACAGTGGTAGCACTCCCCAGGGCTCTTACTCGGGTGTCATAGCTCTGCCCACTCCAGTGCATGGCTGTGGCTCTAAGACACACTCTAACTGGCTCAATTGTAGTGTCAGATTTTGAAGAATGGTCTTTAAATGTGCAGGTTTAAGATTTAGGGCACAGCCCAACATTGCTTTCCAGTGCGGAAGGCATTTGTGGGTGCAAATCAATTAATGCACATGCAAATCCGACTTTTGGTTGCCCCAGCACTTGCAGGTGCAAAGTTAGAGGCTGGGTTGAGGTCCCTTTGAAAATTTGCCCCTTGTTATCAAAGGAAATTCAGACCCCTTAAAAACCACCACTTTTTACATCTGTGCCCATTCATTATCCTTTCATATCCTCCCAACTCTTGTCCAACTCATAAGCGCAGCTCTGACAAATCAACTACAGTTAACGGATTAGAGAACCCTTGTGAAAGGCCCCAAAGAACTTTACAAACAACTTCGTCCACTATGGAAACATCTCCACCTCGGGGTTAAAAAGTGGAACTAGAGCACTACACAACCTCTCAGAGCTGAGAGAGACGGGGACTTGGGAAAGATACTTTGCAATTCTATAACACAGGATCTCAGAGGGCTTTACAAACAGCCAGGAATTAAGATGTTTTAAACCTCTAAATTATTGTGAGCTGGATTTTACAGCTAAGGAGTAATGAAACCCATAGGGATCAAGACCCAGAAGGATTAGGACCCAGAAGTAAAATCTTGTCCACACTGACATCAGTGGCAAAACTCTAATTGACTAAAGCGAGGCTAGGATGTCACTCAAGCTTTTCAAAAGGCAGCCTCTTTTCTGCAGGTACAATGTGAACCCATAAAAAGATGCTACGTTTGGGTGGGTAAGTACATGGCAGCGCCTGCATACTGGATACACAGCCATCCAAGTGGGAAGATTTGACTAACTGCTCCCATAGGAAAAGGCAGCTGGGCAGGGTCTCTCTTAAAAACCTGACTTTCCAAAAGCCATGTTACAAGTCTGTAACAGAGGAAGGAATAGAACTCGGATCTTCTGGTTCCCACTTCTCGCACTTCTAATGTACATAAGTATAGTTCAGCAGGGAATCTCACAGTTATACACAAAGAACACACAAGGCTGGTCTATACAGTATATTTCAGACATTCTGAAATGTCACTCACCTCTCACATGTGCTTATATTTAATGTTCCTAACCAAAGCTAAACTGTAATGAACCGTTCAATGGATCGATTTAAAAAACTTTATCATTATCAGCAGCAAATGGCAAAGTAGCAGGACATAAAACATTCCGGTATTTAATCCTGTTAATTATAAATGCAACCATGTGTTGCAGTGGTGGCTCTAAACTGCTGCTGAATGACTCAGTCAGAGACCGAATGGACATTTGTATCAAAGTATGTTTTGCCCTGGGCGCCTGATATACAGGGTCAGAACATGGTGGGTTCTTTTGGTGTATTTGTCAGACATTTATTGAACATAGAGTCATTTTAAGCAGCCAGTGTGAACTTTTACATAGAAAAATATTTAAAAGCTATTGTCATAATTACCAAGTGTACCGTTTGGATGTTTAACCATGGAAGTATCGTGTTCTTTGTAATCACAGTATCCTTAGAAATACATGCAGTTTTACTTTCATAGTGTAGACATGTTGCGTTTTGAGTATCTCAGTCGATTAACAGGTTGATTTTAATATTTACAACAGAAAACGTTCTCTTTAGAGAAATTAACTAACCTAATAGCAGCAGGTGAGTAATTCACCCCTTTCTGCTTCGACTGTGTGAGGGGAACCGATGAGTAGGAGCCATAGAATTCACACTCCCAGCCTGTGGAACTCAGTTTTTCTGTGCCTGCAATTGTAACTGCTGCACTTTCATGTCACCTGTGTGGAGACTTCAGGCCAGTGGGTCCATGTTGACATGGGACTTAATTGCTCTTCTCAGCAAGACCCTCAATTGGACCTATTTGGAGCCAGAAAAGAGACTCCTTTTGTCATGCACAAAAATGCAGGGCGAGACCCCCTTCATGACCGTTTCACCTGTGCAGCCTCACACAGGGCCATAGGCACCAACTTCTCATGGTGCTGGGGGATGTTGCGCCCCCCCGCCCTTGACTCCACCCCTGCCCTGCCCCCATTCTAACCCCTTCCCCAGTCTCCGCCCCAACTCTGCCCCCTTCCTGCCCCTATTGGACCCCTTCCCCAAATCCCCACCCCAGCCCCGCCTCCTCCTGTGAGCATGCCGCATTCCCGCTCCTCCCCCCTCCTTCCCACAGCTTGTTTCGCTGTGAAACAGCTGTTTCACGGCAGCAAGTGCTGGGAGCTAGGGGGAGAAGTGGGGAAGGCGTGCTGAGGGGAGGAGGTGGAGGTGAGCTGGAGCAGGGAAGTGCCGGTGGGTGCAGAGCACCCACCAATTTTCCCCCGTGGGTTTTCCAGCTCCGGAGAGCCCATGCACAGGACTCAGAGATAAGTGTGTTAACTGTTTTAAACAGTAAATGCAATTTATTCTTAAAATCTGTATTTAGTGAGATGCTCAAAATGTAACATGACAAGGGATGTGGAAGGCCTAAATACCTGCATGAATTCCTCTAAACATGAAGCAGTCAGAACTCATTGCCATGCCTACCTACACCACCACACAATTCCAGACTGCTCTACACAAATGTATGCAAGACATTTCCGACTCCCTGTTGGCTTTGAGGTACTTTCCTGTGTGGAAGTTCACACGGTCACTGCCCATACTGGACCGGAATTTAGGGTAAATTGGTTCTGTACCTTTGCTGCTAATCTGGCATATTTTAAATGTGTTAAATACACTTTTTAAAAAGTATTTTGCAATTCTCTTTCAATCATCAGAGTTACAAGAAGTCTAAAACATGTGGCTGCTTTCAGTTTGTGGGTTTGTATCAGCTGATTATTTAAAACTGCCATAGCTCAAGAAGAAAAGTCTTTTCTCACCTCCATCCAAAGTGACCTCATTTTGGTGACCTTCTGGACGTTGCTGTTTTTAATCCGGTCCTCACAATTACTTGAGGGCATAATTTGCAGAGGATTAATAGGACTTCTTTCAAAACTAAGCAAAACTCCCATAGGGAGTAAGATCAGGCACTACAAGAGTGGAGACTGTACCCTTAAGGCAGTGGGTTGGCTTGGTTAGCAAGTGACCAGAAGTACTAACCAGAGCTTCCTGTAGCTCCCTGTGCAGGGCAGTGCTGCATGGCCCAAAAGCAACATCTCCAAGAAGTTGATTATATAGAGAAAATGGTTATGCCTGAAATGCTTGCTTTCTTGCATATCTACATGCTCAGTGAGATACTTCAGTATCCAAATTCTCATGCATTCATTAAATAAGAACATTTATAACAGCAAGAATGTCTGGAATATATCTTGGCCTTGAATAACTGTGTTGTAAATTCGGGTTGTTGCCTGGATTATTTATTTTGAAAGCTAAATGAAAATTGGGCTAGTGGATGAATGAAGATCTTTGCCTACCTTACATTAATATTGTGCTTTACAAACACAACATATTTGTTCATTGATTACAATGGATTATGAGGTATAAAGTACTCTTTTGAGGTCCTTCAATATCCATCTTCAGGTATTTCATTAGCAGGATTCAACTATATAGAGTTGGGTTATTTATTATGAATCATACAATACAAGTCTTAAAACTAAAGCTGCACTTTTAAATATTCTAAATGAGTGATTCAGAGTCAGTGCAGTTTTTCCATTGTAAAAACTATGAGCCAAAGTTCTGTCCTCTGTTGCAAAATCACTGAGTTCAATGGAGTACTCTGAATTTTTAGTGGTGTAGTGAAAGAGAAGAATTCTGATCCTTCTCTGACTGCACATCCATACGGCATGCAGACCAGTTCAGAAACAATCCTTCAAAGCACTTTCCTTATGAAAGATTATAAACTATTCTGAAGCTACTTCTACTGGAATTTGAATCTTTCTTCAGCAGTTCTGACATAGGGCTACAAGATCTGGAAACCACCTAACCAATTCCCTCTCACTATCCAAAATATGAGCAAGGCACCCTCTGAATCCAATAAGAGAAAATCTTTGAGTGATTTGTAAACTTAAAATACCCATTGAGGTAACTTGGTAAAATAAAAAAAAGCGGAAGGCAGGACAGCACTGCACTCTGTATGAATGAAGCAGTGTTTCTATTAATAGGAGCATTTTTTCTTTTGATTTAAAATATTTGCAGAACAGTTAGAGACTAAACTACACATCATATTAATTATTTGTTTAGACATGTGTACTCGTGAAATTGTGTCCTCACATCTTCACTTCTTTATTCTCATGCCTTAAAACTGAGCAAGACCACCCAGCTTCTCCTCTCTATATAAATTAAGGATAAAAATGCCACTTTTTTGCAATTCTACAGATGTATTATACCAGGCTTTAGATTTCAATGATTCAAAATATGAATCTGGCTAATAAAGCACAATCACAAAATTAGTTGAAATTATGTGTCATTTACAGAGCAGGCACACTTGCCAGACTTGTACAGAAATGGATTTTGCTTTGGGAAATCTTTCTCCCTAATAAAAATATAAAACAAGGACCTCAGGTAATAAAAATTAACTGTAAGGAACAAAAAGAAAAGGAGGACTTGTGGCACCTTAGAGACTAACAAATTTATTTGAGCGTGAGCTACAGCTCACTTCACTGAATGCATCCGATGAAGTGAGCTGTAGCTCACAAAAGCTTATGCTCAAATAAATCTGTTAGTCTCTAAGGTGCCACAAGTACTCCTTTTCTTTTTGCGGATACAGACTAACACGGCTACTACTCTGAAACCTGTAAGGAACAATTTGATCAAATATTTATAAAGAAGATGGCTGCAAGTTACAGTAACTATGGCAACATGACTTAGAACAAAGTAATGGTTTAATGTTTAAATGAAATCCAACACGTATTAATTGTTATGATCTGCAAATTTAAAGATAATTTTTTAGCATTATAAACCAGAGCTCACTTGAAAAAGAAAAATCAATGGCAATGAAATAAAATAGTAAGTGAAGAAGATACAATCCATTGGCACTGCTTTATAAAGCAAGTCTGTCAAAAAAAGCAGTTCCAGGACAATGCACTATGAAGCAATACCTTTTTGAACATTACTAATTCAGCACATGATTTACAGAAAGTAACTTGGACCACTGCTATCTGATGACTGTGATTCACTTCTATTACTTTCCTAACTACCAACTTTTGCACTAGGAATGATGCAATAAGCAAATTCCAGAGATTCATCACAATGACCATGGATGCATGCTCCCAGAGCTATGTTCACAGGAAATGGAAACACACCATTGCCAGAACCTAAGGGCTTGGTGAAATAAAGGAAAATATCCTGTCTGCACAAAGCTGGCTGGTTCAGCAAGATAAAGTATAAGCCCATAAAAACATTTTTTAAAAAAATCTGAAATCAACTGAGGGAACCAGCCATGCTTTTATACAAGATTAGCTTTCCTCCAAACTCTACCCCATGCTAGCCAACAGATACACAAAAAAATCTCCCCCTACATCACTAGCAGCCCACTAAGCACCTGATTCTACAAGGTGCAGAATGCGCATCCCCATCTCCCAACAAAGAATTTGGAGTTGATGGTGCTCAGTATCTTGTAAGGTTAAGCCTAATACTAATACTATTATTAACTGTTCACCACATCTGTGCTTGGCACTGCCCATGACAACAAGTCAGACAACTCCCTGCCCCTTCAGAGAGCCACACTTAAAAATTATGGCATATGTACATTGGTCAGGATTGTGTTTTTGTTTTAAACACACCCCTCACCAGGATAACTATGCCAAACTAACCCCTGTGTAGACTCAGCTATGTTGACTGAAGAATCCTTTTCCATCAATGTAGTTAACTCCATTCTGGGAGGTGGTGTTCCAACATTGACAGAAAAAAGCCCATCTGTGCCACAGGTTTTGTCTACACTACAGGGTTATGCCAACATACCTATGCCAGTATAGTTTCCATAGGGTAAAAACAGCCTCAAGCCCCAATCCTGCAACTGACTCAGTAGGCAAACTTCTGCTCCCATGTGGAGGCCTATTGACTTCCTGGAGTTCCAGGATCAGGGCTTGAATGATAGAGATAAATAAGTCATACTAGGAAAACTAGAGGATGAAATTAACAGAAAGCATAACAATATATAAATAATCAACTCTAATAATAGAGCAGGGAGGACATTTCCCATATGCTACTTCAGTCTGCCGTAACTCCCATGTGTGACTATATATAACACACACACACACAAGACAAGGAATGATGGTGCTCATAGAAATATAGGTTAAATTTTTTTAAAGTGTTGTGCCCCAAGTTAGGTTGCTAAATCTATTTTTAGGCACTTCAATAAATGTCAGTATTGAACAGCCAGCAGCAACTACTGAAGTCCTTGTGTGTTCAGCACTTCTGAAAATCAGAACTTTTAGGAGCCTAAATATTATTTATTATGAGTAGTGCCTGTGTGCTAGACACTGTCGAAACATGTGAGGGAAAAAAAAAAAAAGGATTCCTTCCTCAAGGAGCAATTTATGGACAAACATGTAGAGTGTGAGGCTAGGTGAATAACAACAATTTATATACAAGTCAACTTGATTCCTAACACAGCAGAAGTGGGTCCGATGCAGACAGGACAGGCCTTGCAAGCAAGGCCAGGGAGGTTGTACCGTGCAGAAGGATTGCATGGAGGGCATGGAAGCAATTGTATGAGACTCTGATAAATGAAGGAATGAGAATGGGAGCACTGGTGGAGCGAAGGAGACAGGAGACAACACAAAGCTTGGCAAAGGAGGATAAGTAGGAAGTGACTTGAAAGTGTAGACTTATGGATTAAGGAGCCTAACTCTGGGCACTGTTTTTTTAAAATCTTGACCATAAATTTTGTAGTGGTGAGGGTGGAGAGCGGTGGTGTAGTTTTCTTCTATGTACGAAATTTCTCTTTTTCTGTAGATGAATGGAAATAGTATTGCTAATGTGGCCACAAGTGCATGTACTTTGCTTAATGAATTAACTCAGTTTATTTTTTCCTAAGGAGGTAAAGTAGCTAGTACACAATGGATATTAATGGCCATAATGAAATTTGCAACAAGCAAATTCTGAGTCCCAAGAACTCTATTATTTTAGGGGAAATAATTTTGGTTTCGATTTTGTACTTTAACGCAAAAGGGAGCTAACTCTTTTTCTTCAGATTCTCCAAATAAATTCCAAAAAGCCTGAGATGTTGAGCCATACTCATAGGTGGTGTGTAAAGACTGTGTAAGTTACACATTTACATGGCTGCAAGGGAGTTTAAACAGGTATACAACTTAAATATGTTGAAGGACTCCAAGAAATGGCAATACAGAGGAAAAGCAACTAATAGAAAGTTGTACAAAGCGATAAGTTAGAGGACCTCTCTCTATACATGCTCAGGCTAGGCTGCCTGTGTAAGTTACCCCAGGGTAGACTCTCTTACATCACCTCTGAATCTGGCACCATCTAAGTTCATTTTCAGCGTACAACAAACTGGTATGGTTGAATATTAAACTTCTAAAAGAAGGGGTTTGCAAGGGAAACACCAAGAGATCATTAGTATGAGGGACTAATATCACTGGCAAAGGATCAGGCATAATAATACAGGCAGCTCTCCTACATAAATGCACCTCTCTGCTTACTTGCAATGTTGCTTATGGCTGTGCTGAGGTTAACAGTGGTTTTGAGATATACTAACATCTAAGGCTTGAGTTATATTTCAATTTTTTGCTGGTATAGGTCAGTCAGGAATGTGGAAAAATATCACAGCCTTAACTGACATAGCTATGCCAGCAAAACCCGAGTGTAGATGCAATTATACTGGCAAAAAAAGTCCTTTTGCCAGTATAAGCTGTCTCTCCAGGAGTGGGGATGGTGAAGTTTGCTGGTATAGCTCTACTGGTGTATCTATACTTACAAAGCCTTTTCAGTGACAGCGACAAGGCTGAAGATGAGTTCATCAATAATTTACCTGTGGCACAATTCTATAGCTGCACTCATGTCTCCAGACAGAAGACTAGTGCACTACCCCACTGTATCACCTAGCCCCAGAAGTGTTATACACCTAGGTAGTAAATTAAAAACCTGTGTTAAACATCTTACTTTATACAAAACATTCAGCTTCCAAACTCTGTGGATAATGCAGAACTTCACAAAAATAATTATATATTGCAAAGGCAGAGACAAAATACAAACATTTACATATTTTTAAAGTACTAGAGCTCTCTAATTCACCCAGTGATGCAAAGTGGATTTAGAAAAACTGCTATCGTTAATAAAAAGGGACGTTAACTAGTGTTTGTTCCCCCTACTTGCCAACTGGACGATAATAAATAAGACTGGGATTCTTCTTTTTATGATGACTTGTACTTTCTATTTTAGTCTCCACTGTGCAAACAAAAAGGAGACTAAAGGGAAAATTGCTTCGTTTGTTGTTTTTCAAAAGAAAAGTGAATCTAATCTATTGCACAGAAGTGGCATTAAAAAAAAAATTTCCCCTCCCAGAGTTCTGGTATTTTAAGACATGATCTTGGAAGGTGCTGAAAGCTCCCATTGCAATCAAGTTGAAGGTGCCCAGATTCTCATAGGAGGGGCACAGCTCCTGTAGGATTAAGCCCTTAAATAATAAATTTTTTGACAACTTGTGGGTTAAAAAAATATGCGTGCACCCAGGAAATAAAAAATGAAAAGGATGCAATAGGCAACAGTTTATTTGTGTAAAAAAAATCCTTTAAAATTTTACTACGTCTTAAAGATTAAGGGAAAAATAATACTATCAATATATATATACACATACAGTATATATGTATATACACATATATTGTACCATTAAAATTACATGCTTTTCAGAACAGAATGGGTCATGTTCCTTCACATCAATTTTAAATTTCTGATTGCAATAAACCATGCTTCCTTTTTTTAAATCTTCAAGTACAGGAAATAAACAAACCAGGATCTAAAAGTGGAAAACTATTTGTTATGCACAAATGACAACTGACAGCTATACAATTATTATTCTGCAGTACTCAACATTTTATGCGTGTCTTGGTGAATTCTACAACTCTGAAGTTTTACCTGAGATGTGTGGACATAATGAAGCGTGACTGTAGGCTTAACAGATTTTTTCACATTATGGTTCGATTGAAATCAAAGCTGATTGAGTATTATGCATTTGTACACATAGTATCAACACGAGAACTGTTTGTAAAATAATGAATTTATCTTTACCAAATGTCTTAAAGCTGCAGGTGAAACAAAAAAGGCAAGCACCACTTGCAATGATCAGCATGCAGACAGTGAAACAGAGGTAGCATTTTCTTATAACTTCAGCAGAATCACTCAATTCAACCACACTCTCTTCTGCAAAAGGCACTCACTTTTTTTTCCATTTATAAATAATATGGTGTTAAATTCCAGCAAATTGACCATAAATGGTGTCCCCCCCCCTTACAAATGTAAAAAAGTTAAGCAAAGAATATGATGAAAAGATGAAACAGGGCATAACACACACATTTTGGATGATTGTGCACCTTTCTTCCTTTTAGGAAAACTGAGTTTCTTTAAAAAAAGATTATAGTACATCATCCAAAAGTTAGACTTCCCAGTTAAAATGGCAATATTAAGCAGCACATTGTATATCAGAATAGAATTGTAAAACACCAGAATTACACCAGCCTTTTAACAGCTAAAATAAAAAGCAACAGTTCACAGTTAAAAGTAGAAAGATTATTCACATAAAAGGTGGTGATAGGGAGGGATAAAGACCCTTCGATATAGAAGCTTATAAATTAGTATGTCTAGAACCTCATATTGTACCTTTTACACTTTCTGCAGTTTGAAAAGATACTGTCCATGCAAAACTTCTGTTCTTACCGTGACACTACTGAGCTAATTGAATTGTAAGATGTCCCACTGTTACAACTTGAAGCATAGGCCTCTTGGCCATTAGCATCTAAATTCATTTTGAATACAGATGATGCCTTCAATAAAAAGTCTGCTGCATCTCTGCGGCCTAATTCCCTCAGTTTAGACATTAGGATACCTACAGTGCTCTCAGGGCCATTGCTCCATTCCTGCAAAAGGGCATGGACTGGGCTTGGGAGAAAATCATTTTGAGTTCCATTGTTTGTATTGTATTTTGCAACAAGATCAGGAAGGCCCAGGTTCATAGCCAGAAGGCACCAGTCCTTGCCCATAGGATCAGGTGGATCCAAAAGTCGACTAAGTTTCCTCCTTGTAAGAAGATTCAGATCAGAAGCATGAATATCCATTCCTAGACCTCCCTGTGAGTAGATGTCCAGACATCCAAAGCACAATAAACTGCTGAAGCTTTCTTTATAACCACCCATGGTATTAGTCAATGATGTCTCCTTTTGGCTTTGTGCCCGGAAGAAGTCTCTAGGCTGGTAGACCATTACTGGTTCATGATGTTCCCTCAGCTGCTGAGGACTAAGATAATGTTTCACAGTCAGCAGGCCTGGTAATGTTGTGGCCATTAAGTTATCAATGGTGCTACAAACAGAATCCAGAAGCAAGCAGCACTTGATCTTCTCTGTTTCCAGTCCTCTAACTTGAACTTCAATACCCTGACCATGGTTGACCAGCAACACTAAAAGCTCAGCCCCGCGATTCACAATCTTTGATCCATTTACCCAGAGACGTATATCTGCATCTCCCTCTGCATTCTGTTGGTGAATCCACCGACACAGATTCACTTGAACTTTATGGAAAATTCCACAAGGGAATGGGGTAAGGTGTTCCACAGGAACAATTCTAACACCACCATAAATCAGAACCTCATCCTCCTCATCTGTCCAAGACCTGTGAAGACTGTCAGTCTTGATCAGCGCTGGAATATCCACCATTGCTCCACTGCTAAGATCTCTAGCACAGATATCCATGGCATCCAAAATCTGTATCAGTTCTTCCACATCACTGTCTGATACCAGGCGCTGGATGTCCTCTATGGTATACCGACCTCTGTAATGATGTAGGGCTTTGGGATTCTCCACTGACAGGATTTTCCCCAGGACGTTAGAACAGAGCCAGCGAGGATCCAGGAGCACAACATCTTGGACAGTTTCACTCTGCATGATGTTTATCTGCTCAGAAAGAGGAAAATTACAAATTATATCTTGTAAAGTACAAGTCTACAGTAGAGCTGCTCTTATGGCTTGCTGACTCACCAGTCACATCATTGATTTACAGCTGTAGCAAGATAATAGTGCATTTCCTTCCTCTCATATTCTTAAAACAAAATCAGGATCCAGCTCTTGTTTTATTGACAAAGCCATCAGAGCAATGGCTCACTAAGATTTTTTTCAAACTATTTTAGCAGAAATCTTCTTCTGCACTTCCAACAATTTTCAATGGACATAGAAAATATTCTGGCCTAAAATGCAGTTTTTCCTCATTTGCCCTGGCCCTGATAGCAGCTGAAAAGGGAACAGCATTTTTGGCACAGTTTCAGAGCTTCTCACATTCAACTCTTAAGCCACCAGATATGTAAGAGTCAGGATGTCACATTCAAAGTTCATACCTGCATTAGTCATTTGCTTACACGGAATTTAATGTTGGTAGAAAACAAAAATCTAGCCACAGAGAATAGAAATATAGGACTGGAGGTATAGCTGAAATTAGCAGGAAATGATATGACCAGCAAGGAAAGCATCACAAGCCTCCTTAACAGGTATGCAACTTTGAGCAATTGAATGCTTTGCCATGTCACTACATACTACAATAATGTAGCTACAGCAAAGTAAGCCTATGAGTAATTGTATTAGCTATTATCTCATTTGAAGTTCAGCATTTTATTTCACCCCTTTCCTGAATATTTATTTTATTTGCTTTTATAATGAGTATAGTCTAACATAGAACTCTTTCTCTTTTAAAGAAAGAAATGTTCAATGAAACAAATACACAGGAGCCATAAGACAAAAGATAACTGAAGTCTGTATGGGTTGATTTGCATTGAGTATGTTGTCTTGGAATGGGAAGTTGAGGAAAGAATAATTAAGGAATTTTGCTGAGAACACAGCAAGATTCTGTCAAAACAGAACATTCTGAACTACCTGGAAATCTCAGGTTTTAATAAGTTAAATATCTTGTTGTTCAACATTTTTCTGCTGTTTAATTCATTTAAACAAACAATGTGAGCTAGAAATAATCTGCTGATTCAGATTTCTAATTTTAGAAACAAAATCTGATACCAGGATGGTGCAGTCACTGCTTCACTCCGCTGCTGTGAAAGCTGGCCCATCACTTATTACAACCCCCTTTTATCCGAGGAGTATCTGTCTGTACATGTTTGGCATAAATGGCTTCAGAGAATGCTTTTCTTTAACCAAATCTGAAAACAATTTATTCAGCCATTTTAACTCACATTTCACATTGAAGCTGCACTGTGGATGAACAACTAAGGGCTTGTCCACATAAGGAAGTTATTCCAGAATTAGATATAGTGTGAATTCAAACTGCAATAGCTATTCTGGAATAGCTCCCTTTGCGGACACTCTTATTCCATAATAAGAATGCCTTTTTCTGATTTAGCTGAATTCACTTTGGCTTTCTAGACTGGGTGTGCTGTTAAATGATTTTTTTTTCTCCTCCACAAGATTTCCTTTCATGCTCTACCCGCCAGTTCCTCCAAGAAGCTTGATACATTTTCAATTCAGTATCCTTATACTGGAAACCACTCACAGTTCACACAAACTAACTGGTTAGGATTTTCTTCTTTTTTTCCACTGAATTAAAGAAAAAAGTAATTAAAAAGGTGCAGAGAACACACTTTGCTCCTGATGGGTGAAACTCAATTGGATACTGTGTAGAATCAACAATCTGAATTTGTTTATGTCAAAGACAGAATGCAAGTAAAGTCACTACATAGTTATGCAGTTTGAAAAAAAATTACTTACTTCTCCTATGCTGTGCAACTGCTGGGCTATATGCCGTAGATCATCTTCACTTGATAATGGATTAAGCTGATCCTGTACATCATAAACAAACTGCTGCAATGACATCAGCTGGTTGGGTCCATTAATTTTTCTCCAAGAAGGGAGGGTGGAAATCATTTTCTCACACAGGTGAGTCATAGGTGGACAAATCTAACAAAAGTACAATGGATGTCAATTTGTAGTTCTACCTCTACTATGCTGACAAAAACTGAATTAAATTGTTTAGAAAAAGAGCTACTGCCAAAGACTTGTGTATTCCACAGCTGCAGAATTTGCCACAGAATGCACCCGGATGAAAAATTGTACTCTAGAATCTAAATTTTCATTAAACACCAATTTCTAGCCACCATGACTACAAAAGTATAAGGGGGCAGTCATGTTAGTCTGTATCCACAAAAACAACGACGAGTCCGGTGGTACCTTAAAGACTAACAGATTTATTTGGGTATAAGCTTTCATGGGTAAAAAACCACTTGCATCTGAAGAAGTGGTTTTTTTACCCACGAAAGCTTATGCCCAAATAAATCTGTTAGTCTTTAAGGTGCCACCGGACTCCTTGTTGTTTTCATGACTACAAAGACAATCTGAAAGTGAACCAATTAAGTGCTTTCTTGCCTAATCTGCGCACAACTTGAAACAATGGTTTTCTGTGGTATTAACTGCCCCACTCATCTGGGGATTAACTGCGAAACCAAAAAATAGTTTAAAATATCAACAGTTAATTATTTCACCGCTGATCTTTTTAGCAGAAACACACCACTAAGGAGTTTATCATGAAATCCCAAACCACCTCCCATGTACTAGAAGTACCAATAGCTCCTCATCCCCACAACTTCTACAATGCAGTTGTGTGTTGCAAGTACAAAAAACGGTAGTTAATTGAAAAATAAGAAACTTTGGGGCAAGCATAACATAGAATGAATTTAATATCAAAATAAATAACACCCGTGTTACAATGCCGACTGCATTTTACAGGTTCATATTTAATTAATAATAAAACTCATTTTTTAAATGCAAATGAAGTGGTTGAAGAATTAAAAGCCTGTTGCATCAGAAACTAAGGCCACGTCTACACTACAGAGATTAAAAACAGCACAGATACGGTGCCATAGCTATGCCAGCATAACCCTGGAGTGTAGATGCAGCCCACACCAACAGAAGGGGTTTTCCATTGCTGTAGCAACACCACGTCCTCCAGCATTCTTGTGTCAACCCAGCTGTGTCTACCCCAAGAGCTAGGTCGGCATAGCTCTAGTGCTCAGGGTTGTGGGGTTTTCATATCCCTGAGTGCTGTAGTTATGTTGACCTAAATTTTAAGTGCAGATCAGGCCTAAGGGAACACTGCTGCAGAAGTTAGGTCAGTTTACCACTGGGTACGTGATCCCTTGGCTACTGCCCTTTTACCTAGCTAGAAACTGCAAATATATTTTTCAGAGTATGACTCTAGGAAAATTATCAATATATATCTGATTAGCATATTTCTGAAATTACATTTCCATTGGTTCAGATAACAGTTAGCTCTGCCGTGGTGTTCTTTAAGTAACAGACAATCTACTTGAACAGCAAAATATTGGAAGTGTCCATAACATTACTCTGTAATTTATTTTAAGAGAAATGGAGTCACTGAAGTCAAAGCTGGGTCAATTATGAACTGAAATCACAGCTTTAAACTGACAGTCACAACTTTTCCATTTTACTCCCCCACCAAAAAAGCACTAATACAGTCTCAGATTCACTGACTGACCATTTTAAATGTGGGAGAAGGTTTATGGTAGATCATCCTCTGACTCCTATGACACCTCTCTGGGGTCTTCATTCAAGACACAAGCTTTTCATAAGGAATTGTTGGCCCATTATCATTAAAATTGGTGCAGCTGTCCCAGCTGTGATAATCTCACATAAAATAACATATTAAAGTCACTACAAATCATCAATCATTATCTGAGGAAATGTACAGCTTACTACTTCATGGTTCATTACTGGGAATTGGTGGGTCAGGGTCTCTTGGCTCCCATGGAACACACATGAGTAGCAGCAGGAGCTGAGAATCCATATCTATACTGGGGATATGTAGGATTATTTTCCCTTTGGTTAAACTGAACTGGTGCTAACACAACTGGGAATCTGGTAACTGGACCTTTTTTCATCACCACGTCTGTTAAACCTGCTGTACGACGCAAATCTAATTGACACACTGGTAAAATAGCTCCAGCCTTCAGAGACTTGCCTACTCTTTAGCTCCCACTAAAGCGAACACTAATTCAACTGAACTGGTGTTAGCAACAACGGGAATTCTTTAGAAAAATCCTCTGTGTAGACAAAGACCGACTTATTTCAGGGACAAGAGGCTGTGAAACTGTTTTGTAATTGAATTGCAAGCTTTAAAGAAATTATCAAATAAGAAAACCTGGGACTGAGCTGTTAGGACTGAGGTAATGTAAAGACTGTGAAACATATCAGAAACCTGTGGTTAAAGTGAGTTGTAGCTCACGAAAGCTTATGCTCAAATAAATTTGTTGGTCTCTAAGGTGCCACAAGTCCTCCTTTTCTTTTATTAAAGAGCCAGTAACTCAGAGGGTTAAAGAACTTTAATGATTATAATAAGCCCTTGTGCTACTCAATGCAGGATTGAGTCCAAAGTACCTTTTAAAGCCACACAAATTAAAATATTTAAAAAACAAAATATCCTTCGAACTTACAAACCCCACCTCTGATAATAAAAAACAAGAGAGATATAATTTACTCTTGGCTATTTATATTGCTTGGTGACTTTCTGCATTTCTCTCACACTGGACAATAAGAATAGAATCAATAATTTCTAGCCAATTAGATTGTCTGATTCACATGGGCTGAAATGACACTACAATGTTTGGGTTGCTACACGACGGGCATGTTTAAAAAAAAAGAAAAAGCTTTTCCATTGGAATTTAAAAAAAATCATGGAGATAGTTTTTATAAAAACTGATTTTTACAAACTCAATTTTCAGCTGAGTTTGTCCTAACAGTGTCCCTTTGAAGAGAGGAAAAACTGCTTTCTTCCTATTTCCTTCAAACCCGAGTGTCTGTAGGCTCATTATCAACTGAAAGTGTCTCTGAATTAACCACCAGAGAGCGTTCAAATAAAGAAACTGCATCTATTCTTCCTGAACTCCATGGTGTATGTGCCCAGCCTTTGACGCCCCTGAAGCAAGAGGCCTGTAATAACTTCCCCATGCAAGTTTCCTTCAAAACCAGAATTTCACATGGAGTTCTAGGCCTAGGCCTTCAGTTAACTACTCACAGAAATGATCTGGCTTCTTAATTCTTGTAGGTGATTTCGAAGAAGCTTCATATCTTTAGAGCCAGATGCTCCAGCATCCAAAACAAATAACTTGTCCAAAATTTGAAGATCATTTCCAAACCTAAGAGAGAAACAGTCAGTACTTATTTATTAATTTCTAGTCCCAAACCAAATTTTATTTTAATTTACCCAACTGTAAATTTGTTATAAATTGTGT
Source organism: Eretmochelys imbricata (assembly GCF_965152235.1). NCBI lineage: Eukaryota > Metazoa > Chordata > Testudines > Cheloniidae > Eretmochelys > Eretmochelys imbricata. The sequence continues at coordinate 89,744,993 of NC_135576.1, forward strand.
AATAACTCTTTCTTTAGCTTTAAGGGACTCATGAAAAATGGAATGAACAAGAATAGTAAGAAGTTAAATACTGGATATGATGCACAATACTAAAAGCAAAACATAGTATATTAGTAACTAATATTTTATTCAAGATAACAGAATTGTTGAAAGTAAAAGTTACTCTTTCATGTAAGCACTGGAAAAGAGGTCTCCACATATATTATAAAAAGGGAATTACAGCAGAGTCAAGGGATAGCAAGTAGACATACTAGCTATATGTACTGCTATAAAAGTTATAGCTATGATTTGTTTTTAATGAGTTCAGCTCACTTGGTGGTTCTTATCTGAAACAGTTCCACATTTATATTTGCTTTTAGAAGCATAGCAATGAGATATATTTATTGACTGAAACTCTAAGGATTATACACAGGTATCTATTGTTCAATTTCAGTAGATCAGGAAATTGCCCTAACACAGTAATACTAGAAATCTGGGGGATATAGCCCTAGACTTTCTCCTTACATCCTCTTCCTAACAACAGACCCTACTCAGAAGACCTGCAGGGTTCCTCATATTATGGTATTGCTGTGAATTGTGTATAGTTTGTGTTGGAAGACTAGTCTGTGAAAATAGCTAATTCTGAAACCAGCGCTATTCTCCCTGCAATTCATAGTGGTTGGCATTAGGACTTTCCAACATCTAAGGACACTTGGTTCATTTTCTTTTTCGTCCATATTGCCATGCAGCTCTTTAGAAAGTTGTAATATACAATACATCTATGAGATTTATTTTTGTATACTAGATATCTTAATCTTAATTTAAAGGATGAAACTCCATTGTGTCTGGGTATTGGAGCATTGATAAATAAAGTCACCTATTTTTCTCAGACTGCTACAATACTTAAAGGTGTGAAGCAACCTACTTCATTTAAAACCATCAAGTGTTTTCCATTTTTGCACATTATACTCCGAGACCATTTTCAATATAAAGCAGCAACTAAAACAAAGTACTGCATTTTCTTTGCTCCCATACAGATCAATGAATGTTATTTTGTAAATAATACGTAACACCCCAAATCAACAACCAGCTTTGGCATTTCCACGCTTTAATCCTGGATTTAAATTAAAAAAAAAAATGCACTGCTCCTCTTCTCACCTGTTTCTGATTTCTTTCAGCAATGACATGTCTTTGTCATATCCAAATTCTCCTCCAACAGGGCGAGGAAGGTTCACAATGTCAGCATGGGTGGCCACCAGGACAACATACAATGGATTTTTCAGCCTTCCACCAAATGCTTCATGAGAAAGAAAAATACACACCCGGAGTACAATAATTTCAGGAAAAGTGCTCTTACTGTACCATAAGGCAGAGATGAATTTTATGTTCCTGACATACCGGTCATTTTTGAGAGTACACTTGCCATCTTAAAAACGTAGTCTTTAAATTACACACACAAGTGTGTAGATTGTTTGGTTGATGTGATTTGTCTATAGCCCATAAATATGGATGGCTTGCCCTTTCAAATAATATTAGAAATACTGATACTATATGGCACTCTTTCTTTCTTCTTTTTAAACATGATAAATATCACTAACACCACCAACAAATCAGCTATAAACTATGAAACCATTTTGGGAATGACATTTAAGTCAGTAATAGCAACTACTTGCAAAGATTCTTGGTAATTCTTTGGATGCTCTTTAGTACTACAGATGTGAGTTAGAGATGATTATAAGCAGAACACAAATGATCTACAACATTCATACTGTGGTATGAATGCAACTGTACAGTACTTACACAAACAATGAACTCTCACTTAGGTGAGAGTTAAGAAGGAAAGCCTGGGAGATACCATGAAAAGAATGAGAAAAAAAGAGAAAGATACAAATGGCATATGAATGAGGTGATAGTACGTAACACACATTTATACAGCCTGTTCTCTAATATACTACCCAGAAAAGAATAGACCGTTGGTCAAGTTTTACAAAACATGGGTCATATTCTGTGGTCTTTACTTCATCCTCATCCTGGCAAAGCCTCAATTAACTTCAACAGTTTTGCCTGAGTGAAGACTGAAAAAAGTCTCCAGAATTTGATCAATTTTGCTTAAGCCACACAAAAATACCCTTTTATATGTCTAGTGATTCAAAATTAGTGTTCTGTGGCCTGTGAAGCAATATACTATACTGCAGCCAGCACCCTGTTTTCTGGCTTTTTATGACGGACCATTGGAATGGGCGAGGAAAGTATTCCAAAGCTTTAAGATTTCTCTTAATATACACTGCTACTACACTTTGTTAGGATAGTTGAAGGATTTCTTATAAACTATTAGCAGCAAGGTCAAGTTGAACAACTTTGTTAACTACTGTACTATAGTTAAATGGACATAACTATTTAAATATTGCTAATCATTTTGCAAGAAGAACCGACGAAGTTTAGTTCTATATTTGGCTGAATCAAATTTGGATTCTAGCAACTGCAGGAATATTCAATCAATAACTTAAAAGCTTCAATATTAATTTTTGGCAAACTTCTGAGTCTATTATCTCTGTTACATAACTACTTGCATACTAGCTTTTTTTTAAAACTCAAAATGAAACTGAAAGGCATGTGTGTGTCTGAACTGGAGGAAGGCAAACTAACATTGACCTGTAGTAAGTTAATAAATAAGGAACATAGAATATCGCCTGGGCTCTGAGATAGTGCATTTAATATTAGCCAAAATATCAATAGGACATAGGGAACATTCAGCTCTAGATAAATATTTTGATATGCCTGCCAGGCAATTACACAGTGATTTTATCACTTCATGGGTTTTCTTTTTCCATACATGTCTAATCGTATCCATTGGCCTGAACAGAGTTTTGGTTGATGAAGCCAAGACAGATCCCTGGGCTTGGTTCTTCCATCAAACTGTCAGCGTGTGTGGATGAATGCTCCACTGCAATAAAAGCTAAATAAATTGGTATAAACCAAGAATAGGTGACCTTAATCTTCTTTAAGATATAGTGATCAAGTCAATTTGTTTGACATACAAGCAATTCCAAACAGCACAACCAGCTAGAGTATTAAACTAGAGATCTCATTTAAAAACTGAACAAACCTTTAGCAGATGTCAAGCAAAATTCACTACAAATATTGGGCTCCATCCACACCAACACTTAAAAGGAGTTAAGCTCATTTAAAGTCTAAATATAGTTCCAGCTAAACAGGTCTGAGCAGCACACGCAGAAAGTCAGCACAGTTTTAAAACACAATTCTAACATGATTTAGACCCATCCACATTGGCCAACCCAGCTAGTGCTGGAAAGCAATTTAACTGAGGTTGGGTTTAAACAGAATTTAAACAATGTTTCCAAACTTGGTTTAAAGACCCAGTGCACTTGGAGCCTGTATGTAGATAGACAGTACACAAGAATGTCAAAGTAGTTCTTTGATACAAGAACTTCAGTTTAAGGGGTTAGGGAGAAATTCAGGAACCATGCAAGGCTCTCCACAATATTTAAACGCAACCTAAACAATTTTAGTAGGGTTACGTGCCTATGGCCCTGTTTAGACCCTCTGGTGTGAGGGAGTAGTTCACCTCTATACTGAACTTTGTTTAAAGTTGATTTCAGTAGGATGCAGGAAGATGAACATACAACAGGACTCAACAAAGTTACAGGGAAACACAAACTTTTTTCTTTCCTCCACAGAAGGCATATAGACACACAGCATGTCATACCTATGGGTTCCTCAACTGGGACGAGTGATTTCAGGAAATTAAGCCAAAAGGTCACTTGGTTTAACTGGATTTCATAAGGTTCTTCAAGACTGAAAAGCACGATGTGAACTGCGGTGGGATCATTTGCAGCAAAATAATCGTAACAGCAGAAATATACAGGGTTCCCAGAGAATTCCCACACGCTGAAATCACCAATTCCTGTAAAAGGGGACAGATTGATAAACAGGTCAAACTTCTTTAAGGAACTCTGTTCTTTTAATATTGGAGGCAAAGTTTTTCCAGGGCTGACATCTGGAAGCCAAATATAAGTTCCAGGAGTCACAGACACTGTGCATTATAGATTAAATGAGCCCCGGCTTTGTACAGAAATTATGGATATTAAATCCTTCAGAAAACAAAACAGAGCACTAGATATTAGAGAAACAACAGCTGCCATTCCTTCTCTTGCCCCTGAAAATGCAACTAAACATTTCTCCAATTACTTCTTTGTGATGTACGATATCTGGTGTCAAAAAGAGAAGATAAAAGGGTTATTCAGAAGACAGCCCATTTTGGTTTATAAAATTGAAACTACTGCCAAATCAGAGTGGGCTTTAAGAATCACCTCTTACTGCTAATTACCACTTAAAAACACTAGCCCTGGTGTGCTGTTTTCTGACATCTATTTTTGCTGTAGATGAAAGATGTGTTAGCTTCTCACAGTCTCTCTCTTAATCTGGCTGAAAGCATATGCACTTGTACCATCTTTACGTAGTAATGATTTTATAGAGTAATAAGATGATTTTATAAATATTATAGAAAAAATAAAAAATTGGAATAATCATCTATGCTATGATTATTTACAATTGAATAGTTTCTACTGACAGTCTGCAGTACAGCTTTAATACATTTTAGAAACTAAATCTATTACATGATTGTGCTGAAAGAGAATAACTGGACTAATAACAAGTGTTGACTATGTGTCAAGTTGCTCATCACACATGAGAAATGTTTTACAGTATGTTGCATTTACAAATATATTCCCTGAACCAAGATTAAAAGCTTAAGTCCCATTTGACCCTGGAACAATTGATATGGTAGGTAAAACATTAGCCCTGTTTTGAGTTTCACTTGAGGGAAGATCAGGTCATCTACAATAGGACAAGATGATGAACAAAAAGAGTTTCACGTGTAAGGTCTTCGTGGCAAGGACAAAGTCTAATGACTATGCACCCACAAAGAATTATGCACACCTGCGATGACATACAAGTAATGAAGATTCACTTCTGGTCCAAGACCTTTTGTGCTGAGTGGTTTAAAAAAAAAAAAAGTACCTATAATTGATACATAAACCAGTCAATGTATGTGGTGTCTTTATAATGTGCTTAACTTCACAGGGCTTTATGTAGGTTTAATCCAGAGGTGGGCAAACTTTTTGGCCTGAGGGCCACATCGGGGTTGCAAAACTGTATGGCAGGCTGGGTAGGGAAGGCTGTGCAGGGAAGGCTGTGCCTCCCCAAACAGCCTGCCCTCGCACCCTATCCACCGCCTCCCACATCCCGCCCCCGACTGCCCCCCTCAGAACCCCCAACTCATCCAACCCCCCCTGCTCCTTGTCCCCTGACCGCCCCCTTCCGGGACACCCCTGTCCCTAACCACACCCCCAGGAACCCACCCCCTATCCAACCCCCCACCCCACTCCCTATCCCCTGACTGTCCCGACTCCTATCCACACCCCCTCCCCCTGACAGACCCCCCAGGACTCCCATGCCTATCCAACCCCCCATGTTCCCCGTCCCCTGACCATTCCCCCCCACCCCAGAACCTCCACCCCATCCAACCGCCCCCTGCTCCCTGTCCCCTGACTGCTCCCCGGGACCTCCTGCCCCTTATTCAACCCTCACCCCTCGCCCCCTTACCATGCTGCTCAGAGCACCAGGAGCTTGCAGCCCCACCGCCTGGCTGGAGCCAGCCATGCTGCCACATTGCCTGGCAGGAGTGGCGGGCCAGAGCACTGGCAGCGTGGCGAGTTGAGGCTGTGGGGAAGGACGGACAGTGGGGGATGGGCCGGGGGCTAGCCTCCCCAGCCGGGAGCTCAGCAGCCAGGCAGGACGGTCCTGTGGGCCAGATGTGGCCCGCGGGCTGTAGTTCGCCCACCTCTGGTTTAATCTCTGCTTTAAAAAGATACGCACTAGTGGATGTGTTCAGGGTAATGCTTAAAGTAGATTTCAAATTCAAATATTTAAAACAAGTAAAGCCACTGTCAGTCATATAGAATTAACACACATAAATTCAATTAATTCATTACCATTCAAGTAGGCATTTTGAATGTCGATGGCCTTTGTAGACTGGTCATCTGCAGAGCAGTGAGAATGGTGAGATGGTGAAACGAATGCTTCTAGCATCCCTTTGGTAAGGCCTGGCTCAAACATCATGCTTCGACTTCTCACGCTAACATTTTCACAGCCGGGGTAAAGATTTGTAATGCTCACTGAAACTGAGTCATGAAAAAGAAGATAACAAACCATGAAGAGTTTAGAAAAAGATCATTTCAAAATCATGTGCTGGGCATAAAATTTGATTTAAAAAGATCTGTTCTTCAAACAGACACCCAGTATCAGCAGCTGGAGCATCAGTAGCTGTGAACAATGTTTGTGCTCAAGATTCAGAACCAGAAAATACCTCTTACTAGGGCTGATTCGGTACCTTAGAATACCCTGTCTTGGCAAAATGGTTCTGAGAGATCGAATTATACATAATAGGCTTTAAAAGAAGGGGATGAAAGAGGCAGAGAGAGGAGATAAAAGGAAGCGGAAGATACTGAGAACCATGGAAGTGTAAGAAAGAAAGCACACAAGGAGGTGGGAATAAGGAAAACAGAAAGTAAGAGAATAGAGGTGAAATACAATGTGTTTGATTAACATTGTTCAACAGACCTTCTCCAGTTTCTCTCTGTGCTGAGATTTCCCCCAAGTTAGAGACATGTTCAGGTTTTCAATAACTGTTAGACAATTTCTAATGTGCTTGGACTCAAGAACACCCACAGGTTGGGCAGGTACTTTAGTTTCTATATTATCCAATGATAAAGTAATGATGTGCTAGAAGTAAGTTTTAGTGGTGTGAAAGGGCAAATTCTAGGTTCCCCTTATAGCACTGTTAGCCTGTAAAACACACACAGGTGGGGTCAAAATAATGGAAGTGACAGAACACAGTTTGTGAAAATGAGGGTTCATCCGTTAGAGCTTTTCTATACACAGAAGTTGTATTGCTTTAATTTGCCATTATTAAAGCACTACAACTCCCTCGTGTGGACATATTTATAGCTGTATAAAGGTGCTTTATATTGGTATAAAGAAAAGGAGTCCTTGTGGCACCTTAGAGACTAACCAATTTATTTGAGCATGAGCTTTCGTGAGCTACAGCTCACTTCATCAGATAGCTATTCCTGTGCAGCTATAAGGTATACCCGTATAACTTTATACTGATATAACTGCATCTACAGTAGGGATTGTGTGGCATAACTATTTTGATTTAAAAAAAATATCAACCCCCTCCCCTAGTTACAGGGGTACAAAATCTCTGTGTAAATCAAGTTAGATTCTGAAAGATCAGCCCAGAAAGAGAAAGACAACCACAGAGTAGTCTTTACGATCAGTCAGCCCCCTCTATTAGACAAATCAAAGAATTCTTCACCCTTCACCAGATATTGAAGTTACCATTATGATATACAGATTTTAATATGGAAACAAGTTGTGCGTGAGATAACTCAGCAGTATAAGTACAGTATCACTATACATTTGCCACTTATATGATTTTCAGAGTATTCATGTAAATACTTGATAAACACAAGCTTTTAATGAGCTATATAACAAACACATAATCAGATGCACATTATAGTGTAACTACTGTAAGCGTCCATCAGCTCAGGAGGCTTTTTTCTTATCTCAAATATTAGCAGTAACAACAATGTACATTTATTTAATACTTTTCAACCAAAAAAACCAAACTAAACCAAAAAAAGCCCAGGACGCTAAAAGTGCTTAAAAGACTGAACATAGATTAAAATGAAACAATGTTAGCACAACATTATGGTTTTATATTTTGTGTGTATAATGTTAGGAAATTCATATTTGTGGGTTTTACAGTAATTATAGGCTTACTTCTTTTTGCATACAGTATTATGTATTGCTTTAAGTTGTGCTCATCTGATGCCTCATACAGCATGTGCGTGTGTATATATTAAGTAAGGTCATTCTTAGTTTTTTACTTAAAGCAATACTGTGTACATAATACCATATATAAAACGAAGCAATTTCTTCCAGAACTGGGGTAATTAAATAAACAAAGTAAAAAGATTTTTCGTTGCTTCATATGGTTACATGGGACTGAGTTTTTGTATGCAGTAGCCTGTGGTGATATGTGCAAATAATCCCAGGCCCGTATCTCTCTTGTTCATATGGCTGTGTTTGATTTTGAAAACCTATTCCCACTGGTTTCTAACATTTAAAAAAAAGAGAAAAAACCCCACCCCCCTCCTTCCTGTGCTAATTCCAGTAGATAATATGCCTGCATTTCTTGATAGATAGTTTAATCTCCTTGTGCAAGGACCTATAAATTGAGATTAATGGAACAGAGCATTTCTTATCTATTTCCGCTCTACTCTCATTAAGTAATTCCTGTGTAATATGTGAAAGCTTCTTTCAGTGATTCATTGATCATTCATATATTATATCTTTGTGCCAGAAACCTTTTGGTCTGTTCTTTCACCAGAGTTCCTATCCTTGGAATAAACTGACTGAAGGTTGAGCAAAGATGAAAGCTGTTACTATATACTTTTTCCTAACATGGTCAGGTATTACCTAAAAATTATGGTAAGTGATAAACACGTAATTATTTATGATTACTTCATTAATTATGAACCAACTTAAAAACAAAGCTTATCTAATAGATAAAACAACACTTCTACAGCATCCTTTCATCCAAGGACCTCAAAAAGCTTTTAACCCCCAACAACCTCCCACACACTATCTCCCATCTAACAAAGAGGTATTAACAGGGATGAATTCACTTATTACTTTAGTACAGCCACTTCTAGGGTAGAATGCAGTAGTTGTTGAATATCACACAAACAGTTTAGGACTGGAAGTAGATAATATCATAGCCTACTGAAAATGTTCGTTGGCCAGAGACGACCAATTACATTTTGCCAAAAATTAGAATTTGGTCAGGACACAGATTGAACACCTTTACATTTGCAAAAAAGTTCCAGAATACTTGCGACAAGTGGTCAGGTCCTCTACTTTCCATCTCATCTGATGCAATAAAAGTTTCTCTGGCTAATCTTGTATCTTTCACACTGACTGTTTCATCCTGCTGGCCAGGAACCAACAATAAAAGACATTTCTCTGCATTGGTTTCCTAAAATCCATTCTCCTAATCTTTACTTTTAGAGATCAAGCCAACAGTGCTTCACATATAGTTATTAACAAATTTATTTGAGCATAAGCTTTCGTGAGCTACAGCTCACTTCATCGGATGCATCCGATGGAGTGAGCTGTAGCTCACAAAAGCTTATGCTCAAATAAATTTGTTAGTCTCTAAAGTGCCATAAGTACTCCTTTTCTTTCTGTGAATACAGACTAACATGGCTGCGACTCTGAAACATATAGTTATAAGCACTAAGATAGAAATAATTATTCTCTTACTTTAAATGCTATAAAACCAGAAGCCTTAAAGTGATACCTGATGGTTTGGTAGACAAGGGTGAAGGTGGAAATCTGGTTGAATTTGTGGAGGAAAGCCTTGGTCTTCGTCTTCTAAAAAAGCTCCTTATTAGACCACACTTGAGAGATTCCACAAGAGTAGTTTTCCCAGATCCTGAGTGTCCAAACAGCTTAAGTTTTATTCTTGGCTGTGGGTTTTGAGTAGGTCTAAGCTGTTGGATAAAAAGTCCTCTATGTGTATCCTAAATCAAACAAAATGCAGAAATTAGATCCATTAATTACCATGCAAAAAAAATCTCAATAAGAAGCCTAAAAGCTGCGTTTTCAGCTTAAGCACAGTTTGAAAATACTCTGGGATACACTGTCCTGAATAAAGTGTATTGGAGGGATTTAGCAATGTGCCTCCTTACATTCTGGATCAATTTATTTGGTATCTTTAAAACGGACATGAATAGAAGAGACCCAGAATGCTTGATCAGCACTAACTTCAGCTGTTCTAGAACAAGCAGAATTATTTTTGAGCATTACTGAAAAATATAAACTTGCAACAATTTAATTCAAATAAAACTAGGTGAAAGGCACTTTTAAGTTTTTATTTAAGTCACATAATTCAGATAGCATTGTTACTATGGAACAGCAGTGTAAAGTACTGTGCTACTTTCTGGGGACAGAAGCAAGTTTTAAAGTACCTCATTCTTTTGAAATTTCATTACCCCCATTCTTTTTTTTTCTGCAAAGGGAGGTATAAAACAGACATTCACTCTGTTACTTTGTTATAAAGTTAGGGGGCAGTAGGAGGCAAAGAAAGGCAGGTAGGTGAAACACTGCACTTTGTTCCTGCTGCATCAAAATAAATCCCAGGAACCGGCAGTAAAATGTGGCTTAGCTCTAACATGAAGAGAGGAAACTAAAAAAAAATGAGTCCATCAACCAGAATTTAGAAGTCAAGGTTGAAATGCAGAAAATCTGGGAATTTTTCCAATTAATAGCCCTAGAACTGTTCAGAAGAGAACAGATTCCAATAAGCCCTGATTATATCTACAGTTTTTGATGCACCATCACTGCAGTGGAATCATTTTGTCCCAAAGATTGAGAGGAAGGGTGGAGGGGGAACCAAGAACCACAGACCACATCTACACTACAGGGACTATAGCGGCACAGCTACAGTGCTGTAGCTATGCTGGCATAATCCCATGGTGCAGACAGCCTATAGCCATCACTGTAAGAACACCGCCTCCCCAAGCAATGGAGCATTCTTCCAGTGATCTAGCTCCCTCTACACTAGGGTTTAGGCTGGCAGAGCTGTGGCACTCAAGAGTGTGGATTTTTCACATCCGTGAGTGCCAGTTACGTTCACCTACATTTTACATGTAGATCAGGCCTCAGTGGGTACATCGACACAGCAAAAAAAATCTCCCACAACAGTGAGATTCAGAGCCTGGATGTACAGATCTGGGCTCACACTAGGGCACTAAAACTAGTAGTGTAGACGTTCCCAGTTGGGCTGGAGCTCACACTCTGAAACCTGGAGAGGGGAATGGGTCTCAGAGCCTAAACTCCAGCCTGAGAGGGAACATCTACACTGCTATTTTTAGTGCTGTAGCACAAGCCTGAGTCTGCAGAACAGGGTTCAGACTTGGTGCCACAGGTCTTTTATTATTATTATTTTTCTTTTTTGCAGTGTAGAGCCAGCGTCCTGGATCCTTCACCCACAAGGCTTGGTAATAGTACTGTGACTTGCATATGTATGTGTGTATATATATTTGCAATACAATAGTGGGTATAAGTTATAGATGAAACAGACACACACACAATATTGAAACATTTTGTGGTTACAGCCATCATAGTTATTTTAGTACAATATTTCTCCATCATAATTCTAAGCTTGTTTTTTGTTTCCCTTTTCTCATCTTCAATCAACTTTTCCTGTGATTCTACTGTGTGCCTTGGAGAACCCTTTCTTATATAATGCTCTGTTTGTTGCCTCCCAAAACCTTTGCTATTAATTTAGGAGTATTTCCCCGAGACTGTTCTTTTCTCTCTCATTTTGCATTCCTCTTTTTTCTTTCAGTACCCTCATTTCTTCTGGTTTTCCTTCCTCCCCCACATTCAAAATGTCTCGAATCCCACTTATGCTGATTCTTTTCTTCCCCTTCCTCCCTAGAAAGCCTTCATTCTTGCCTCCCTCTCTCCTCTCACCCCTGCACACATTCCAGTATCTGCTTCTCCTCCCTGGAAGACATGGGGTCTTCCTCCCTGTGCAAGCTCTGACCAGTGCATCCAGTTCCTCCTCCCCAACTGGGAGCTCACTCTCAGCAATCACCTACAGTGCTCGCTGCCTCCTCCCACTCACACACCCAACAGCTTCCAGAGACTTAGCTACCGTCACTCGGGGAGGCGGTGTTGCTACAGTGATAGAAAAAATCCCTTCCATCACTGTACGCTGCATCTATACTACGGAGCTATGCCGCTATAGTCCCTGTAACGCAGACATGGCCTAACTCACCCATTGCCTGATGTATCTCCATTCCTAGGCTGTTAAAGATCCATGCTGGTGGGGGAGGAGAGAGAACCACCATAACCTTTTTCCTTCTCCCTCTTGCTAGCTACAGGAGCTGGGGCCAACTAATCCGTCCTCTTCTTCCCAGCTGGCAGCAAGGAGCAACTCAGATAAAGCTGCTTGGCAGCTTTTCCAACAGTCTGAGTGCAGCTCTTGCCCTTGCATTGCTCCCACTTAACAGCTGAACACAGGGGAGTGAACAGGGAGCAGCTGAGCCTTCCCCATCCAAAAAAGGCCATTTAGGGGAGTGGAGAGAGAAATGCAGAAAGGTGGAGTGAGAAAGGAACTGTTTTCCTCCCTCTCCTACCCCCACTGGAAGTGAGGGGGACATATCCTCACAGTGACACCCATGCTTCAGTGAATATGTAGGCTCAGCAATTAAAAAGAGATGTCTATATCTTTAAGAAAAAATAAATTAATACTAGAAGCAGAGTCTCAGCTGACAACCTCAACAGAAGTATTACATCTAATTTTGCTCCTCTCAGTCTGGCAACTATTCATTAAATAGTATTGCTAGACTGCAGATTTAGGGTCCTATGTCATGAGATTCTGAGCACCCACATTTTCCCATGGGAAATCTCTGGCAGGTAGGGCCCTTGGACAATCATGAGATATGATCCCTTTATTTTTGTGTGGAATCTATGAGAAAAACAAAAAATAAAAACTTACACACTCACTCTATTACATCATAGCTATGTCACACATCAGCCAAATTAATAAGATTTTTTTTACCTAATTATGTCACTGAGCGGTTTTGTAATGCTTTTTAACTAATGCTTTTGATGCAGGTTTTATTTTCTCATCATGTGTGTTCAAAATGCTACCCCAAACTTTAAAATACCAATAATGTCACCCAACGCTCCCCTCACCTACAAAAAACCCCCACCCTCATACATCCAAATAGATAGCCAGGCATTCCCACCTTTTTGAGCCTTGAAAGAAGACTGGCTACATGTTCATGCTGCTCTGTTCTAGCGAGGTCTTCTGCTGTTTTCCCATCCTGTTAAAGACAAGTTATTAAGTGTAATCGCTTCCTTTTGTCTGCAACAGAAAAACACGTGCAGTGTAGCTCAGTTCTGCTAATGGCAGTAACGGAATAAAATTGCTGTCACAAGCAAATGGATTAGAAAAAACAGCCAGGATTACCCCCTAAACTGTAGTCCCCTAGTTTGTTTAATCATCCAAAAAAAGAAGAAAATTCAGAAAAACAGCCACTCTTTTGCAAAGGGTATCATGACATAACAGTAACAGGATGCTTTGGATTCAGAGGCTTAGAGCAATGCCAGTACTCCCCTCTTGAATGATCATTCTTCACTCTCCCGTTTAAATATACAGTATGTTAGTGGATGGTAGAAATATCTATATACATATTACATACCACATACAGTTTTAAAAGGCCACCAGAAGGACATGCATCAGAATATTTATGACTACGTAAAGCAGGTAAATTACGTTTATTAACATGTAAGCATTGACAGTGGTGAATTAGCTACTGGATCTAGGTTTTCAAAAAAACAAACCGTGTATGGCTTACTTCATCGGATGCATCCGATGAAGTGAGCTGTAGCTCACAAAAGCGTATGCTCAAATAAATTTGTTAGTCTCTAAGGTGCCACAAGTACTCCTTTTCTTTTTGCGAATACAGACTAACATGGCTGCTACTCTGAAACCAGTTTATGGCTTGTGATTTAAATAGCTTCAGCAAGTTTTAAAGGAGAAGCAAAGCTGTCTTCAGCATTCTGCTCTTGACATTTAATTACCTGTGTTTCATAGGTCAGCAGTTTAATATGAAATGAGTTGTAAGAAAAATTGCTTACTTCCTTTACTCTCTTAAGACTATATTAATGGTACTGCTTTTGTGCTGTGTTTGATGGCAAAACAACTTTATTTATGATTCGATTTAAACTTGTCCTTTTTCTACTTTGCCGTGTTTACAAAAAATTGTTGGTAAATTAAGTCTTTTGGGGTTTCACTCTTTATTCCCATCACATCCAGTCCTTCATGACAAATCTGCATTGTCATAAGTAGCACATAAGATGATTGACAAATTATGGCTTTCACATCCTTAAATCTAAAATAAAATAAACTTCATTGTATATGTGCATTTTCTTTGTTGAAATAAAATGTCCTTGTCTATGAAAAGTCAAGGTCTACTTACAGGAGACATTTTCAGGCCCCCATAACATTCAATTTGAATACCACAACTTTAATAACTTCAGACAAGGTTGTTAGAGATTCAGGAACAGCAATGTATCACTATCAGGAAAAAGCAGGAATTGAAATTGACAACAAGTGGGTAAATTTAAAATTACCATTTTCTCTGTAAATCTCTTCCTCAGTTGCATAGTTAGCTGCCGCTTTACCCAAACAAATATTTGAATGTCTAATACTTTCCTTTTCCTCTCCCTGTCAGCTTTTTTCCTCTAGGGAAACCTACTTTCTCTCCGACCATCCTACACCATCTGCTGTTTTGGTCTTCTGTTCTCGTTGTATGAGGGGAAAAAAGCAGGTCTAGTGGTTAGGGGGCTCTCGGATTCAGGAGACCTGAGTTCAACTTCTGGCTCTACCACAGATTTCTTGACCTTGGGCAACTCACTTTTTCTGTGTCTCTGCTCCCCATCTATATAATGGGGAAAATAGCACTGCCCAACTTCACATGGATGCTGTGAGGATAACAGCATTAAGGATTGAGAGGTGCTCTGATACTGTGGTAATGGGGGCCATACAAGTAGTTTAGATAGATAATTAATCCATTAGCCAATCCTCACACCACCTCTGTGAGTAATTATCCTGCTTTTACACATGGGCAAACTGAGGGAGGAAGGTCAAGTGATTTGCACAAGTGATGTATGTACGGAAGGGATGCAGAAGCAAACCAGTATCCGATCCAGCTTCCCCTTTGCTCTGGAAAAGACTTATGAATGTGGACTGAAAACCTAGGAGTCAGTGATGTAGTGGTGGGAGTCTGCTATAGACCACCGGACCAGGGGGATGAGGTAGATGAGGCTTTCTTCCGGCAGCTCACGGAAGCTACTAGATCGCATGCCCTGATTCTCATGGGTGACTTTAATTTTCCTGATATCTGCTGGGAAAGCAATACTGCGGTGCATAGACAATCCAGGAAGTTTTTGGAAAGCGTAGGGGACAATTTCCTGGTGCAAGTGCTAGAGAAGCCAACTAGGGGGGGCGCTTTTCTTGACCTGCTGCTCACAAACCGGGTAGAATTAGTGGGGGAAGCAAAAGTGGATGGGAATCTGGGAGGCAGTGACCATGAGTTGGTTGAGTTCAGGATCCTGACGCAGGGAAGAAAGGTAAGCAGCAGGATACGGACCCTGGACTTCAGGAAAGCAGACTTCGACTCCCTCAGGGAACGGATGGCCAGGATCCCCTGGGGGACTAACTTGAAGGGGAAAGGAGTCCAGGAGAGCTGGCTGTATTTCAAGGAATCCCTGTTGAGGTTACAGGGACAAACCATCCCAATGAGTCGAAAGAATAGTAAATATGGCAGGCGACCAGCTTGGCTTAACGGTGAAATCCTAGCGGATCTTAAACATAAAAAAGAAGCTTACAAGAAGTGGAAGGTTGGACATATGACCAGGGAAAAGTATAAAAATATTGCTCGGGCATGTAGGAATGAAATCAGGAGGGCCAAATCGCACCTGGAGCTGCAGCTAGCAAGAGATGTTAAGAGTAACAAGAAGGGTTTCTTCAGGTATGTTGGCAACAAGAAGAAAGCCAAGGAAAGTGTGGGCCCCTTACTGAATGAGGGAGGCAACCTAGTGACAGAGGATGTGGAAAAAGCTAATGTACTCAATGCTTTTTTTGCCTCTGTTTTCACTAACAAGGTCAGCTCCCAGACTGCTATGCTGGGCATCACAAAATGGGGAAGAGATGGCCAGCCCTCTGTGGAGATAGAGGTGGTTAGGGACTATTTAGAAAAGCTGGACGTGCACAAGTCCATGGGGCCGGACGAGTTGCATCTGAGAGTGCTGAAGGAATTGGCGGCTGTGATTGCAGAGCCATTGGCCATTATCTTTGAAAACTCGTGGCGAACCGGGGAAGTCCCGGATGACTGGAAAAAGGCTAATGTAGTGCCAATCTTTAAAAAAGGGAAGAAGGAGGATCCTGGGAACTACAGGCCAGTCAGCCTCACCTCAGTCCCTGGAAAAATCATGGAGCAGGTCCTCAAAGAATCAATCTTGAAGTACTTGCATGAGAGGAAAGTGATCAGGAACAGCCAGCATGGATTCACCAAGGGAAGGTCATGCCTGACTAATCTAATCGCCTTTTATCGTGAGATTACTGGTTCTGTGGATGAAGGGAAAGCAGTGGATGTATTGTTTCTTGACTTTAGCAAAGCTTTTGACACGGTCTCCCACAGTATTCTTGTCAGCAAGTTAAGGAAGTATGGGCTGGATGAATGCACTATAGGGTGGGTAGAAAGCTGGCTAGATTGTCGGGCTCAACGGGTAGTGATCAATGGCTCCATGTCTAGTTGGCAGCCGGTGTCAAGTGGAGTGCCCCAGGGGTCTGTCCTGGGGCCGGTTTTGTTCAATATCTTCATAAATGATCTGGAGGATGGTGTGGATTCCACTCTCAGCAAATTTGCGGACGATACTAAACTGGGAGGAGTGGTAGATACGCTGGAGGGGAGGGATAGGATACAGAAGGACCTAGACAAATTGGAGGATTGGGCCAAAAGAAATCTGATGAGGTTCAATAAGGATAAGTGCAGGGTCCTGCACTTAGGACGGAAGAATCCAATGCACCACTACAGACTAGGGACCGAATGGCTAGGCAGCAGTTCTGCGGAAAAGGACCTAGGGGTGACAGTGGACGAGAAGCTGGATATGAGTCAGCAGTGTGCCCTTGTTGCCAAGAAGGCCAATGGCATTTTGGGATGTATAAGTAGGGGCATAGCGAGCAGATCGAGGGACGTGATCGTCCCCCTCTATTCGACATTGGTGAGGCCTCATCTGGAGTACTGTGTCCAGTTTTGGGCCCCACACTACAAGAAGGATGTGGATAAATTGGAGAGAGTCCAGCGAAGGGCAACAAAAATGATTAGGGGTCTAGAACACATGACTTATGAGGAGAGGCTGAGGGAGCTGGGATTGTTTAGCCTGCAGAAGAGAAGAATGAGGGGGGATTTGATAGCTGCTTTCAACTACCTGAAAGGGGGTTCCAAAGAGGATGGCTCTAGACTGTTCTCAATGGTAGCAGATGACAGAATGAGGAGTAATGGTCTCAAGTTGCAGTGGGGGAGGTTTAGATTGGATATTAGGAAAAACTTTTTCACTAAGAGGGTGGTGAAACACTGGAATGCGTTGCCCAGGGAGGTGGTGGAATCTCCTTCCTTGGAAGTTTTTAAGGTCAGGCTTGACAAAGCCCTGGCTGGGATGATTTAACTGGGAATTGGTCCTGCTTCGAGCAGGGGGTTGGACTAGATGACCTTCAGGGGTCCCTTCCAACCCTGATATTCTATGATTCTATGGAAGGCCCATAATGCTGTGAAATCAGTGTGATTGGGACTCAGGGAGCCTGCACAGGGCCCCAACAAGATTTTTGCTCCACAGAGCCAAGCTGTGAATCAGCATTCCCAACCTAGGTGTGAGTGGTCATGGGGCTGAATCTGTGAAGCCCACATTAGTCACATCTATGACAGTGGAGAGGTGGCTTCTCTAAGCCACATTATCAGGGTGACAGAACCACACCCAGCCCTAATAACTGGAGTTGGACACTCACAATTTAGCCCTATACAGAATCTCTAAACAAACTGTCCCGGAATGCTATGTAAAATATAAAGTTGTATTGTAATTTATCAAAACAAATTAAAACCCATAGAAAATAATACGGTAACCATAAAAAAGGAAAAGCAGAAATGAAACCTTGTGTAAAGAATCCTTGAGAGCCTTTGGAGAGGGGGGTGAGGGGATTTGTGACTTTTAACCCAGTGATGATGATAAATGGTCTTAAATTCTGGTCACCTCACTTCAAAACTACAGCTTAAACCACTGTGAACTGTGAAGAGGGTCACGTCAGCAGGAAGGATTATTATGAGCAATTGAGGTTTAATTAGCAGAGAACATGGCATTAGTGAGTTAGGTATTACTGCCTGAAGGAGGCATCTTATCCCATGGAGGGAAAAATATAACGAACAATATTACCCTTCTCTTATGTCAATCATTACGAATACAAAGAGGCTGCAAAATTTTCTGACTGCAAAGTACAGCATGTATTTGTATATTACAACATGTATTTGAAAATATACACATGCAGCCGAAATAGAATGTTTTTTGATAAATGGCTTTCCTACTCAAGCTAACTTTACAAATGCTTTACAAAGTAGGGAGCTAGTTACTGGAAGAGCAGTGGCTAAGCAAACTTGGCATCCAAAAAGGGCCTAATTTTCCCAACCGTGAACAAGTATTTAATATGTGCATGCAGATTAGGGCTTGTCTACACTGGCATGTTTCTGCGCAGTAAAGCAGCTTTTTGCACTCAAACTGCAGACATGTACACGCTGCCAAGCCACTTTGTGTGCAGAAACTCCTCAATTGCAGCGCTGCAAAAAACCCATCTCAGTGAGAGTCGCAAGGCTATTTGTGCAGAGGCTCCAGTGCTCTATTGTCAGTGAAAACACTTGATTGCTTTCTGCGCTGTAATTGGCTTCCGGAGCTGTCCCATAATGCCTCTGCTCATTGTTTTGAACTCAGCTGCCCTGGAGACAGGCGTCCCTCCCCTTTCAAAGCACCATTTCTGACAGCTGTTGTGCTGATCTGCTCCGGGACACAAAGCAAACTATTAATGTGGAACGTCCCGCTGTTGATCACAGAGGAAGGTGTGCGCAGAAAGTCCAGGAAGGGAAGCAGGGGCTGATGTTGGTGTTTCCCCCTCCCCTGTCTCAGGACTGGTTTCTTCCTGTCGCTCTCTGAATTTACAAGACAGCATGCTGACACACTCTCCCCCACTTCAGACACACATACTCCCCATCACTCCCCTCCCCCTCCCCAACTTCAGTTGAAAAGCAGCTGGCAATGTAGTAGGATACCCACTGAACAATGGGATTGGGAAACCTGCATCATCTGAGACGGTGCCTGCCCCATGAGGCATTGCAGACCCTTCCCAAAGCACGTTGTAGCCAGTTGCACAGTGGGACAGCTACCACAATGCCACTGCAAGAGCTGCTCATGTGGATGCAAGGAGCACAGTGTGGACATGCAAGAGCGGTTTAATTCCAGCATTTTATTAAAAGTGGTATAATTTGTGGCACAGAAACTTGCCAGCTTAGAGATACCCTTCGGCACAATTACTGGAAACTTTGATGCAAACTCAGTAGCTGTACATGAAAACAGCTAGTTACATGTTTGCACATACCGTTATTCAAATTAAACAGTTTGGGCATTTAAAATTCCAGAAGATACCGGATAATGTGATGGAACAATGAGATGCCAAACTGCATGTGTGCATGCAGCACACTTTTTTTTATTATTATTGTTTTTAAACATCTGAACAGCTTGCATGTTCCAGGAGCATGAACACTGTTAAATGTTTGAGTGATTTTCTCAAACCACTAAAAACATTTATACACTCAAAATTAAATAAAAGTCTCCAAAAATTACCAAGCTCCAGCCCAAACTTAATGTTTTAGGCATTACTGAACTGTGAAAAATGGTGCTCGGAAAATAATTTAACAAAAAGGTTCACCAAGAACCACCATTTGGACCTTCCACATAAGTTTAATATCAGACTCCAGTAAATTTAAAAAAAAAAAAAAAGAAAAGAAAAGGAAACCTCAGTAAATCACCACGTACTCACTTTCTCCAATTCCCTCTTTCCACCAACATGCTCATTGCCCTGATATTTGTGCATAAACAGGAGCTTCTCCTGTTTAATCAGCCGGCTTCTCCTGCCAGACTTTGGCCTGGTCTACATTAGGTTTTTACATCTATGCCCCTGAGAGATGTAGCTAGACCGACCTAACCCCTAGCGTACATGGCACAAGGTCAATGGAAGAATTCTTCTGTTGACCTAGCTACTACCTCTTTGGGAGGTGCACTACCTACCATCAGAGTAGATAGTGTGTACGCGGAAGTGTGACAGCAGCACTGCTGTAGTGTTTTAAGCATAGACATACCTTAGTGTCATCACAATTCACTTTGTCATCACTTTCAAAGAGATCTAAGCTCACTGGAAAAAAGGAACACCGCTTCTGGAAGGAGCACAGTCCCGTCCACACAGATAGTTAAACCAATATAACTATAATGGTATAGTTCCACTGGTAATTTTCTATATGTAGATAAACTTTGTTAAATCACAATCACTGCCACGGTGTTTAATGCTGATGTTATAAATACTGAATCAAGTACTCCATAAAATAGGAGAATGAGGATAAGCTGAAACAGCTTCAGTTTATGCATTTATTTTGGTAATTAGAAATGATGAAACCAGGAAAAAACAAAGGAAACTGGAAACTTAAAATATAGTCAATATAAAAAAATGTATCTTCAGGTACTAAGTATGTTTGAGGCCCTGCAAAACCATAAAAATTGGCACAATTGCATTCACCCTCTCTCTCCTGTGTCACTTTGTGAAAGACCCACACAACCAACAAGCTAGCTGAATATAGAGGGAAACAGTGAAACTGGACTACTACACCAAGTGCTGTCAAATTCACAAAACAAACAAGTA
Source organism: Eretmochelys imbricata (assembly GCF_965152235.1). Classification (NCBI taxonomy): domain Eukaryota; kingdom Metazoa; phylum Chordata; order Testudines; family Cheloniidae; genus Eretmochelys; species Eretmochelys imbricata. The sequence goes on from NC_135576.1 coordinate 89,765,652, forward strand.
GATACATTTTTTTCTTTAATTTCATTTATCACAATCTCAGGTGTAATTTCTGTAGAGGGGAGCTTTGAAAAATATTGGGCTCCTGGCTACACATAAATTATGATTTGACTTTCACCAATATGGACTTCAGCAGTTTAGCCTGAATAAGATGTGCTGAATTTTTTGTTTTTTTATTTTAGGATGATCCAGCTGTATTTCTTTTGCAAACAAATAGTATTTGTTTGTTAAATATATGGGCAATGTTGTGTGTGACAGCTTGTTGTTCTTAATCAACCCGGATATCCTAATCAAGGGAACATGTGTCAACTCTTTTGATAATGAAAAATACCTTAGGTGGTGTGATGGAAGCAGTGGTGCAGATCAACATGACAGATAGTAATTGCTTTACAAGTATATCCTAATGCTAGCTCACTCATTCACTCACCCATGCATGTATGCCATGAAATATTCTTTTCACTGCAATAAGACGAAAACCTTTTGAAAAAAATCTCCTAAAAAGATTTTAAAATGCGTTTATACAGGTATATGACTTGCAGGGAAAATGGCTAAATTGTGCTTCAATGAAAACAGAGCAGCACAAATAACTCTCAGTTAAGGTCCTGTGGATAAGCGTATAGGATTCTGTACCTTAATTTGTTTTAAATTTATTATTTATCGGGGTAGGCTGCATCTGTGCATGGGCAACTGAGAATATTTATCAAGCCAGAGTTATATACTGTAGTGTAACAAAATTTTTACTGTTCCAAAATACAATTGTAATAGACCATCACTTTTGTTTTAAATTGTTTCCTTTTATGTAAAAAACCAAGTAAGCAATATAACATTTGTTATACTTACAGAGGTTAAAGCTTCTACGTTGGCACCAGTGAGACAGAGGTATCTGACAACATCAAGGATTCCATTATTTGCTGCCAGATGTAAAGGTGTTCGTCCATACTAAGAGGGGGATAAAAAATAGGTTAACTTTCTGTGGATGATGTGCAGAGAGTCTGACTTTCAGGTACATGTTTATTCTATGCTCAAGAGACACCACCTGGCTACTATATACATGTAGCTACATAATTAAGGACTGGAAAAAATTAGGATAATTTGATTAATTTTACACTCTAAGTTTCAAAATTGAACACAACTAATTTAAAGTCTGATTTAATCAAAAAGAAGATTTGAATATGGGACACTTAATTAAATAGGTCAGATCTACAAATTTATGTGAAATGCCCTAAAAATTTTCACTGGTGAGAGAGAATTTCTCTGACTCCCAGAAACATTAAATGGGAGTTTGAAAATAAATATCGCCTGTGCCCGCAACACTGGCTCCATAAGCTTGGCAGCTGTGGCTTCTCCTCCCCAGTCACATATTGATGGAAGTAAACAGAAGAGGAAGGGCTCTGCAAGCCCAAAAGGACACTGCTCCCTGAGAATGCCAGTGACAGAAAATGTCTACAGGCAAGAATATCAAGGAATAGGGTAACACAATACTTGTAAACCCGCAAGAGAGCAGAGTATGCTGAGGAGCACTGTGAACCAAAACTTTTCTGAAAACACTAAAAAGACTAGGGCAGATGGGTTGTGGAAGTGGAAGACAGTAGAGAGTTTGAAAATTAGAAAATGAATGGACGAGGTAAATGAATGGAAGCAAGAGTCTAGATAGTAAATCAGGATCCAGAATATACAGGGACGATGTTTAAGAATATGGAAGATATGAAATATGGGATTTACTAATAAGAGTGGTACCATTTTGTCTGTTGTCAGGAGGGCAATGACTGCTGAATGAAATCATTGTCATCCTGACCACAGCAGTCTGCTAGCTTGTCCTCTCTCATCTTTACCTTCTACGGTATTAAATTATTATTTTGTAAGATTCTCACACTCCCATGTCTTAGTTGTTCCTGATTCTCTCCCACTAATCCAATGGTCCTCGTAACGTCCACTTCCTACCTCTTTTCTGTTCATGTCAATAGACCTGTCTTCGCAACATTTTCTGTTTGTATCTCCTCTCTACATCTACTTGCGTGTCATCTGCTTTCTCCTATAATTTCTCTGCTGTAACCCTAAATGCTTCCTTCTCAGAAGTAAACATTTTCAAATTCTCTTTTAGTGTAGTAATAGGATTCTAGGATTATGACTTTTAAAGTCTCTAACATTGTAAAAAATATTAACTGGAAAGATCCCCTCTCCCCCCCAAATATATGGATATGAAAGCTATAGGGCACATGTCAGCAAGTCAGCATCTTGCATTTATACTGGTAGATGTCACTTGTGGACACAAGATAAATGCTCATTAAGTTAACTGGTTCACATGGCAGGGCTTGCTTTCAAGATAATGGCACTATCTTCATATGCTATGTGAAGTGAGCTCTTCTCTTCCGAAGACCTGGAATCCAAAGTCCATTCCACTTGCACAGTCTACTACAGCCTTAAAGAGTAACAAGACAAAAATCCTTAACCATATGTGGAAGGCTTGCTGGTCCATTTAGTTTTAGGTGTTTATTTTTTTCTACCCTACTTCTTTGAGCCCAGGCCACTGAGGCCAGCCAAAGATTCTCAGTCATGAAAAGAGGTGCTAATCCAGCCCTTGGCTGCATTAACCCACCTTTCCAAAAATGCGTTCTCAACCATGGATCTGCATTTAATTGCCTGATCAGTCACAATTAAGCTAACAACAGGGGGTGGAGAGCTCATTATAATAAGCTTTCCACTTGGCAGCTGCTGACCTTTAGATTTAAAAAAATATTGATTGTACTGGGCCAGACTTTCAAGCCAAAAATCCACAATCTTCCATAGCTCTCTGTCGCACAGAAGATCACAGGGCTTTTGTAATAAATGGAAACAATTAGTAATATTGTATTACAAGAATACTTTTATGTTTTTCTAAGAACTGTAACATCTTTTAAAATAAATGAATCCCAAAGAACAGCACAAAGACCCCTACAATTAATTGTTTTAAATGTAGTGGGATATAAAAATTGCATGATATTGCAGTATTCTCCCACTTTTGCATAATTAGACATTCAAAGCAAAATATCAAGCACTATCCACACAGTATGTCAGTAAAGTCTAATGGCTGACATTAAAGCTATACAAACTAGCTATAGGAAACATTCCTGAAGCAGTTTACTGTTATTTAACAATCCTAGGCAGAAAGCTAAAATGTTAAACCCGTTAAGTATTATATTTGGTTTTCATACACCCTATTCAGCTCTATTACAACAAGAGAGGCCAACAAAGCACTAATAACTTGACTATCTGAGACACAGGCTACTAAATGTCACACCGGAAAGGGTTTTCTACAACTTGATGAAAATTTTCCACCTTTAATTAGCAATAATCCTGTAACAAACAGTGGAATAAATGTTGTTTTAGAGGGGTATAATTTACTAACCAATTCTGTGATTAAGTGTAGTTCCTACATGAAACAAAAAAGTTGGTGAAAGGGTACAGCACTTGGTCTAGTGTCCTCAACTCTGGAAAGCACTAATATGGTCAATAACATTTTTGTTAACTGATTTAAAGTATCATTGATGTTTAACTTTCTAAAAATTGGCTTAAAACATGAATGTCACATGAATCCACTAACACTGGGGTCAGCAACCTTCGGCATGCGGCCCATCGGGGTAATCTGCTGGCGGGCCGTGAGACATTTTGTTTACATTGACTGTCCACAGGCACAGCCCCCGCCCCCAGCTCCCAGTGACCACGGTTTCCCGTTCCTGGCCAATGGGAGCTGCGGGAAGCGGTGGCCAGCATGTCCCTGTGGCCTGCCGCTTCCCGCAGCTCCCACTGGCTGGGAACAGTGAACCGTGGCCACGGGGAACTGTGCCTGTGTACGGTCAATATAAACAAAATGTCTCATGGCCCACCAGCGGATTACCCTGATGGGCCGCGTGCCGAAGGTTGCCTACCCCTGCACTAACACAACACTTGTCTTTAATTGGTGGTGGAATCTGAAGTTGATTTAAATCACTTAATAGCTGTATATGAGAATCTTTCCTCATAATTCAAAAGGAGAGCTTTTTTAATATATAGAAGTACTTGTTATCAGTTCTATAAGTAAATCATAATTATTATTAATAATCTTTATTACTTAATTTAATACTTCTTTAGACTACCAACAAAATATGAAGTATACAGCATTCCACCCAACCCCTGTTGCCTAAACATCATCTGCAAGAAGTAAAGCCATACTACCAGACAAACGTGTCGGCATCTGTATTAACATTAGGACAGAACAGAAAAGTTTACTGATGCAACTAATTCAGTTTGTCTCTTTCCGCATGGATTTTCAATTAACAACTCAACCGCTCTAAAGTTTACCATAGCTCTACCTTTTTAAGTTCTTGACAATGTTTTCTATTTGCACTCTGAAAAATAAAAGGATTTTTACACAAAATTTTTTATAAATTAAGAGAAGTTCAGGCACCCAAGAAGGTAAGATATTTAACAGAGAAGTTCTGTACCAGCACTATTGTTTTTTGTTTACCTTATTTGTAACATCCAAATTACAACTTGCTTCACAGAGTGCCATCACAATAGGGACATTCCCATCTTTGCAGGCCACATGCATAGGGGTGTTACCATGTCTGTCTTGGAAATCTACAAAACATCCCTGACCGATGAGAGTTTTAACTACTTCCATTTGACATCTTCTCACTGCAAGATGCAGGGCTATGTGTCCATCCTGAAATCACAAGACAACTGGTCAGTCACATTTAAAAAAAAAAATCTCACCATTATGAAGTGATTTATACAAATTCAAGTATTTTTCCATAGATGTGTGGTAATTTAATGGTGGTAGTGTGTATTGTCCTGCCTTTTGGATCACAAGCCATAACAATTTTATTTTCCCAGCACAAGTCTATCTCAGAACAAATCAACAGTTTTCCCTGAAAGCGGTACAGAGGCTAAGACATACTAGCGCAAGTGTTTATTGCCAGAAAGTGGCCAATGCAAAAGTCACACAATCTGCTTAGAGAATGGCAGCTTCTGAGTGGTGCAGCTCCTTCTGCATTTGAAGCAACTTGGGAGTAGGAAGGTAGCAAGACTCAAAAGTCATTCTATTTAATTCTCTTATAAGCAAAATGTTTTATCAGCAGCACACAGCAGACCTTTGACATAAGCACTGTTTAAATGCAATAGAAACTCCAGAAATAACAACCATCATCAGTATGCTAATATAAACAACGAAACTCAAGGTTTCTTCAATACCAGTCATGAGAGGAAAAAAAGTAATTCTGAATTAGTGCAATTTTTAAAAAGCTGTAGTTTAGACTATTGGAAAACAAATTATTTATTCTCTTTATCTGACACACAGGTATTGAAGGCAAGTGATAAATTCATTGCCTTTTGTCCTTTAAAAATGAATAGCTTATTGCAATTACAAGAGTCAGTATTTCAGTTATTTTCTGTATAAAGAATGTGTGTCAGCCATAAAGTGTGATGGACAGATAAACAGATTTAATAAGGTGGTATTACATGAATACAGACATAATAATGGAATGGTTATTTCCAGTATGAATGAACAAATCAGTCAGCAACTTTTAGAAGCAGCCATCAATTTTCTCTTTATAATCCATTAGAGAGCTTATATTTTAAAAAAGAATGATGGCCTGAAGCAGTCAAATGAAGTATTTTAAGGAAAGTAATTTAGAGGTATAAATAGTCCTGTATCACTCATGTCCTCTGCATATAATTCCTGACTAAATGTGACTCATTCACCCATAACTAACCTTGTCTGTTGCATCAAGGTCAGCTCCGTGTTCTGCCAAGCATTCCACAATATCATGGTAACCTCTAGCTGATGCTGTCAGGAGTGGAGTTTCCCCTTCTTTGTTTTTAATGTTCACATTACAACCTGCCTCACAAAGTGCTTTGGCAACAGAGTAGTAGCCATGCCAAGCAGCACAGTGCAAAGGAGTTTCTTCTTCCTATCAATATTGACAAATCAAAACAAAAAACAGCTGAAACTATGTGCTAGCAGTGCCAATTCCCCAGCTTGTCCTGTAAAACCGGAAGAAGGGGAAAGAAAAGAAATCTGTCTATTCAAGTTAAATCCTATAAAATGATTTAGCATCACTATAATTTATTAAGCTAACTTTCTCAATGTGGGTGTACTTCACCCTGACACACACAATGATTATGATAACTCAGTAGCTTCTCTTAACCATCTGGATTCCAGGAATGCAGATTTCTTAGTACAAAACATAATAGTGATACCTGACTTGCCTGCAAATACTGGCACCCCTGTCTTGCTGTTTCCATGCAACTGAAGCTAATTATTTATCTAGGTTCTCTCATTTTAAAACATGTCCTCATTCATATGGAATTATTTCACTTATTTAGGGATTAGTCAAGTGGTTGAAACAAAAAATTTGGAGTGAGAACTCCAGTATTCAATTTCCAGCTCTGAGTGTGATCTGCCTTCCACAAGTCAGTTAAGGTTAAAGATTTTAAAGCATACCTAAGTAACTTAGAAGCATAAGCCCCATTTTCAAAAGTGACTAAGGACCCTAAGACGTGTTAAAATATTTAATCTTTAAGCTCTAATTTAACGTTTAATAAGAGACACACAAATGTTCTACAGAAGATGCAGTTGTAAGTACAACGGGTTATAACCAGTTAAGATTAAAAGGGAAGAAGGGTCCTGCCAAACGACAAGGGCAATGGGATTGCAGATGTAACCTCCTCACCCCTCCACTGAGCTATAAGGGAAGCAAAAACAACAAGGAGTCCGGTGATACCTTAAAGACTAACAGATTTATTTGGGCATAAGGGAAGCAGATACTCGAAGCTCATACTACAGGCGATCTTACTTAGTAGAGAGGACTCAAGCTTTCCATGGTAACTGAAGGAGTAACAGTCATGTGAAGCCTTTAGACATGTGTGTACGGGGATGGCTTCAGCTGACTGAGAAAGGGTTGGGTTTGCAACTTTTGCCTGTTGCCTTGCTTCTGTGACTGCCTGAGTCAGTTCCAGATTCTCCCATTGCAGACAATATTTTGAAAGACTTGAGACTGTCTGTAGCGAGAAGGAGCTCCCAAGGACTGAGAGACACTTGAGCTTGGAAATTGTTTGGGTTTTTTGGATGATATATTTCCCTTTTCACCTCCCCACAATGGACTCCAATTAATAGCTGAAATATGTTAAACATGTCTTCTTTAAAGAAATGCATGTTTCTTCTCTGAATTCAATAAGTTATCAAAATTATAGCTATATAATTTGATTCCTTAATTTTATATGTATAAAAAAATAAGTTGTTTATCACTTTGGCTCATCATTTTTATCAGTCACTTGCCTGCAAATACTGGCACCCCTGTCTTGCTGTTTCCATGCAACTGAAGCTAATTATTTATCTAGGTTCTCTCATTTTAAAACATGTCCTCATTCATATGGAATTATTTCACTTATTTAGGGATTAGTCAAGTGGTTGAAACAAAAAATTTGGAGTGAGAACTCCAGTATTCAATTTCCAGCTCCGAGTGTGATCTGCCTTCCACAAGACTGCACACAACTTGCACTTCTGCTGTGTAAACAGAGGTGCAGCTCTCTCCATCCTTAAGCTTCTGTAAATCATTTCAAGATACTTTGGTGTTCTACAAGGAAAAAAGGTAGCTTTCTCATGCACACAGTTTATGAACAGTCTCCATTTACTAGGAGGTAAAACACCAGAATAGTTTCTATTTGAAACATGGCAAGGGGCTATAAGGCAAGACCAGAAGTTATGGTTACTTATGCTGAACGAACTCATATTTCTGTAGGAGGAAGAAGAACTGAGCCTACCTACCTTGTCTTGAAAATTGGGATTGGATCCAATGCTGCAGAGATATTGAACCACATCTACATGACCATACCGAGCTGCCACATGGAGCGCTGTCTCTCCAGACTGCAATGACAGAGCAAGCACATTCAAGTGTTATTTCATTTGTCACACTCCCATGAACGGAATATCAGTTCTCTGCGAGTTCCACTGGCGGCCTGGGAGTTTCTGAGTGGAATACGAAGTGTAGGTTTCAACATTTAATGCTCTATCTAGATGGTTTTGGGCCCAATTACCTGAGATACCATCTCTTCCCATGCCATACTGCCACAAATACAGTCAGTGTAGACATTCAAGCTACAGCTCCCTTGTTATAAATGGGGGGAGCAACTGGCAGAGTGTGTTATCTGTGAAGGCCTTCCTTTTCTGGAATTTATTTCCTCACTGTTTGCCAGAGACCTGATCCGTCAACATGTGGGGCATGCTCTATGGTTCATCTTTTCTCCCCAGTACTTGGGAAGGGACGTGTGCCTGAGGGGATAGATTTTTCTCCTGGGCTGCTGGCGGCGAAGGTGCTGTAATTATTTGAAGTTTGATGAGAAGTTATTATGTTGTCATATGATACTAAAAAGATAATATACGGTTTTTAAATGTTGTAATGGCTCCTAGAGCATAGAATAGAACTTTTATTCAGGGATTAACATCTTCCATAAAGCAAAATAAATAGTTTATTTAGGCCAGGCCTACACTAGAAAAAGGCTGGCCCATACAAACATCGTACAGCTTATCCAGCCAAAGTAATGTTTTTGCCAATACAGTTTGTACCAGTGCGCTGAGCAAAATAAAATAACCTGGCAAAAGCACTTTTATGCTGGTGCAACTGCACGAGGACTCTTCTTGGCATAAAAATGCTTAAAAAAAAATTACATCCCTAACTGACCTTATTATCATGGCAAGATTTTTTAGTGTTGACCTGGCCTTAGTAACATTAGTGGAAATAAGGTAATTTTTCATTAGCTCTGAACTGCACTAACCTTTGCTACATTCAATTTCAAGTCAAAATTCTTTTCATGCAGGATAAATGAAAACAGAGTTCTGACCTTATCCTGGACATCAGTGGGAGATCCTCTTTATGAGAAACTGAAGCATTTTCATTAAGTATATAAGTGCACTTTGCACTCTCCTTATCACACTCATATGCATGGGTTTATTTTCCCAATAAAAACACCATCACTACAAGACTACAAAACTAGCTATATTATTATTGTCACTTGACTTACAAAGACAGTCTTTGATACAAGGCAAAGCTGAGGACTTCTTCCTCAACAACTAGATCTGTCTCACTGATGAAGGATTTATCTACACTGCAATCAAAGGTGTGACTGCAGCTCAGGAACCTAGGGATCTAGGAAGTAGGCCAGCCCGGGCTAGGGTTAGGGTTGAAGGAGGTTAGTTTCCCTGCCATAGGGTTAATGTTCTGGGAGATGGGTCTCCCGAGTTGAAGGTCGGGCTTCTGGGAGATAAGTGTCCGCAAGTCAGGGTTAAGGTTCTAGGAGGTAGTCTTCCCCAGGATAGGGTTAGGGTTCTGGTTCTGAAAGGTAAGCTTCTCTCAGCTAAGGTTAGGGTTGTAGAAGGTAGGTCTCCATGAGTTAAGATTAGGGTTCTAGGCAGTAGGACTCCCTGCTGTAGGCTTAGCACTGTAAGAGGTGGCTCTATCACAGACAAAGGTTAGGTTTCTAGGACCTAGGCCTTCCTGGGCTAGGGTTAGAGTTGCAGGAGGTTGGCCGGTCCGGGCTAGGGTTAGGTTTCTAGCACTAAGCACTCTGCAGGGTAGGTTTAGGTTTCAAAGTAGATGTCACCAGGCTAGGGTTCGAGGCGGTGGGACTCCCCAGGCAAGGGTTAGGTTTCCAGGAGTAGGCCTCCCTGGGTTAGGATTATGGTTCCAGGGTAGGCCTCATTTAGGCTAGACTTACGGTTCTAGTACTAAGGTCTCCCAGGATTAGGGTTGCAGGAGGTAAGCCTGCCCAAGCTAGGGTTAGGGATCTAAAAGGCAGGTGGGCCCAGGCTAGGGTTAGGGTTAGGGCTCTAGCACTAAGTGCTTGGTAGGATTTATTTCCAGGAAGCAGGTGTTACCAGGCTAGGGCTAGGGGTGCAGAGGGTATGCCTCCCCAGACAAGTGTTGCGGGAGGTAGGCTTCCTGGGCTAAGGGAAGTTCCTATGAGTTAGGTCTCCCACTGCTAGGATTAGGATTATAGGACGTAATCTAGTTAGCATGGCGAAAAGTAACAGTAAACTGCCTGTCATACCCTAAAATACAGTTAATTGTTCATAAAAATATACTCTCAGCATTTAAGTTGACAACGAAAAGAGTTTTTTCCTTACCTTATCCTTAACATCCAAAGGGCATTTGCTCTCACAGAGAAATTTCAGAGTTTGTACATGACCATGTCGAGAAGCCCAGTAGACTGCATTAGACCCAGCCTGTTCAAAATATTGTATTATAAAAATAATGAACAAAAACATTGCACTTCAGGATATTCACTAGGCTATAACTTTGTGCGCGCGCGAACACACACACACACACACACACACACACGTACGTATGTGCTGAACAACAGGAGGCTCATCCACAGCCAAAGTAAGCCAAAGAAACAATAAGACCAAGAAAACCTACACAAGTTTTCCAGACGAGCCAGGACTAGAGCTTTCATCAAAACCTTGAGATTTTGGGACTTCGTGTCAGTTGAACGAGAGTTAATATCAAATTATCTTAACATCCCCGTATTCTCTTAAAAGATAGTTTGCCAAACTGCTGGGGGTGGGAGGAAGAATCACCGAACAACACTTCATGGAGAAAATAAATACTTTCCCAAATACTTTAAGTCAATAAATAGTGATTTAACAAGTTAGTGGCTCAGGCAACTTGAGCCAAAGCCACCACATAACACTTTTTCAAGAAGTATAAATGTTTTTCACAAAGGATCCCCATTATAGCTTTTGTGTTTTAATAGGAATGACAGCTCAAGTAATTAAGCAGTACATTTATCATTCTGTAGAGGTTTGTGAAAAGCACTCTAGCTAATTTGGTGTAAGAGAAATATGAAACTAATTCGATGAAGACACTTTCTAAAGTAGAAACAACCTTTTACGACTAATAACTTGAAACAATTTACTACATTAACTGCAATAAACCTACTAATATGATAGGAAACTCACTAGTACCAACTAAAATTGTTATACAAAATAGAATCCTGACCTTATCCTGAATATCAATACGGGATCCTCGCTTTATGAGTAACTGAAGCATCTGAATGTTTCCACAGCCAGCAGCAATTAGCAGTGGAGGTGTTCCATGCTGAAACAAAGAATAAAAAAGGGAAAAATATTGTCTTTTGAGAGATTTGGATGTGGAGGGGAAGAATGCTGAAATAGCAACTGGACTTACAAATGTACAAAGGAACAACTGATTTTCCATATTCTTGAGAGAAAGTCACGTTTAGATAAATGGTCTACAGGGAATAATTTACGAACATGGGCCAGCGTTTTCAAATTAGGGTGCCTAAAATTAGGCTCTAAATCTATATTTATGACCAAAATAAACACAGCCTCATTTTCAAATGAGTTGGGCACCTGAAGTTCTCTTCTATTTAGGCTCCTAAATAAGGTTTTAGAAGTCTGAATATAAGCAGTGGGCACACTATTTTAGAGATGCGTGCCATCTTCCTTCCTGCCTTATCTGGCAATTTCATGTGACTGCACCAAGAAAACAGACCAGAGAGATAACAAATGATCCTCAAGATTTTTTTGGTAATGAAATCATGTAAAAAAATCAACCCATCTCAGAAAACAGCTGAACAATACACATCACACAACACTACCTATTAGGGCTGTCGGTTAATCGCAGTTAACTGACACCATTAACTAAAAAAAATTTACAAAATCACAATTAATTTTGTTACATAACTGCACTCAAAACCAAAATAATGCAAAACTTTAGAGCCTACAAGTCCACTCAGTCCTACTTCTTGTTCAGATAATTGCTAAGAAAAACAAGTTTGTTTACATTTACAGGAGATAATGCTGCCCACTTCTTATTTACAATGTCACCAGAAAGTGAGAACAGGTGTTTGTATGACACTTTTGTACCTTGCGTTGCAAGGTATTTACATGCCAGATATGTTAAACATTCGTATGTTCCTTCATGCTTCAGCCACCATTCCAGAAGACATGCTCCCATGCTGACGATGCTTGTTAAAAATAATGCATTAATTAAATTTGTGACTGAACTCCTCGGGCAGTTCATAGAATTGTAGGTCTCCGGCTCTGTTTTACCTGCATTCTGCCATATATTTCATGTTATAACAGTCTCAGATGATGACTCAGCACATGTTCATTTTAAGAACAATTTTGCTGCAGATATGAAAAAATGCAAAGAAGATACCAATGTGAGATTTCTAAAGATAGCTACAGCACTCGACCCAAGGTTTAAGAATCTGAAGTGCCTTCCAAAATCTGAGGGGGATGAGGTGTGAACTCACTGCTTTGGATGGTTATCGAGCAGAACCCGTCATCAGCATGGACGTATGTCCTCTGGAACAGTGGTTGAAGCATGATGGGACATATGAATCTTTAGAGCATCTAGCACGTAAATATCTTGCGACAAGTGGACTTGTAGGCTCTAAAGTTTTACATTATTTTATTTTTGAATGCAGTTATTTTAGTACATAATTCTACATTTGTAAGTTCAACGTTCATGATAAATTGATTGCACAACATTACTTGTATTAGGTGAACTGAAAAATACTATTTCTTTTGTTTTTTACAGTGCAAATATTCGTAATAAAAAATATAAAGTGAGCACCGTACACTTGGTATTCTGCATTATAATTGAAATCAATATATTTGAAAATGTAGAAAACATCCAAAATATTTAAATAAATGGTATTCTGTTATTGTTTAACAGTGTGGTTAATCAGGATTAATTTTAATCGCGTGACTACCCATATCATATTTTCTGTTTCCTCTTAGAAATAGCCTGGGCTATTTCCTTTTTTTTTTTAGTCTTACAAACCCAATTTTGGCAAGTGAACTATCCAAACATACTCAATTTTAAAAAGTCCGTTCAAAGAGGAAGAACTGATGCCCTGAATCTGGGATTCAAAGGGAACATTTTAAATGCAGGTATCTTGACCTACACGAAGAAACAGTTCCTAGCAAAAGCGAAGGTTGATTCCAAGAATAACACATGCTAGGAGATGAACAGCTCCAAGGTGTGCACTGGAAACATGAATGTGAGTAAATATATTACATTATCATTATATGGCTGTTAAAAATAGCATTACAAAAGTTTTCTTGTGTAATTTATTCGGATATGCACTAAACCATCTTTAATCTTGCTCTCAATCCTGCAATCCTCTACCGCAGTCTTAAATAAATAAAGTTATCAAATGAATGGTTGGTTTTCACAGCCCCTGCAAATCCTCCTGCTTGCTCCGACCCAATATTCACTCCCTTTCTCTTCAAACACATCTCCTTCACACCAACACATACATTAAAGCCAGTGGTATCCAGGCTGTCTCCTTTCCCACCCACACCACACCAAGGACACATGATATCCGTCCCACCCCACCCTGCCTCCTCTTTATCAAATCACTGAAATGTAAGACTGGAAGGGACCTCAATAGGTCATCTAGTCCAGTCCCCTAGCATTGAGGTAGGGCTGTGTATTATACAGACCATCCCTGACAGAGGTGTGTCTAACCTGTTCTTAAAATGGAGACTCCAGTACCTCTCCCTAAGTAATCTACGCCAGTGCTTAACTACCCTGACAGTTACAAAGTTTTTCCTAATGTCCAACCTAAACATCCCTTGCTGCAATTTAAGCTCATTACTTCTTGTCCTGTCCTCAGTGATTAAGGAGAACAATTTATCACCCTCCTCTTTATAACAACCTTTTACATACTTGAAGACTTATGTCCACCCTCAGACTTCTCTTCTCCACACTAAACAAACCTAATTTTTTCAATCTTTTCTCATAGGTCATGTTTTCTAGAACTTTAATAATTTTCGTTGCTCTTCTTTGGACTTCCAAATTTGTCCACATCTTTCCTGAAGCATGGTGCCCAAAACTGGACACAGTACCCTCGTTTAAGCTTCTATCAGTGCTCAATAGAGTAGGAGAATTACTTCTTGTGTCTTTCTGGCAACACTCCTATAATAGATCCCTGAACGATGTTCACTTTTTTGCAACAGTATTACATTATTGACTCATATTTAATGTGATCCACTATAGCTCCAGTTCCTTTTCTGCAGCACTGCTTCTTAGGCATTCATTTCCATTTTGCATTTGTCCTCACAGACTTTCATCTTATTTAATTCAGACCATTTCATCAGTTTGTCAAGATCATTTTGAATTCTAATCCTGTCCTCCAAAGCACTTTCAACTCCTTCCAGTTTGCAAACTTTATAAGTGTACTCTCCATGCCATTATCCAAATCATTTAGGGGGGAGGGATAGCTCAGTGGTTTGAGAATTGGCCTGCTAAACCCAAGGTTGTGAGTTCAATCCTTGAGGGGGCCATTGAGGGATCTGGGGCAAAAATTGGGAATTGGTCCTGCTTTGAGCAGGGGGTTGATGACCTCGTGAGGTCCCTTCCAACCCTGATATTATATGATTCTATGATTTATGAACATATTGAACAGAACCAGACCCAGGACAGATCCCTGTAGGACCTCACTCGATATTGCCCTTCCGGCTCAATTGTGAACCACTGATAACTACTCTAAGTACGGTACTCCAACCAGTTGTGCACCCACCTTATAGTAAGTTCGTTTAGGCTATATTTCTCTAGTTTGTTTATGCGAAAGTCATGTGAGACCATATCAAAAGCCTTATTAAAGTCAAGATATACCACATATGTTTTCCCCATATCCACACGGCTTTCTACCCTGTCAAAGAAGGATATTAGGTTAGTTTGACATGGTTTGTTCCTGACAAATCCCTGCTGTTACTTATCAGCTTATTATCTTCTAGGTGCTTACACACTGATTGATTATTTGCTCCATTATCTTTCTGGATATTGAAGTTAAGCTGATTAGTCTGTAATTCCCTGGATGGTTGTCCTTATTCCTCTTTTCATAGATGGGCAAATACAGTACCTTTTTTCAGTCCTCTGGTATTTCTCCTGTCCTCTACAAATTCTTAAAGATAATCACTAATGGCTCAGATTGCTCTCCAGCCAGTTCCTTAAGAATTCTAGGATGTATTTCATCAGGCCCTGCTGACTTTAAAATATCTAACTTGTCTAAGTAATTCTGAACTTATTCTTTTCCTGTTTTAGCATCAGATCTTACCCTATTTACACTGATGTTCACTATGTTAGTCATCTAAATCATTGCTAACTTTTTTGGTGAAAACAAATAAAGGCATTTAACACTTTGGCCTTTGCTATGTTTTCTGTTATTGTCTTTCCCTCCTCATTGAGTAATCAGCCTGTCCTTGGTCTTTCTCTTGCTTCGCATGTATTTGTAAAATGTTTTCTTGTTACCCCTTATGTCCCTAGCTAGTTTAATCCCATTTTGTGCCTTGGCCTTTCTAATTTTGTCCCTACATGCTTGTGGTATTTTTATAGTCATTCCTTGTAATTTGATCTAGTTATCACTTTTTGTAGGACACTTTCTTCCCCCCAGTTTCAGGTCATTGAAGATCTCCTGGTTAAGCCAGTGTGGCCTCTTACTATATTTCCAATGCATAGCTACAGCAAGTGCTGCAAACACACACATACCCATTGAAAAAGGTACAGCAGGAGCTCTTCTCTCATCCTGTAGCCCATTGCACTCACAAAGGGCAGGCACCTGCCAATGTCCTGCACACAGGTTCATGCACACCTGCATGTTCTCCTGTGATGTTGGTATGGAAAGGGGGAAGGTTTTGATTGGAAAATGAAGTAAATAACACTCCTTTCCCTGAATCCACCCCCACCCCACCAATTTCCATCATGATTTAAAATATTTGTGGTTATATTTAATTGCAAGTTTCAGATATTTTTCTTTTTATTACCAAAACTTAAATTTTGTGCTGATTTTCAAGCAACAGTACTCTTTACATTTCAGAGGCCTAGGAAAAATATTATGGCATCCATATCCACACAGTTTCAGAGGAATGAACAACGAACTCCTAACATAACTTTTCGTAGGACAGCCATTTACATGGCTTACAAGCCATTTAACCATTAGCCTTATTTCAAATATTACATTTCTATTTTATAGCCACATCACTCCATACAAGAACAAACAGATATCTGGCCCCCCAACTTGTTGCAGCACAGACCTAACACCATACCTTGTTGGGTTGATTGACATCATAATTAGTCAGAGATCCCAGGAGATGCTGTAGACCAGGAACATTGTCATCATTGATGGCATGAATGATGGCTTTCATCACAAATGAATCCTCCTCATCCTCATAGTTAACAAGGAGATAGAAAAAAAAATCATCATTAGCTTTCAAAATAATAATAGTAAAAAAACAAAAACAAAAAATCCCCCAGAACCTGTCAGGAAAAGGAAAGAAAATTACATTTTCAAAGCACCATACAGCCATTTAGCTGCAAGACTGGAAAACTTATTCACAAGAGTCACGCTGCTAAAATGTAGGAACACTACTTGGAAAATTTACCCTAATAAGATGTGCATTTTTTCCACATCTATACACATTATTTACTGCGTGAGATTCCAGAGATGTCTTTTTCTACCACATTGTTTCCTTACTGGAATTTTCTATGTATCATCTAAATGGAGAGCTGTATAAAGTAAAGCTGAAGACGCAAGGTGTGATAGGAACTTGTTAAAAAAATGCATCTACAACAACAAAAAAATGCATCTACAAACCTTGTACTTCCCAGGGACGATCTGTGTTCTCCATGAGTAAGTCAGCAAAAGGTCACAGAAAAGAAAATCATGTAGCCTGATTTTTGAATCACTCTAATTTTCCTTATCCTAAGTTTATTAGTGTTTTAAACACTAGCACTTGCCTGCAATCCTCCTCCCTGCTAAAGAGTTGGTGTGACATATCTTAAATGGTGATTCAGTGTTAAAGTATAGCAATAGGAGCAGGAGTAGTATGGGTGAGAGAACAAATAGCACAAAAGTAGAACGATAAGAAAAGGAAAGTGGAAGTGAGAACATGACTTGCACAGGAGGGAAACTGGGAGGATAAAATGGGTAAGAAAGAAGTCTCTGCAGAATTTTTAATTTTTAAGACTATTTATGCACAGAAAAAAGGATGTTTACATTCTAATGCATTAAATGTTTAAGCTTTACTGATCACAGGATATTTCCTAAGGACTGCATTAAAACCTGAAGAGCAAGCTAAAAAGAGAAAGCTTCTGGATTTACAAGCTTCTAACTATAGCTCCCAAGGGCTTAAACCTAAAAGGCATACAGCTGCATAAACTGAAAGGAAGCTTGTTTGGCATAGGGTCTAATGTACTCTCTGGGCCCATCCTGCAAGGTCAATGGGAGAGGAGGGTGCTCAACATCTCTCAAGGTATGTAAACATTGAAATTGGGAGGTGCGATTGCAGCTTGTGTAGACATTCCAGAGCTAGCTTTGATCTAGCTAGCTAGTTCAAGTACCAATATAGCACTATAACTGCAGCAACAGCGGTGGTGGCATGGGCTAGCTTCCTGAGTAGAAGCCTGGGTACATACTCAAGTAGCTAGCTCATGCCCCCACAGCTACACTGCTATTGTCATCCAAGCTCCTTCGATCTAACTAGATCAAAGCTAGTTCAGGTACGTCCACCCATGCTGCAGTCACATCTCCTGATTTCAATGTAGACATATCCAGACTTACACTTGCAGATTGACCTTTATGTCTTTAAAAATCCCTGTTATAGTCAAGAGTATAAAAAAAATTGATTAATTAAAAATGGCCTCCTGTCTGCATTTCACTTATTGATATTGCTGTCAACCATAGAACTTGTGTGTAATTAGAAGTTTGCCCTTTCTGAATCATCCTGTTATTCTTGACTAATTCAGAAGGTCAAGCAGACCAGTCCAGTGGAGAACGGGAGGAACAGTTGCTATGGTAATAAATCAGGGTGTTGCAAACACCACATTAGAGAATCATAAGCACATTTGTTCGCATTTCTATAACATTCTTCATCTTGAACTTCCTCACAAGTTATACAGACACACTGCTGATATGCAGCTGCTAGCTACACCTGAAGTTGGAATGCAGGAATCAGGTAGCACAACTAAACACATGACAGTAAGTAAGAAGGGTAATTTTGTGAAAGGACTCTAGGGCAAGCCTACCCTCTATGCCATTCCAGAGTACTCAGAATTGCCCTCCAGTGTCTTCAGTCATAGCCAGATGATAGGCAAGACACACAGCAAACACAAGGTGTCATTCAAAAAAATGTACTGACAAGAGTAGAACTCAACACATCTACCTCGGATGAATGAAGGGGAATATTTCTACTGGTTGCTTTTGCTATCTTACTGCGCAGTTACACCCTGCCTAGCCCCATTATGCTAACTCCAATTGGAGCCACTTGGCCTTACCACTATCACTAATTAATAATGCACAAACAGGTGCACAGAAGTTCCCCCCCCCCACCCTACCAGTGAACAGCTGTGCTATGACTTGAAGCTCTAGAGCGGGGTGGGCAAACTATGGCCCGCGGGCCACATCTGGTCCTCCAGCTGATTTAATCCAGCCCTCGAGCTCCCACTGGGGAGCAGGCTCTGGGGCTTGCCTTCCCACACTCCAGCCAGGAATAGGGTTGGGGGTCGCGCCGTGCTCCATTTAGAGGTAGCCAGCGGGATCCACGTGCTGGGAACTGCAGGAAGCTGCAGGGGCGGTGCCTGTGGACAGGCCAGCGTGCGGAACCGCCTGGCCATGCCTCCACATAGGAGCTGGGGGGGGGGAAGAGGGGGGAAAAAGGACGACGACATGCCGCTGCTTCCGGGAGCTGCTTGAGGTATGTGCTGCCCGGATCCTGCACCCCTGAGCCCCTCCTGAGCCCCAATCCCCTGCCCCAGCCCAGAGCCCCTTCCTTCCCTCCCCCACCCCCCCGAGTCCCAGCCCAGAGCCCCCTCCTGCACCCCCAACCCCTCATCCCCAGCCCCACCCCAGAGCCTGCACCCCCAACTGGAGCTCTCACCCCAACCCCCTGCCCCAGCCCGGAGCCTCCTCCTGCACCTTGAACTCCTCATTCCTGGCCCCACCCCCACTCCGAACCCTCACCCCCCACCATGTGCCCCAACCCCCTGCCCTAGCCCTGATCCCCCTCCTGCCCTGTGAACCCCTTGGTCCCAGCCTCGAGCACCCTCCTACATCTCAAATCCCTCATCTCCAGCCCCACCCCAGTGCCTGCACCTCCAGCTCCCCCCCCCCGCCCCCGCACACCAATCTCCTGCCCGGAGCACCTGAACTCCTCATTTCTGGCACCCCCCCAGAGCCTGCACCCCCAGCCAGAGCCCTCACGGCTTTCCTGCACTCCAACCCCAATTTCATGAGCATTCATGGCCCGCCATACAATTTCCATATCCAGATGTGGCCCTCGGGCCAAAAAGTTTGCCCATGCCTGCTCTAGAGTATGTATCTCATTCATTTTTCCATTCTATCTGCCCTAACACAAAGGGCATTCCATAACTCTATTAGTACAAGGGACAACTCTTCTTACACCTTGAAAACTAAGGAACCCTACAGATTTCTGTAGTGTCCTGACTGAGACCTACAGATCTCCTAACTGTAAGGCATGCTAAGCAATTGTGCCTTTACTGTGGTGAGCCCTCAGGTGCTCCTTAACACCCATCCCCCGCCTTTACATCTGACTGCTTTACTTATTCAAATTTGGCTACTGCTTGGTCGTAATTATTTCCTTTCCCTCACATGTTTTCCTGAAACATTTACACTGTAGAAGCACCTACTTTTTAAAAAATTCCTTTTAAATATTCTAAGCTTTTTTACTAAAAAAAAAAAAAAAAAAAGGTTTATAGCGTACAGTACCCTGAGCAACTCAACCTGCAAATGCTCAATACATCTGTTTTATAATTACTATGGTGTGAAAGTGTCTCATGAATCAAACTACAACAACATGATAAATAAATTTGAACCTCAAGTTATTGGACTCAATGCAGAAGTTAGTGAAGATCATTCTATAGTCTGTTATGCAGGAGGTCAGAATAAATGATCATAAGGGACCCTTCTGGCCTAAAACTTCATGAATCTATCTCTTGCCATATCAGAAATAATATCCTATATACACATTTTAAAATATTTCAGTATTCATGTTATATGTCAGAAAGTATTTAAAGCAGTAAACCAATAAAAACATATGCTTACCAGAGTATCATCACTCCTAGCAACACTCATGTTACTTCTGGATAAGAAGGATCTTGATAATCTTTGGCACAACGAAATTAAGCGTACTGATTGCTTTTTAAAAAGAAGAAGAGCTATTTTTACTTAAAATATCAAATAAAACATTTGTGATAGGAAGATACTTCTTTTAAAACAAACTTTATCATCACAGAAAAGGAAAATTGTGTTTTAAACACATAAAAGTGGAAAGAATTTTTGATATATCAGGTTTTTCACTGTGTATACTGTTTACTCATTGGGTTTCATCTGTACTGGTAATAAAACAGACTTGTCTGTTTCAGTAGAACACCAATGGGTAGCAAACATTGGATTTAAACATTTTTCTATGCAAACAAACAAAAAAAGTTACTTGCACTAAATTCCCCTTGCTCAGGCCATACATTTCATGAAAATACTTCTACGAACAGATTTTCTCATTTTAAAATGTGCACACATACACAATTTAATTTGGACCTAAATTACCTGATAGTGTTCCTTTAAATATTACATTATACAAAAGGATGAAGATGTCTACACACTGCTTCTTCTTAGACACCAGAGAAGACTGACATTTCTCATGCAATTTAAGCTTTACAAGCACACTTGATCCCACCTAAACCAGACACTGAATCTTGGCAAACAGATTCTGAGGCCAGATATTTAGTATTTTTTTCTATTGCTTAAGCTAGAGAGAAAAATCCTATTTCTTGACCTCTATCCCAAAGAAGGAACTTCTCTTTTATAATTCATGCATCCCATTGCTGACTCTCGCTTAACTCTGGTATCATGGTACATAGATTTCTTCTGCTACATCCCTTCCTTTCCTTGCTTCAAGTGCAGGTCTCTCAGTATGTGTGGTGAAGAAGTGAAGTTCTCTCCTTTGCTGATTCTACTCTTTACACCTACCCATACTCTGCCAATTCCATACCCAGTTTCGGTTCAGAAGCGAGGCTCACGTAAGTCTTTCAAGGTGTAGAGCCTTAGACTGTAATCTTTGTGGGGCAGGAACTAAATTTTTGCTCCCCCCTCCCACTTTTGACCAACTCCAGTTGTTTCCTGTTCTTTTTTTTTTTTTTTTTAAGACTAGCCTCTTTGCATATTTACACTGCCATGCACACCTATAACATTTGTCATGACATTAGAGTCATACAAATAAATACAATAAAATATAAATGCTTTTCAAATTGTAAGTATGCACTCTTGTTATTTGACTGTCTTGATAATATATAAAAACAGAGGGATAGCCATGTTAGTCTGGATCTGTAAAAGCGGTGAAGAGTCCTGTGGCACCTTATAGACTAACAGACGTATTGGAGCATAAGCTTTTGTGGGTGAATTCCCACTTCGTTGGATACATGTATTCACCCACGAAAGCTTATGCTCCAATACGTTTGTTAGTCTATAAGGTGCCACAGGACTCTTTGCCGCTTATATAAAAACAGTTTATATAAAATGAATACAGCTCAATGCACAATAATTTAAGTATTTATACTCAGTTCAGTAATTAACAGAATTTCTCTTTAGCTTTTTACACTAGCTTTTTACATCCCCACAACCACAGCATCTAAGTGCCTACAAATGTACTCCAAGTCAACACAAGAAGCGGGTTCTCCTTCCTCTTCTCCCATACTGCAAATACTTTGATTGGTACGAAAATGTATTTTCTGTTTTTAATGAAGTTTCAGATTGTAAACTTCATCTGAGCAAAAAAGCAATACAATTAACAATATTTCACTTGTGTTTATCCTGAGAAGAGAATGACATTACATTCATCACCAGCTTTATGAAGACTTGCTAAATAACTTACTTTCCATTTTCTTCGTGCTGCAAACTTTTTGAATTTCTCCATATTTACTGCAGATGCTTTTCTGCTAAGGGCTTGTTGGGTATCCTTCGGCTATGAGGAAAAGAAGCACAAAAGCATATTTTTAAATATCCCCCAATTATGCTACTGCTTTCACAAAATCATCTTTCTGCTGTACAATTTTAACTCCAACTAAACAATTATCTGAGGTTGCAAAGACAGTAAAGCCCACAGAATTGCAGTAAAGTATACAAAAAGGCACCATTCTAATATGCAAGACCTAGCAGAGCGTGCAGTCAGTATCCTTGAAGAAAGCAGCAGGCACTCCAGGAAGCCACACCTGTAGAAATTTCATGTGTTCCAAAGAGTTAGGGTCTCTAATCATCCCTCTTTTTTCCTTAAGTTGTAGTTTAAAAAACTCCCAAAACCCGAAGTTCCACCTCATTGTGTCGTAAAGACAGTTTATGAATATAGTGCTGGCTAAAGGCATACACAAACAATTGTACAACCTTATTCATACCAGAGAGGCATTAAATCGTCACCTCTAAACATTAATTACAAGTATCAGTATAGTTAACTATTTTGCTGCTGACTGCCTTAGCAGAAACATCCAGCTAATGAGTTTAGTCAGAGTAGCTGACTGCTCTATTAATTTGAAAGATCTTTCCAGAGTAATAAGGTAGCAAGTTTCAAAAGAAAGTTAACTGTTTTGTAAACCATTTGATTTTTTTTAATCTTTAACCTAGGACTTCTATCTCTCGGGCAGAGACCCCTCCCCGATCCTGGTGTACCAGCAAAGACCTGTTTTCTGTAAGGATTTCCTGGTTGATTATAAATGCAGCCCAGGTTTTGTTCTGCTTTCAAGATAATCAATTTGGTATCCAACATCTCCCATTTCATTTCACTAGTTTACAAGTCAAAACCCAGCTACAACTGCAATGGGCTCCAGTGCCGCATGCCACCTCTCAGGGATTACCTATATGACGAGTTAATGTGCGGCAAGCTGGTGTGTGAATCTACAGCCCTCTTGCTGGCAGCACACTAAGTGGCAGTGTAGACCCTGCTGCCATGAACTAAAAGCTTCATAGGGTGCTTTAGGTCAACGTGTACTATAGAACTTTTAGTGTGTGGCAGCGGGGTCCACTGGCCACTTAGTGCACAGCAGGCTAATGCGCTGTAGATTTACACTTGAGTAGGCACTCCATACAGACAAGCTCTCAGAGCGAACTCTGAGCACCAACCCTCAGATGAGTGCATCTTTGTATTAAGTCAGAGGTGGCCAACCTGAGCCTGAGAAGGAGCCAGCATTTACCAATGTACATTGCCACAGAGCCGCAGTAACAGGTCAGAAGTCCCCGACCCACTCCCCAGCACCTCCTGCCCGCTGGCAGCCCCCACCAATCAGCACCTACTCTCCCCTCCCCCTGCAATCAGCTGTTTCACATGTGCAGGAGGCTATGGGGGGAGGAGCGAGGGCGTGGCAGGCTCAGGGGAAGGGGCAAGGGCCTTGGGGGAAGGGGTGGAGTGGGGGCAGGGCTTGGGGCAGAGCAAGGGGATGAGCAGTGAGCACCCCCCAGCGCATTAGAAAGTTAGCATCTATAGCTCCAACCCCAGAATCCGTGCCTAGGTAAGGAGCCGCATATTAACCTCTGAAAAGCCACATGCGGCTCCGGAGCCACAGGTTGGCCACCCCTGCATTAAGTGATCTCACATGCTCTGTGATTAGGAAGGCCCCAAATACCAGTGTACGATTTAGCTTAACAGGAAGATGTGGCTGGGGCTCATATGGAACAGGGGTACTAGATTGTTATATTTTTAAATAGGGGGCAAATGGTGGCAGGAGGACGAGATATCTAGAAAAATCAGGGTGTTCAGGCTATCACACTAACTTCTTCTCTTGTGCCAGGAGCTGGAAAACGTGAACCAGAGTAACTACATTAATATAAAACTGCTTAAGTACAATTTCAATCAGCTTAAGTGTGTGTACATTTAGAGTTCCTATTAGTGTAACTAAACTGATTTAGTTACTCTGTCTCAAACAGGGTTACATTTTTCAGCAGTTTTTTGCCACATAATGCAGATTTGGGTTGACAAAGCCATTTTGCAAATTCATATTGATTTTGGCTGTTTTGGTCAAAACTTTTTCAGAAATCTCAAACTGAAATGTTTCAGTTTTTTGGGTTATAGTTCCCAAAGAGACTTAACTGCCACTCACAGAACTGTGGTGGTATGGAGGTGGCCACCTTATACCCAATATCCCAGTGGTTGGAGCACTCACCGGCTCTTTTGGAGGTTTGAATCCCCACTCTGAAGCAGGGATTTGAACCAAGGACACCCTACTCCCAGGTGAGTGCACTAACACCTGAACTATAGTGTATTCTGGGTTGTCTGTCTCACAATCTCTCCTGGTGAAGCTGTTTCACATTAAATAAACAATTGTTTCTTTGGGGCGGGGGGAGAGAATGACTCTATAGTCTGGTAGTTAGGGCCCTCAGGCTGGGAGACACCCATATTCCAGCTCCTGGTCCAATGAATACGTAATAATTTATACAAAGTAGAATATCTTTTAATAGGAGATACTGAGAGACACCCTCCCCCCAACAGTTAATACTTTAGTGATTAGGGCACTCACCTGGGATGGGTGAGACCTGAGCTCAAGTCCCTGCACCAGAGTGGGGATTCAAACCCGCATCTTCCACATCCTAGGTATAAAGGAGGCAACACCACCACCTTGCTTTTGTGAATGTCCTTTTGTGAATCTAGCCCTTTACTGCCAACATTCCTTTGCTTTTTTAAATAAAAGGGGTCAAATGCCCAAAATGGAAACAAAATGTTTAGTTTCAGGTTGAACAAAACATTTTGTTCAATCCCAAACTATTTTGTTTTGAAACTGCCAGGGACCGGAAAAAAAATGGTTATTTGCACAGCTTTAACTCTAGAGCAAAAAAATCAGTACTAAACCAACTATTGAAGGGTAGTTATACTGTGAAGAGACTTTGTAAGAACATCTCAGAGAAGTTCCATGATTCTGGTTCAATGATTTGCAGATGAAATGCATATAGTTAACAAGCAGAGATTTTTTTCCCCTCCCCTGTCAGCCTTGCAAACTCAACCAAGTACCTTGAGAACCAAGCTGCTTCTTGTACATCATCATGACCCACCATAAAAGTTCTGCAAGCCAGAATATGTTCTTAGTGACATTTCCATCACTCCACTGCTTTTATTGGCTTTGCATAGGTATAAACTGACTGGAACTTAATGCATTATTATTGATTGTGCATAAAAAAGAACAGAATCCAGCTGACTTCCAGTTAGAAGTGCTGGCTCTGCAGGGCTAATAGCAGTATGCACTTATTTTGTCCCTCTTCATTTAATTCACAAAGGGAAGTAGACAGGACGGAATTTATGCAGGGAACAGATCTAGTGAACAAAGTGCAATTTTTACTCAAACTTCAGAGCACAACTGCATTTTAATAAGATCTAACAGATTATTATACAGCAGTGTGCTGGATGAGGCTCCCAGGAGTTCCTTGTTGAAATTATGTCACCAGTAAATGTTGGGATGATTGATGAAGTTAGGTCCTCTCTGGATACTGCTAAATCAAGTCTTCCAGAGATGACAAGTGGCAGGGGAAGGAACAATTTTATTTTAATTTTTCAAAACCACACTCTTAGAAATGGGCCAGATTGCACCAAGTGGCCTGTATGATCAAAAAGGGCCAGATGCCCTATTCTCCCCCTTGTGACCTAGATCTCTCTCTCCCCGTGGAAAAGATGACACTATATCTTAGAAAACCCTACTCAAGCCAAGTATTAATTGGGAAAGAAGTGGATCAGTCCCAGCAGTTCTCTTCTCGGACCAATTAGGGAGTGGGGAAGAGACATGGCTCTCCTTAGCTCAGTCATCATTTAGCCACACTTAAATAGAGATTTGAAAAGGTTAGGAAGAGGGAGAAACTGGATTTGATTCAGAAAATGTATCTTTGTTGGTACACTCTTTCCTGAACATTTGTCTCTCCCTGACCAAACAAAACTATCATCTGAATAATGGGCTACAGTACTTGCCCATAACTACCATGTACAGAACATAACTTAATTAAGTCTATAGCCAATACGCAGCATCCTTCCATTTAGCTTTGCAAACAGCAATATTTATTAAGTGGGAACACCACTTTATGCTTTCTAGTTTTCATGAAGTAGTTGAATAAACATAAAGTATACATACCAGAGAATGATAAACAAAAGAGAATATAAAGTGATTTCCTTATACACTAACCTTGATCCAGGGATGCTGCAAGCTATCCAGAATTGTCATTCTTTTCCTTTAAATGGGAGAAAAAAAAATACTCCTATTACTTTGTTGACTCTAGCAGATCATATTTAACTAATGAGCACAAATACAGAATACAAATTGAACCAGGATATGTAATTCAGGATACCACAGCAGAAACACAGGAACAGAAGTGACTCACTTTGGATCCTTAACTAGAAGTCTTCTTATAAAATCTTTAGCTAGGGCACTGGTATTACTGAAGAATTCTTCCTCAAAGTCATAATTCACAGCAGATACGTTTGCTAATGTTTCTTGTTTTGTTTCTCCAAGAAATGGTGATGCACCACTTAGGCTGTTAAAAGTAAGATTGGACACAGTACATATTATATGCTACATGCCATTTCATCCCTGCAAGATCTGACAAGGAAGTGCAAAAAAAAAAAAAAAGAGGCTTTCTGCTTTTAGAGTTCAGACGTATCTTAAAGATGATGATCTTACAAAGACAAAAGCTGTGATTTAACTTCAGAGAATTAAAATTAATGTCACTTTGGAACACTGCCTAATCATCTAAACAAGGCTTCCATCCCACTATCTCAGCATTGACTCCTAGCTATTCTTTTAACAATTATGCTATAGCTTTTTTTATTATTCAACTTCAATTAGGTAAAAATCATGTAGAATCAATGCAGTTTAGTTAAGTGGCCATATGCTATGTATATATCTTATTGACATCAAAAATACACCAAACAATTGAAAGCCAAGAGGACAGAATCAGAACATAATGTTAGAACAAAAAAATTAAATATTCCCAAAGAATGATTTATGGATTTTGATACTTACAGAATGTAAGTTATTACACCGATGCTCCTGGAGAGAGAGAGAGGGAAAGAGTCAGAACAATAATATAATATATAATAATGACAACTACCATCTCAGAATGGTTCATTAACTTACCACATATCTGCCTCAAGACCAAGGGGTTCGTAGTTTACTATTTCAGGAGCTAAGAGAGAATGAATAGTATGTGAAGTACATAAGCAAACAAAGATGCAAACAGCAGTTTTATTTAATTCTGACACCTTAAAAACACTGATTTATAACCTGCAATGTCATTATAACAGAAAATCTTTTACAACGATACAACCAAGTTACTGCTAAGGAATATGGTGTATTTTACAAAATCTCAAAATGTCATTTACTGCACACAAATTCTGTAAATCATAGCTAAGTTGAGACATGCCATATGCACGATTTCATAGGCTTAAGGAAAAGAAAACAATATATAAGGCATAACCTGTACTCACCAACAAACTCTGGTGTTCCAAAGATATTTTTAAACTCATTTCCAAAGTCAATTTTGTGTGATAAGCCAAAGTCAATAATCTTGATGCGGGGCTTTGGTACATTTCTATCCAGCAGCATTATGTTTTCAGGCTTTCAAAACAAAAACCAACAAACAAAAAAGATTTCATAATATGCACAGGCTACAAGGCTACTAATGTGCTCATTAGTTAAATATGCGTTTCAGTCTCTTGGCCTTGTCTTAAAAATATACGTGTTCCCTAGAGAAGCCACATTAGCTAAAACAAGCTAATCCAAGTTAAAATCCTAAAGTGAAACCCTGGCTCCATTAAAGTCAGTGGCAAAATGCTCATTGATTTCTGTGGTGACAGGATTTTACCTTTAGTGTAGACACTGCAGTTGTAGGTTAAACAAGTGTTAGCTGGTTGAGGTAAACCCTTTGCTCTCCTCTACCTGGGACAGCTAACATGTTAAAACTACAACTTCCTCTGATATACTAGGATTTTAACATGTGTTAGCTAGCACATGTTAAAAATTCACCTTTGTTTCCATAGTGTAGACATGGCCATTATCTTCAGGAGTACTTCAGCACCTCTTTAAATACCTTCCTTGAATTGAGATGCCTTCCTGATTTGGGGCCTATATACCTCCACAATCCAAAATCAAGAAGAAATATCAAAATGCTCAATACTTGAAAATATTGATGACTACGAAAAGAAAAAGCTAGTAAAATGATATTAAAAAGAATTCAACATATTAATGGAGTTCACATATGCAAAAATACATAGTCATTTCTCACATAATATTGCTTTTCTCTTTTCACTGACAAATTGATCTGAAACAGTCTTTTCACTTTTTGGAAATTGCTACTTGCTTCATAACCATCCCTGACAGTAAATAATTTTGTCGTCTTGTTTCGGTTTAAGGAAATGCAGATCTTCTGAGTGAGCATTAGATGCATGGAATGCAAACAGACAGAAGAATTTTCCAGTTCAGAATGTTGCATCAAAATTAGAGTAGGGTAAAAATTTTTGTCGGAAACTTTTTTTTTGGGGGGGGGGGGCAAAAATACAAATTTGACATAAAAATTTTTGCAAATGTGTGTCGGTTTTGCCAAATTGTTCATGTAGAAAAAACACAATTTTTTGGGAAAAAAAGAAAGCATTTTGTGTCAACTTTTTTTCATTTGAAATGACCTATTTTGAAATTTCCTTAAATTTTATTTTAAAATAGTAAAAAATTGCTTGAAATTTAAATGAGATGTTTTCTTTGACCTCAAATTATTTGTTCTTCTGATTTTTCAAAATTGCCAGTGAACTGAAAAATTGATTATTTGCACAGCTCTAATCAAGGCCACATCCACACTACATACAATTTCTAACCTGACATAGGTTTCAAGATCATTCTTGAAAACCGTTTCCAGGATATTGTTTTGTTGGTAACTCCCAGTCTGTGTAAATGTGGGAAAAGCATTTTTTGCTTTTTAAATTAAAGACGGTTGGAAACAATTACTTTTCAGCTGAGTTCTCTCCCTTATCTACATA
This sequence comes from Eretmochelys imbricata, assembly GCF_965152235.1. Taxonomy (NCBI): domain Eukaryota; kingdom Metazoa; phylum Chordata; order Testudines; family Cheloniidae; genus Eretmochelys; species Eretmochelys imbricata. The sequence goes on from NC_135576.1 coordinate 89,794,699, forward strand.
AGCTGGCAACCACATTTTCAAGATGTGATCTGTATTACAACTGGAGATTTTTTTTGGTAGCGTAATTGGGACTTTAAGGGGGTTGCTTACAGTACCCCAAATTATCTGTTCAACATACCTTGAGATCAAAATGGGCAATTTGCAGAGAGTGGAGATAGTAAACACCATTAAGGATTTGTTTGAGAAATTCTGTGGCCTCCTCCTCAGTCAGAGATTCCTTTTCAGCTAAAAAATCAAAGAGCTCTCCACCTGCAACACTGAGAGAAGAGGTGCGGGGGTTATTGGCAAGAACATTTTAGCTTATTGATTTTTGTAGTTTAACTGTTCTCACAGCCATCTTATAAAGCATCCAGCAGCTCTTAATGACATTCATATCAAAACAGAACACGACCATTTACATAATTTAATACCTACAAAATCAGTAAGACTTTTTTCCCCTCCTCCTGAGAATACAGTGGAGAGATTTTAACAAGAACTTGTGCTGGCTTATATAGCTTAAATTAGAATACCCCATACATGTGTACCCATCTTCACAGAAGTCAAAATTCAATGTTAAGTTAAGGAAATATATCTGAAAACATGTAACTGCTGGAATAGATAGAAAACTAAACTATGTTTTAACATACACTAGCAGCAAAATGCTATGGACAATAATAGATGATTTTTAGGATTAGAAGGTATCAAGATCAGGGTTTATTCAATCTGCAGTTAGCAGCAGCCCCAACATGCTTTATTTGTGCTCAGAGCATTCCAAAACACATTCCAATCCTTGATTTAATCTAGTGCCTTAATCATTCATACTAATACTGAACTCAAAACGTGCCAAGCACTTTCTACAGAGGAAGACAGAGTTCCTGTCCTCAAGGGCATACCATCTGAAGTGAGAGTTTTAGGTATGTCAACAGAAAGACGACAAAGGTCAGAAAGGATGTGTAGGAAACCGCAGCAAGATTTGGACACAGCTTGGATATGAGAGAAGAGGGAAAGTAAGGAGTTGAAGATAATCCTCTTGTCATTTGAGGTAGGAGCCTGATCAACATGGATTGATGGTGATGTGCTCAGTGACTGAGAAGGGGGAGGCAAGATAAGGTCTTGAATTCTGTTTTTTTTTTAACCTATTAATGTATCTGAACACCATATTAAAAAAGTCTCCAAATTTCTCTCAGTTTGGGGATTCAAACTGAGACCATTGGTTGATTTGGTCACCTCTTGAATCTTAAAAATCATGTCATTAGAAATATACTGGAACCCTCAAAAGTTCTTTTATTTTTCACTCCTTTGCATAGTGATTTTCAACAGTCTGAAATTCAAAATTACATCTTAAGGACAATATTTGAGATGCACAGAAGCATTGGTATTAATTCTGTCCACTAGCGTGATCTTAAAATTTGATCAAGATTTGAAGTTTTGATAATTAAAAATAGGATTCATATACAACAATAGCTTTATAATCAGTGTAAGTTTTTGAAAATACATTTGACTTGCTCTACGAGGTCTCTAAGGTGCCACAAGTACTCCTTTTCTTTCTACTAGGTCTATTTTTCATGAGACAACTTTCAGCATTGTAATGCAAATTTCATATAAAGTGTATCTTAATGAGTTCTTACTGCTTGGATCAAGATGGGTGGAAAACAAGTCTTTTTTTAAGTGACATTTTCTTCCCAATAATAATGATAATAATAAAGAATAAAGGAAACTATAATAATTAAATACAAAAATTAAAGACTATAAGGGAAGGTATTCAGGTTTAACTCCCTTTGTTAGTACAGTAGTATAAAAATGAAATACCTACAAATTAAACACGGCTCATTATTTTGCCTGACGTCAGTTGAGAAGACCTTACAAGCATGCGTGCACATGCGCGCACACAGATACACGAACACACACTCACTCTGTCAGCTAATTATTGAATATTTCAGAGATTCCCCTAAGATATGGTCCATAATCTACAGCCCACAGCTCTTTCTGGTGGTCCAGGGAAAGGTGGCTGATCACATGCTGCTGGCTTTCCTCCTCATCTAGCGTTACTGATTTGTACTAAGAGATCGCTAAAAATATATAAGCTAATTTCCTAATAATATTTGTCAATGTGAGTGTTTCTTGTAGTTGCCACAGGGATAAGAGAGTAATGAGGAATGGAAAGGGAGACATTCACGAGACAATCTCTCTTACAAGCTAGATCAGGGGTTCTCAAACTTCATTGCACCGCGATCCCCTTCTGACAACAAAAATTACTACATGACCCCAGGAGGAGGGGCCAAAGCCTGAGCTGCACCACGCTGAGCTGGGGGGGCCAAAGCTGAGGCCCAAAGGCTTCAGCCCCAGGCAGGGGGCTGGTAACCTGAGCCCCGCCACCCAGTACTGAAGCCTCAGGCTTCAGCTTTGACCACAGGTGGTAGGGTTTGGGCCTCAGCAAGTCTAAGCCAGCCCTGGTGACCCCATTAAAACGGGGTCCCAACCCACAGTTTGAGAACCGCTAGGCTAGACCATATCTTTAGAGAGAGTGTTTAAGGACCCCTGGACTATTTTCACATACCTTTCTTGAGTAACAGGCACCGGTGGGTGCTCTGGGGCTCAAGCATCCATGGAAAAAAAACCAGGAGGTGCTCAGCACCCACCAGCCACAGTGGTTCCTCTCCAGGGCTTACGGCCCGATCAGCTGTTTGGCGGAGGGCTGCTGGGAGGCACTTGGCGGAGAGAAGGGAGTCATGGGCGGATAGGCCTTGGGGAGGGAGCAGGGGTGGGAGAGGCAGGAAGGAGCCTTCCAATATGGGCAGACAGACATGCACTTTGAGCTAGCAAGCTAAATCAGTGGCACGTCTGCAACAGCACGGGCTTGGGCCTAGCCACCTGAGTACAATCCCGCTCCAAGCCCCTGGGTATAGAGTCAGGTGGCTAGCCTGGGCAGCTGCAGCCACACTACTATTTTTAGCATGCTAGCTTAAGCACAGCTAGCATGTGTCTGTCTACTCACGCTAAGAAGTGCCCTCCCAGCTGTAGTGGAGATGTACCCATAGGCTTCTATCATAAACACGAGGGAAATATTTAGGAACACACTAACAACTTCCACCAATGTTTGCTTGCATTGGAGTGCCACTTGGTCTCCTCTACAGTCTCATCTTTAAAGGTGAAACTAAACAGCGTCAATTCCCATTGCAATTCTTCAGCACGCGGCCCCAACCCAGTAAAGCACTTATGTACGTGCTTAACTTCAAGCACGTGAGTAGTCACAATGAAGTCAGCAGTCGGAGGGCAACACAGCACACCATCACCTAAAACTGACCTCCCCACTTCCTCTTTCAGATTCCTTACAAATCAAGCTGGTTAGTTTTAGCTTCATTACGATGCCCTAGCATGCACCATGTTGAGCTGAAGCCAGTTGACGTGACTTAGGAGAACTGAAAGGTAAATAAAAAGGGTTTGCTTTGACGTTGCAATGTGATTAATGTCCCTATTAGCCTCACTAACCTGGACCGTTCAGCACATTTTACTCAAGCAGATGGAATTTTAAGATTTTATTTTTAGTTCACCTGTAAGTAAGAAGAATTGCTGTAAGTATCCACAGAGGTTCATGAAGCTAGAGCTCAGCAGCGTGACAGTAACCAGTGACTGGATATAAACTGCTTCCTGAAGGTAGTACAGATAATTTATCAGGCACTGTATTTTGGTCTTTTTATACAGACTCTCAGAGTTCTGTATACAGTATTTACACAATGCCTGCAATATATTCTCTGCTCATTTTCTCTTTTTTCCTAGCTGCTGATTGAAGTTACTGGATAAATTCAGAGTTGCTCATTTGTACGCTAACAACTCCAATTAGCAGAATGTGTGTGACTGCTATCCACAGACTCTACACAATGACAATTCAGATTAACAGGGTAACTAAATTAAATTCAAGTCACATCTAATTTCCATTACTGTTAAAATAAACTACAAAATCTTCTCACCTTTATAGTCACCCTAACACAATGACTTTCCTTGAAGCACTATACTTTTCTTCATTCCTACATAAAACCTTTCAGTTTACACATAATACAAGAATATGCAGAGCATATTATGAAAGCAGAACACATTAGGTGCAGTTATATATTTCTATGAATTCCTGTAATGCAGTGTTTTGTATTATATTATATCCAAGCACCAAACCATTTTTATATTAACCCTGCATTCTAGAATGTTTTGTGCAACCATTTTCACATGTTCATAGCAAAGTCAACATCTACTTCTTCCTTTGGGTTTTCCCACAATTTGTGTGAATAAAATTAGTTAACAATAACTGGGCTATTACAAAAGATATTTCTATAAACATTTATTGGTACAAGCATTGCCTGACCTTCCAACAGAATATTAAAAGTGAATTGTACAGGTGTGTTTACATCAGGCAGGTTCTCCCTGTGGGAAAGGAATTGTATTGCATCTCCGGAGAACAAATAACTATGGATAATGTTTTTACAAGTTATCAGGCCTCCTTAACTATGATATGGGACTAATCACCAGCTCCCACAGGATATCATTATGGATCCTAAACATGGAGCTTGGAACCAATTAACTTTCAAAACTAGTGGCATCAACTCCTAATGTCTAAGCCATGTGCCATGCTGCTCATACTCCAAAATGAATTACATAATTAAAAGGTTTCAGAGTAGCAGCCGTGTTAGTCTGTATTCGCAAAAAGAAAAGGAGTACTTGTGGCACCTTAGAGACGAACAAATTTATTAGAGCATAAGCTTTCATGAGCTACAGCTCACTTCACTGGATATCCGATGAAGTGAGCTGTAGCTCACGAAAGCTTATGCTCTAATAAATTTGCTCGTCTCTAAGGTGCCACAAGTACTCCTTTTCTTATAATTAAAAGGATCATCTGAGGATTTATGGTATGATGAAAAATAAACGTATTTGAAGAAACTTTAATTTTAAGCCCAATAGGTTTAAAAACAATCAAAGCTGCTTAGAATTGGAAATGGGGAGTGAATCAGAAAAGTTAGAAAACATTCTTAAGCTGGTTGGGGCATTTTTTCAGGAGACTCAATTTCATAATTTTTCTGGAATCGTACCAATCTGGGGATACGCCAGTGTTAGAAAAGGAGTTCTGACCCAACAGATTTCCTTAGCTTGTTCCCTCGGCCTGTCTGATAGCAAAAATGTTTCTTCTAGGCTGTCCATAGTTGGAGAAGTCTCAGGTAACTCCTTGTTTCGTTTTAGAATGGAAATCTTCATCCCAACACTATGACAAAATATCTCGACCTCTGCTTTACTGTACCTTCTAGATTCCTACACTGACTATTTCAGAGCAACCTTCTTGCGCTGTGCTGTTGTCAAGACAAAAAGCCCCTTCCTTTGATGAAACAGAGATTAATGATGGACAGAAAGTAAAAAGGTTACAGTTTAAACAACATTTTGAAGAAACACGGGAATTCATTGTTTTTGTTAAGTAACACAGCAATTCCATTATAAAGTAGAACTGGTCCCTATTCTTGTGTTCAGCTTCCAAAAGCGATTAAGCGAGCTTGACTATTTGTGTCCTACAAATATTTATTTACACACATACACACACTCCAACTAATAAGGTTGTTACTTAACAGCAACTACTTACACCACCAAACAGCCCAGGTCCCAAAAAACACACCTAAACTGCACATTGGTGTTACCAATGGCTGTCGTCACACTCCCTCGTATCAGTTGTGCGAACATAAATGCTGGTCAACAATTCCAGATGCTTCAATAACCTACAAACATTAACTCATAATAGGTATGCAAGAGTTCTAAGGGGAGAGTTCATCACTACCATTTTCATTCTTTCAAAATTAGATACAAAGCCACTCAAGAGCACTCTCTGCCTTAATAAAAACCTCATGGTGAAACAATTAAAGGCAGCCGACAGTTACAGCCACCATGACTTTTTTTTTAAGCTTCATCTAAGGCCAAGACAAGACCAGTACCATGAAGTTTCAGAGAGTCTGAAGAACTGGATGAGCTAGGTGAACTTCAGGCTGCTGGCTGTAAGCTAATTCCTTACCTCTCATGATTAGTAAGATGAAACAGGAATATAACGGGTCCACTACTAGTTGAGACTGCTAACTCAAGTAAGCAGTTACTGAAATCATCAGCATTCCTGAACATTGCATTTTTGATCCTCCACTTTTTAGGATAAGTAACTGAAATAATGGTAAGAAGGTGACAACTTTCTCTCTGTTCAAGAGGAAGAGTTTTATATGAAATCAGAAGTGCACGTATATGTAAAAAAGTAGCTGTCGCTAAAATGTCTGAAGTCATCTTATTCCCCACCATAAGAAATTATTTCTCTCTCTCATCTTTAAAATAAATGTTCATACTTCAGATTTTTCATTTCATCCTATTCAAGTTTGAAATTTGCTATAAAAACATGTTGGGGCTAACTTAATATTTTTTACTTGGAAACCACCTCAGAGATGTTCTCCCCAACATCAGAGGGCAAAACATTTCTGCAGGAAAAGAGGTAGGAATGCATTATTTTATCCCTAACATTGCAGTGAAAGAGTCCTTGCCCCCAAAGAGCTTCCAATCTGAATGGAGAAATCAGATAGTGTGGGAAGGAAAACAGAGGCACCGAGAAACGCAGTGATGGATCCAAGGTCAGTGGAGAGGTGTCCAGGTAGCAGTAGCAGCAGAATGTGCTTGTGACAGAGCATAACCATTCTTCTGCTGTGTTTTCTGCATTTTGCAGAGCCTGGAGCTATCCTATCCTCTTAACATCCAGAGTTGCTGGAAGTAGCCAAGTTCTACTAAGGAACAACAGAAACTAGCAAGTGAGGTGCAGCGGCTGGGGAGGAAGAGAACTGGACACAAAACTGTGAGCAGAAACTAGCTTAGCTACCAGAGTGACAGGGAAAGAACGGCAGGCAGTTAACATTAGATTAGAAGAGGAGGAGGATAGTTTCAGTTCATGAGTCAAACACAGGTATTTCTTGTAAGATTAATGGATGACGGGCCAGAGACCAGAAATTGTAATACTGTTGAGAAAACTTGAGAAAACGTTTGCAGTCAATCATGAAAACTGATCCAAAAGGTTAAAAAAATTGAACAGGATGACAGAATGAAATGAAATATCGCAGATTGGAAGATCCTCGAACAGATTTCTGATGTTGGTGAACATAGGTGCTGGAACTGCAGCACCCCTTGGCTTGAAGTGGTTTCCATTATATACATGATTTACAGTTTGGTTCAATGGCTCTCAGCACCCACACTATAAAAATTGTTCCAGCACCCCTATTAGTGAATAAGAACTAAATCTGGTACTGAAAAACATTTGCTTCAGAAGGTTTCTGCAATACTATCTTGGAATTTTTATCCAGGTCAGCTTCATGATATGAAAATCAAGAATAGTCTATCCAAGGCTGACAGAAATGTATGTTCAAAACAAGGTTTTGGGAGGACAATGCCCATATATTTCTCTCGAGAAAATATAGCACTATCATGAATATATAGATTTTATTTAATCTTTGGCTAATATACAACTGTAATGAGAGGATGGAATGCTGGAATTAGCCCCTCTGTAGTCTATTGGCCATGTTAAAGAAATAGCTGATGAACAGAGCACAAGAATTATTTTAAAAGGGTACATCCTATTTCTAAAGGAGTTTGCATGCAATATTGCAATCCATTTGGTGAACCAAGAGGTGAAAATCAAAGTTAACAGGCATCAGAAAGGCCTCCTTGAGAATGCATGTTAACAGTTATTGACAGCAACTAAAAAGATGTCTGTACTGACATGCCTCCAGTGGATACTCAAGTTACATAAAGAATACAAATCAGAAATACTGATTTGCTGAAGTGCAGTGACGAGGCAATATTTGCTGACTAATTTGAATTAGTGTTTCAGCTACTAAGAGATTGCAGCTAAACAAAAAACTCTGCAGAAGTTATGGGCAGTGTTTTGTGGCTTCTTTTTTGATTCAGGAGTTATCTGTGTGAAAAGTAAAAACAGAAGATCACTTTAAAAAATGTTGCCATTAGACGTAACTTTACGGTGTCAATACAGACATTAAATAGTTTTTGTAAGATTACACCGGATATACAGTATTCTGGCTCATCCCACAGCAATAGCTGAATATTGGTGTAAAATGAAAAGAATCATAGAATATCAGGGTTGGAAGGGACCTCAGGAGGTCATCTAGTCCAAACCCCTGCTCAAAGCAGGACAATCCCCAACTGTCATCCCAGGCCTGACCTTTGTCAAGCCTGACCTTAAAAACCTCTAAAGAAGGAGATTCCACCACCTCCCTAGGTAACGCATTCCAGTGCTTCACTACATTCCTAGTGAAAAAGTTTTTTCTAATATCCAACCTAAACCTCCCCCACTTCAACTTTAGACCATTACTCCTTGTTCTGTCATCTGCTACCCCTGAGAACAGTCTAGATCCATCCTCTTTGGAACCCCCTTTAAGGTAGTTGAAAGCAGCTTTCAAATCCCCCCCTCATTCTTCTCTTCCGCAGACTAAACAATCCCAGTTCCCTCAGCCTCTCCTCATAAGTCATGTACACGTTCCAGTCCTCTAATAATTTTTGTTGCCCTCTGCTGGACGCTTTCCAATTTTTTCACATCCTTCTTGTAGTGTGGGGCCCAAAATTGGACACAGTACTCCAGATGAGGCCTCACCAATGTCAAATAGAGGGGAATGATCACGTCCCTCGATCTGCTGGCAATGCCCCTACTTATACAACCCAAAATGCCACTGGCCTTGTTGGCAACAAGGGCACACTGTTGACTCAATGATTTCTGGAAGGTGAATTTATATGCAGAGAGAAAACATAGTCAAACTGCCTAATAATGGGTAAAAGCTACCTCAGGATGGATAGAGACAGGACAGAAGGCAAGTTTCAGTTTTGTTACTGGACTAGTTGTTTAAGCATAAACAATGTTAAAGGAGTATGTCCCTAAGAATAGGAATATCAAAACATTAAAGATGCACTTACATACAAGAGTACACTCCCGTTTATCCAAATCTTTCAGACAACTGGGTGTTCAGATAAACAGTCACGTTATTAATATAGGGCTACATGTGGGACTATAAACTGCCTCTACTCACAGTCAGAGCGCTTTTAGAGTTGGCACTAAACTGATCCGCACCTCCAGCGCTCTCTTTAGCTGCTTCTGTTATGCTGCACTGACTTAACCTTTGTCTTCTGTGACTTAGTCCTCTGCCCAGGACACTTCTCCAGTCTTGTCCCTTTCCAGGGTACCAAGTATCCAATGAAATACCAACTTTGCCGTCAGTTCTCCCGCAGGACTTCTCCCACAAGAGCTTATCTCCTTCTCCAGAACTTCCCTCACAAAAGCCTGTCTTGCTCCCTGTCATTTTCTCTTTGCAGGAGAGTCCTGCCTTCTCTGCAGTCTCTCCCCACAATGGAGTTCCCTCAGGAGCTTTACAAACCCAGGGTGTCTAATGGCTCATCATCTACCTCTACCCTTTCTGGCCAGGAATGAAGCAGTCAATCACCCCACAGGTAGAGCATCTCTCTAATTGGGTTCCCCCCCCCCCTCTTCTGCAGGTGATGGGGGTTCATCCCATCACAGGTACACAATATGGATTTTGATAACTAGGATTTTCGACTAACTGGAATTATGCTGCATTTAAAAGTCTTTCCAGCATGACATTAAAAAATTCCATCTATTTACATTATAAATTGTTTTTCACAATATCTTCGAGATATGGCTAATTACTAAAGCTTGCTCTCACAGCAATTGCTATATTCAATTATTAAAGGGATTACTATCACTTTATCTTCTCCGTTTTATTCCTGTAATTACATAATTATATGTACTTTGTGATATTAAAATGAATTCAATGTCAGACAGCTTTCTGAACCAGCAAGGCCAAATAGTAATTTCTAAGGAGGAAAGTGAAAAAACTTTCCCGATTGAAACAATAAGGGGCTTTCTATGTAAGCAAAATATAATTAACTAAGTTGAGGGCTGGCTAGTTCCCCGAGTCCAACACTATCAGTCTTATAACATTCTTCTGAGTGGTCAATAGTTTTTTTCCTAAGAAGTAAGAGCGCTCCCAGCAAGCCCACCACCCCCATTATCTCCTCCCTCACCTAGGTTTTGCTCAGAGGCTTGCAATGCAAGTACTGATCTGACCTCACCCTGCTTAGACGACAAGGCTGAATGAGATCAAAATATGGAAGAAGGTAATTTTAAGGATAATGAAGGTTATATTACATATATATTATATAGATAGAAAAATTATCTTTCTAGATCTAATGTTAAATTTTTATGTAATTACATGAGTTTTCTGAAACATTACTTAAGTGTATTAATATAAAAAATTAAACTATAAACAAAAGCAATAGTGAATTTTGAGCCCTTATACAGTCTGTTATAATCCTATTAATAAAATAAGGACTTGTAACGGCTAGCTACTACATACAAAAAACAAATGACTCCACACTGAAAATATCCTAGGAATTGAGAGAAGCAAAACAAACTAGATTTTGCATACACATTTGCAAGCCTTCGGTCTTGCACTAGCAGGTTGGACATTTAAACTCCGAGTGTAAACAAATGAGTCTGTCAAACTATTTATGTTGAGTAGAGCTTAGCAATTACTCAGGGGAGGAATCAAAGTTGTCATAAATTCCAAAGAGTATAAAGTATAATGATATGGAAGTGAGTGGCCTTAGTTAATGCTAAAGTCCTTTTGTTAAACATGTTGCTCAGACATGTGAGAAGAGGACTTTAGCATCAATTAACACTGCTCAATGGAATACTGGACACATTTATACTCCAGTATGACTTTTATCCTTGGCACCACGTAGCACTATTTCCATGCACAAAGCACTAGTTCCCAACCTTTCAGGGCTCAGGACTCATTTGTACATATTGATGGCCTGTCATGGCCCAATAAATGGGCTAGGGAGGGGGTTGAGAGCACCTAGAGAGGAGAAGACCCTGGAGGGGAGGTAACAGAGTCCATCCTGCACTTAGCCTGTAGTGGTGGCTCCTGTTCCACAGGGCTGACTTGGTGACCTGGTGTACGGGGTTGCAGTGCTGCTCAGTTTTGGCCCAGGCCCCCTGATGGGGGATTGGGGGCCAAATTTATGAGAATGGTGTTGCACCCTGATGCATGGGGTTGCAGCATCACTCATTCAAATTTGGCCTGGCTGGCTCTCCACTATCATGGACGGGTGGCTGGGCCAAATCTGAGCAGCGCTGTGAGCCCATGCACCAGGCAGGTCCCAATGCCCACAGCGGGGAGCCAAGCCCAGCCAGCCCCATGGGACTAGAGCTGCAGGAGACACCCTTTGAAAATCCTTGGGATTGAATTTTGTGTCACAACTCCGATGTTAAAATAGCTAGAGGACGTGATAAATGACATCCCTGGAAATAACAAGTCAGAAAAAATAAGTCACAGTACATTAACTCTGCATTGATGCAGCATTTAAGGGGTCTGGAAGAAGGGACGGATTGGTAGGTCTTCCAATGCTAATTATAAATCTTCAAGAAGTTTTATCATGCAAAATATTTGTAGAAACGAAGAGCTTACATTTTTTCACTCTTCTCCTCCTTAATTATTATCAATGCAGTGTAGACAGGGAGCACAAATTAAAGCAGCTAAGATGATAAATACCAGACAGATAAGTAGAGGCATGGTAAACAATCATATGTAGGACAGCTGTAGATACGTTTCAACAAGTTTACTAGGATTTATAGTATGTATAAAATCACAAGAAATATCCGTGGGAATTCTCCTCTTCTCTAACTTTGCTTCCTTCCTAAATCCCTATTGTTAATTTGTGTGTAGGTTAAAAGGGGGGAAAAAAAAGCATTGTATACACCGGGGTCTCAAACACGTGGTGCGTAGGCCGCATGTGGCCTGCAGGGTTATTTTCTGTGGCCCACCAGCTCCCCACGGCCCCCCCAGCATTTACCAAGAGCGGCTCCGGCCCAGCGCACACCGGGGGCAGGGCAGGCTCCCTGCCTGCCTGCCCGACCCCGCCGCTCCGGGAAGCGGCCGGGACCTGGGGAGCGGGGGAACAGGGGTCTGTGTGTTGCCCTGGCCGCTCCTCCAGGTACCTCCCGCAAAGCTCCCATTGGCCGGGAACGGGGAACTACAGCCATTGGGAGCTTCGGGAGAGGTACTGGCCAATGGGAGCTTCGGGGGAGGTACCTGGAGGAGCGGCCAGGGCAACACACAGACCCCTGTGCCCCCTCCCCCAGGTCCCGGCAGCTTCCCAGAGCAGCACAGGGGCAGGGCAGGAAGGGGGGAGCCTGCCCTGCCCTGCCCCCGGTGCGCACCAGGCTGGACCCGCCCCCTGAACCCCTCCTGCAGCCGAACCCCCTGCCCTGAGCCCCCTGCTGCACCCCACACCCCTCCTGCACCCTGACCCCCTGACGCACCCCTCCTGCGCCCTAACCCCCTGCCCTGAGCCCCCTGACGCACCCCGCACCTCTCCTGAACCCCCTGGGGGGCAGGGAGGGGCGGAGTTGGGTTGGGGATTTCAGGGGAAGGGGTGGGAATGGTTGCAGGGAAGGGGTGGGAAGAGGCGGGGCCTCACAGAAGGGGTGGAGTGGGGGCGGGGCCAGGGCAGTGGGGTGATCAGTGGTGCGGCCTTCGGGCCAATGTACTAGTCCTCATGTGGCCCTCGTGGTCATTTGAGTTTGAGATCCCTGGTACACACACAGTGTCCTAAAGTATAAAACTATAAAAGAAGGGAAGGGGACAGTTTTAAGTGTACAAAACTAGTAAGCAGAGAAACACAATCAGCACAAAAGGAAAAGAAAAACCAACATAGTGACAAAACAGAACCCCGGCCAAGATTCTGGTGCCAGTTTCAAATTGTGAGTGGTTGCTAGAGTTTTCACGACTATTTCTCCTGGGATAACCTAAATTTCAGCCTTTACGCCTTTGAAACGTAAGTGGAGCATTGGTGTACAGGCCTGCAATTAAACCTGTTTGTCATACTGATCAACGTTAAATAATGCCTTGTTTTTAATAATACTTAGCATGAAACTGAATTTTGGCTAGAACCCCCCCATTCTCTAATGCTTCAGTAAAGCAAGAAGTGCTCAAAACACACACACAAATAAATACTAGTGCTATGCTGTGCTTCATGGGTGTGACCTAGAGCTTCACTTGTCCCAGTTCTGGCTTCTTGTTCTGAGTAAATGGTGATTCTGGTAAACTGAGTCTGACCAATCCTGCAGCACCACAGGCCATCAAAAGTGTACAAAGAATGTGCTTGCCGCTGCCGAAAAGCACTTTTGGGGCCTTCCCTTAAAAGTGGTCTCTGTGTTTATCCTCTAAAACCTGCGAGGGAATTTTAAGAACGGAAAGGAACTATCCAAAACCATTTCTTACAAATGCATTTTGCCCCCATCCCACCCATTAATACTAGCCTTGCATGCAAGGTAAGAAGCATATGAAAGACAAATGCAGGAATATAAAAGCTCAGATTGAGTTTCAACATTGCAGAATAGCAACATACATTGGGTAAATCCTGTTTAGTTATACAGATGTAAAAATGTGTCCAGTAGTGTTACTCTGAATTTACACCAATATAATGCAGAAAAAAATTGGCCCACTATAATAATTATGAATCAAATCACCATCTAATTTGGTTCTTAAAATCTATGTATCTAACTGGAGATATGTAGCTGAATGTTACCTTTGGATATCACCATAATCATAGTGACTAAAGTAGCAAGTAGAAAGACCTACACTGGATCTATTGAACTGTGATTCTACCTCTGGATTTTGGGCAAGCTATTTCACCAAAAATGAACTACTATGAGTTGCAAGTCTAACCTGGAATAAAGAGCTCTCAAAACACCAAGACTCGCCTGCATTTATACAGGAAGTTCATTAAGTCGTTACCACTCTGAAGGAAAGCCCCTACTTCCCAAACACAAAGACAATCTCCACCATGCCCCAAGGCCCTCAAGAGCTACTTACAGTTCCAGAATAAGAATAACATCTGTTTTGTTTTCATAAACATCATGCAGTGTGATCACATTGGGGTGCTGAATCTCTTTCAGTATGTTAACTTCTCGCTCAATGTCTTCTCTACTCACGCCCCGTCGGCTGGATTTTGTTCTCCGTTTCTTGATGAATTTTGCAGCATACTGTAGACCAGTACTCTTCTCACGACATTTTTTCACTACAGCAAACTGCCCACTAAAAGAAGCAGGAAGAGAAGGGGGGAAAATCTGATTCTAGGAACTGTAAAATTAGGGACAGTTTATGTTTACTACTGCTGGAGGAAACTATTGTTGCTTTGAACTAACAAGTCAGCAAAAATGCATCATTGCTTTTTTGCACAATCCAGCACAACACATAAACAAAGCTACAGGCGGTAAGGAAGGAGGTGTTAAAATGTTTCTCACATACAGACTCAGACTAAGGTCAGAAGGGACCATCATGATCATCTAGTCCAGTGGTCACCAACTGGTAGATCACGATCAACTGGTCGATCCTGGAATCTCTGACAGTCTATCATAATCTCTGGCTGCTAAAAGTCCGGCGGCACAGCAGGGATAAGGCAGGCGCCCTGCCTGCCCCGGCCCCACGCTGCTCCTGGAAGTGCAATAAATCTACAGGTAATAGATTTATTGTCCACAGTGGCAAAAAAACTGGAACTGTGACAGATAACTGCATAATTCTGGGATAGTCACTGAAAAAAAAAATACTGCTTTCCAGGCTTCTCCGTTCTCTAAAATAACTTTGTTTCATTATTTACCCCCAGACAAATTACCTTTAATTTCTTTGAAGTGGAATTCAATACCATCAATACTCACTTACCCCTGCCCTGCATATTTTGTTTTAAATGGTTTCAGGTAGTTTGGCTTTATTTCTTTTTTGAACACAGAGAAATGTAAGCCTATTTCTTGATATTGTATCAACTAGCCCACTAGAAAAGTTTTCAAGAGGAAAAAAAAAATAACTTGTTATTCAGGAAGACAAGACCATGACACCCTTAAAAATGAAAAAGACCACTGATTTAAAGGATGTGTGAATCAAATAAAGTTGTTGACCCACTGTCTTGTTGGGTTACAAGGCTTTTGTTGGACCTTAAAACACACAGTGATTCAAAGCAAAACACCTCAAGAACGTATTTGCTGCTTTAAATGAATAGCATTTGTAACATTGTGTGATTTTCTGATTATGTTTTTTTTAAAACAGCAAACTGTCTACATGAGAATTCTCTAGGACGACTGTTCATGTTATTATATTGAGAATTTACAGAATTACGACAACAGAAATTAGAACCAGGAAAATCCTTTGAAGCCAGATAGTCCCTCCCTTTGGCCAAAGCAGGTTTGTTCTCTAAAGTATATTTTCTAGTAAACCTAAACTAAATCAAGGCATACTGTAGACAGCTGTATAAAGCATTTAAAACACTTGTGGCATTTTGCCTCAATTAAAATATATGTACTTTTCAAATTTAAACTAAGGAACCCATCTTTCGGACATAAAGATACCTGAAAAACAAACTTAAAATGTATATATTGCTTTTGCGTGAAAGTAAGGATCACGTCCGATAAAATCTTTAACAACTGAGTTGCTGAAGATTCCACAGCCATAACTGAGCAGGTTCCTGCAGAAAAAAATTAACGTGTGATTCATAACAAAAGTATTTATTGACAAGTAGTTTAAAAAAATAAAATAGGTTTAGATAAGGATCTATATATTTGTCTACTTTATAATCTGCATCCAAGTCCCACGAAGTTTCATAATATTATGCAACATATTTATCCCCTTCTGAGAATACTGTACCATGGTGTATTAAAAAAAAAAAGATTTTAAAAAAGTGTCTGGCCTTAACTAGCCATTTTAAAATGCAGATGACAATGTAATCTTTAGAGTTTATTTTTTAAAAGGGAAACATTTGATAGTTCTGTAGTCTCAGTAGGCAATGGACCAGATCCTTAGCTCTGACTGAGGAGCATTCAGGACAGCTACAAGAACACAAGGACAAAGACTCCCTTTTTGCTTTCCGACATAGGGGCCACTCTGCACCAGCAGGCCCATTACCAATAAAAACTGGAGCAGCTTGAAGACTGCTTTAATCTGTGCTAGCTGACAATGACCCAAAGGGGCTGTGTCCTAGCCAGATCCTCTTTTCCAAGTCACTTTAACTACACAGGGGTAGCTTAGAGCCAATGTAACATCTCCTTACATGGGGAGAGATTCTCTAGGGTCAGATTGTCTAGCTTTAGGATCCACTTTGCACTGATGAAGAAGTTATAAGTAAGGCTATGTTTTAGTCACAGGTCACGGGCAGTAAACAAAAATTCACAGCCTGTGACCTGTCCATGACTTTTACTAAAAATACCCATGACTAAAACTTGGGCAGGGGGCTGCGAGTGCTGGGCGCGGGGCAGTCCAGGGCTGCTGTGAGTTCTGAGGGAGGTGGCCCAGGGGATCCTGCTGGTGGTGGGGGCGGGGGGGAGGAGGGGAAGCAGCATGGCCCAGGACCCCTGCTGGTGCTGGGGGGGAAGGTTGGCAGGGCTCGGTGGGCTGCTCCCACCACAAGTGCCAGCTCTGCTGCAGCTCCCACTGGCTGGGAACCACAGCCAATGGGAACTGAGGGGGCGGGGCCTGCAGGCACAAGCAGCATGCAGCACGGAGCTCCCTCCTGGCCCCTTTGCCACCTAGGAGCTGCAAGACCGTGGGAGCTGGGGAACCCCCCACCCCTAGGTAAGTGCCCCCCTCCCAAACACCCAAACTGCTCCTGCTGGCCAGCTCGGGCAGCCCCTGAGCCAGCACCAGCAGCTGCAGCAGTCATGGAATCTATGACTTCCGTGACCCCCAAGATAAATGCACAGCCTTAGTGATAAGTGACTGGAGCGGGGCCCTGAATTGGCATGATAGTGCTCTGTATTCCCAGACACAAGAGAACAAGTTCAATTCCTGGCATTTTTCTCCTTCTGTTGGAAGGGATTGGAGAAGCTGTGGGGTTCTCCATACATCTGCACAGAGACTATGAAACACAGAAAACCCAGGCTCAGCTGTACTTGAAAAAGCAGTCTGCTACTTTGGAAACCGTCACCACCAAATGATTGAGCCAGCGGATCACCATAGCTCAAAAACAGCAGTCAGAAAACAGAGATATGTCAGCTTAGTAGGGGAACTTCTGAATGAGCTAAAATGATCAAGTGGTAAGAGGTCTTCACACTCTCTTAGCTGATTTGCATTCTATGACTTGATTGAGAATGTACAGACTTCTATGTTCCTCTGACAGGCAAGATTATAACCAATCTCCATCCAGGATTTTCTTTTTCTCTAGGGTTCCCTCCTGCTTCTCCAACTTGAGTCCTTCAAGTCCGAAACACTACTGTATTTCCCCAACTAAAGTGGTGAGACAATATCTTGTGAAGTCTGGCAGGATGGAAGTCTACGCTGTTGAAAGCAAGTTATCTGGTAAATGGTAACTATTTGCCTTTCTATGGTTAGGTCTGTAACAGCACTGAGGCTGGGTTCTGAATCATACACAGCACCCTATGGCACTGTCTGCAATGATAAACATAAACGTATGATCACACAGCATAAAACAAGATTTCCATCAGAATGGACAAAAACTGTTGGTTTAACCACAAGCAGCTGATGCAATGTTAAAACACATGGAGGATTTAACAACATTCTACTACAGATTTTACCACTATGTAATTTCCCAGCACTTAAAAAGGTTGGTGAGAAAAACACCCTATGGAAGGAGAACAAGAGACTTGAGGCTGAACTAGAAGAGCAAGGTTGATAGTGAGGGAAGGAGGGGAATGGAAACCACTGACCTCGTCACACACTCCTTCCAAAGGAGAAGCCCTGATCTAAGACACAGCAATAAAGAGGAGATGCTGGAACTACAGAAATATTAATGTGAAACAGTTGAAAGACTTATTATTATTTACAGCACTCTAACGTTCTAAGTGCTTTACAGTGCACCCAGCAGCTCACAATCCACTTTGTGTACATGTAAAAAGCTACCCTACTGTACACCCTTCTGTTGGATATATGAAAGCCACCCTTACATCAAAGAACAATTAAGCAACCATTACACAGTATAAAGAACTAAACGCACCAGTCACAATTTTCCACCAAAAAACTACTAAGGGCTAACCACACACATACACACACGATACCTGCTCCAGCCACTGCTTGATTTAGATAGCAAAAACAGATCCAATATGAACCTGGCAATTTACTAGAGGCTAGTCTTGAAAAACCAACATTGTTTTAGTATGTGGATATACAATGTATTCCGAAATCCAGTCAAATCTGGGATTTGAGTACAAAATCCAGTAGGTTTACTAATGACTGTTTTGTCAGTTCAACATATGCAGTTAATCTTCTGAAGAACCTTGCTCTTTGATTTCTGATCTTCAGTCCTTGCAGGAAATTGCTCCTTAACCCCTCTATCTGCAAAAAGCAACAATTAATTTTTGGTTTATTTCTTTTTAATCTAAAAATGACTTGCAAGTATTTTCAAATAATGCATTAAGTGTAGAGTTCTATGCTGAAGAAAGGAGGCACCCACAGTGGCATTGGAACAATTTTTATAGTGAGGGTACTGAAAGCCATTGAACAAAACTGTAAACCCTTTACATGATGGAAACCATTTCAAGCCGGGGGTGCTGCCGCATCCCCACCACCCATAGGCGCTTTACAACCTAAGGCACTGAAATTTGTCTCCCACCAACGAAAGCATCCTGTTACAGTGACACAGTAACACCTCCTGAACAATTCTGAACCATTGCTGATGTACTGTGGGCGATGCAGTGCGACTGCAAACTCCACGTGACCTATGATGACCCTAACAGTCCTCCAGCGGCTATCCCATAATGCCCGACACTGACAGCTCTGCTCACAATTGTGAAGTCCATTGCCCAGGGTTCATGGAGACCAGAAAGGGTTCCCCACCACTTTAAAAATCCAGCATACTTTTGAAAAGCCTTTTCCCGATTGCCTAGCTTAGCAAGTACACTTTGTAGCTCTCTCTTGTTGTGTGCACCTGCCCAACCAACCATGCCAGCTGCATGCTCCAGACATACTCCCACCTGGAGTAGACAGAAGTTATTGGATCTCCTGGGCCTGTGGGGAGAAGACACTGTACTGTGCAGGCACAGCTACAGACTACCTGTAGAAACATGGAAATCTACCAGCAGATTGCATGGGGAAAGCAGGAGAAGGGGTATGACAGGGATCAGAAGCTGTGCCATGCGAAAGCAAAGGAATGGAGGCTGACATACCAGGAGGCCAGGGAGGCCAATACTTGATCTGGTGCCATGCTGCAGTCCTGCCTCTTCTACAAAGGGCTGCATATTATACTTGGTGAAGATCCTGCCACTACCCCACACACCACTGTGGATACCTCTGAGGAGCCCAAGTCACGTGCCTCTGTCATGAAAAGCAAGGATCAGGAGGGAGAAGGATAGGGGATATGTGAGCAGGAGGTCCAGCTATGCTGTGAGCCAGGACCTGTTTGAGACTCCACCACAGTCCAGTCAATTCCAGCAGGCGAGCATGGGCGAGCTCAATGTAGGGGAAGGGTCCTCACGTAAGTGTGTGATTGCATTTTGTATTACCATGTTTAAGTGTACAGATGATGTCCAGCCCAACAGGATGACAGAGGTACTGACTTTTCATTACTTTACTCATACTAGAAGAGGTAGCAGTACAACAGAAAGAGGAAGTGTTGTTATCCGCTTTTCATTCCCTGTAGAATTAGCTGAAAGAGGCCATGCTGAGCAGTTTACGTACACAGGGATGTCCACTGACTCCTCCCAAAAGGCCTCAAATGAAACTTTCATGGAGATGCTCTACAATCCTCTCCCGAAGGTTTCTAGGGATGGCAGCCTTATTTCTTCCTCTGCAGCAGGACTTTTGCCCACGCCTGCCTGCAACGACTTTGGCAGGCACCATGGCAGTAAACAGGCTAGTGACACAGCCCTGGGATGCCAGCAGCAGCTTTGTTACTCTCTGGAGCAAGGTATCAGCTACAATTACCACTGCCTGTGCAAAACAGTTCCAGTGCTCAGTGTCATTGTGATGTCCATGGAATCAGGGTCTGAAATTTTATTATTTCATGCAACCAAACAATTCCCTCCTCACTCTCCCCAGCCACTCGTCCCTGGTGGGCCACACTCGCCATGGCTGGGGCTGGAGAGTGATGCTGTGCACAGGCACAAGTGTCAATAAGCATGTTATTTGTTTAAAATTTCAGAGGAGCACAGGACGGGAGATCTGAAACTTAACTTTTGCTTTCCATTGTGACTACATTGACAATGATGCTGTTTTCTGTAGCGGCTGCCATTGCAGCCTTGAGGGTCCCCCCCACCACCCCTGGAACACCCGATTCTGATAAGGAGGAGAAAGAAGAGGACATGGGGGAATATGTTCGGTGAGATGCAGCATTGTCTTGCTGTATCAGACCATGAAGAGAAGGCTGGGCGGTTGAATACTGCAGACAATATGGAGAGGGAAAGAACAGACAGGAGAAAGGTGCAGGATTCAGAGAGGGAGATGCACCAGGACACAATGGGGCTTCTCTGTCAGCAAACAAATGCTGAAGATTCTCACTGACCTACAAGTTCAACAATCACAGGCTCGCCTCCATTTGCAGCGGATGGAGAACTACATTTCAGCAGCTCCCTATACTCCTGACATTCCACATGGCATCAGAAGCCACATCCATAGCCTTGCACTCCATGCTGGGTGACAGTAAGGAGAACCACAGATTCACTTACACAGACCTAGGAGAGCCATGGCTGCTGTATATATAGCCAAAATGAACTGAAATGGACATGAATGTTCTTTCCCTTTAAGTGGTATTTTGTTAATGTATTTCAGAAGTTTTGTCATTTTTATAGCACTTTTTTTCCTAAATAATTCATCTTTATTACTTTGCAACATATGCTGCAGAATGCCTAGCACTACTGAAAGCATCCACCACCTGTTATTGTACAAGGCGAGAGAACTCATAGGATCCGTGAGAGTGTAATAATTATAAATGCACAGCAAGCACCACAAAATTAATAGGGGTATTAACAGTGTTATATTCATAAAAAGTACACCAAGCACCATACAATCCCTAACAGACCCCAAAACTTCAGGGCCAGGTAGAGCACAATCCAACAAAACATATTACTGAGGTTGACTGTTAAATTGCTCTTTTAAGACCTCCCTCAGTAGCATAGCTCTGCATTGAGCTCTTCTAATTGCACTTGTGTCTGGATGTTCAAAGTCAACTGGCAGCCACTCCTCCTCCATGCCCTCCACCCCAGCAGCAACTTCTCTCCCTTTGCCCCAGAGCTATTATGCAGGGCACAACAAGCTGCTATAACCACTGGGATATTTTTCTCACTGAGATCCAGTCTTTGAGTAAACAGCGCTATTACCAGCATCTCTGCAAATGACCAAAAGCACATTCAACTGTCATTTGGAACCTCCTGAGCTAGTACTTAAATCTTTCCTTGATGCTGGAGAGGTGGCTGGTGTTCAGCTTTATGAGACAGGAGTAGGCTGGGTCCCCCAAGATCACTATTGGCATTTCAACGTTGCTAATGGTAATCCACTGTTCAGGAAAGAATGTCCCCTCTTGTAGCTTCCTGAACAGTCCTGTGTTCTCAAAGCTGTGGGTGAAGTGTCACCAGAGATCCAGCAACACTTTCATAATCACAGAAAAGTAGCCCTTTCAGTGGAAGTGCTCTGTGGGAAAATGGGCTGGTGCCAAAATAGGAACATGCATGCTGTCTATCACCCTACCACAGTTCGGGAACCCCATTGCTGCAAATCTATCCACTATATCCTGCACATTACCGAGAGTCACAGTCCTGCATAGCAGAAGACCATTAATGGCCCTCCATATTTTGCATGACAATTGCTGCCAGGGTGGATTTTCCAACTCCACAATGATTTCCCACTGACCATTAGCAACCCAGAGTTGCAAGTTCCACAGAACGAGCAGCACTCACTTCTCAACTGTCTGCTCAGTTCTCATTCTGGTGGTCCTGCATTAGATGGCTGGGCAAACTTGGCATACAGATCCAGGAACGTGGCCTTGTGCGTCTGAAAGTTCTGCAGCTATTTCTCGTTTTCCCTGAACTGCATTAAGATGTGACCCCACCAGTCATTGCTCATTTCTATGGTCCAGAAGAAATCTGGCTTGCATGAAACGGTCATGTCCCCTTCTGCTGCAGTTCTTCCTGCCACTCTACAAATACCAGAGAATTGTTTGTCCTGTGTTTGCAATGCTCATGACAGTAGCACAGAGCTGTGTGGACTCCATACTTCTGTCAGAGATAGACAGCGTGAAGTGCCGTACGGGCTTGTGGGATTTTAAAAAGAAGTGTGAAAATTATGGGATATGGATGGCACTATGGGATGGAGAAACCTGCATGATGGGAACTTGACCCCAGGCTCCCAGTCACCCCTGCACAACTCATTTCTGCCCCACCATGCATTGCCACAAAACAGTGCGCCAGACGGTGGTTATTTGTACACTGGGATACCTACGTATGGTGCACCGCACTGAGCATCCACACAAGCACTCCTGATAAGTACGTGCAGCACTGATGCAAGGAGACAAGTATGAATGCTCATGAGTGATATACTAACTGTGGCACCTTTACGCTGAAGTAATTTGCGTCATCCAAAGTTTGTTGTGTAGACGTGGCCTAAGTAGTATTAAAAACCATGCCTTTTCCCACACCTGCTCCACATTTTGGGTACCCTCTAGGGTGATTTCCCAGCCAACCTGTTAGAGCACGAAGCTGACCTATTGGGGACAAAGGATGGGAGTCCAGGTAAGAGAAGTAGTTTTTTTAAACATATGGCACAGTTTTTGCAAAAATTTTATTTCTCTATACCCCAAAGATTATATTACCTAAATCTACTGAAAGGTGTTCCAAAACTACACCACATCATTTAAAAACAAATGCCATTCACTTGACTCCTTACATGGATTGGTTGCAACCATGCTCTAGTGGGGTTCTATGATTGAGAACTACTTTAGAGAATTGTGCAGTGTCTGAAATGAATAAGGTAAAACATTTTTTTCTTACATGCTGAATAGCCTTCTTAGTCTTCCTATTTGTGGTATTCAGTACATAATAAGAAACAACTAGCTGTGGGATTAAGTACTGTATCTACAGATCACCTTTACGCCGTACTCAAATGGCTACTTCATGGCTGTGACCTCAAAGCCAAGCCATTTTGTTTTTTTCCTCCCTTTTCCTTTTCAAAGTGTAGGAAAAACAAACAAATGCCATTTTACTAAATAAGAACTATTAGGACTGCTGCATGCAAACTATAGTCAGCTATACAATGACTGGCTCAGTTCCTTCCAGTGATTTTCTCTCATTGCTCACCTTCGTTCTGAGTGCAGCATACATTCACTACCTTTTATAAAGTAGCAAGACACACAGATGTTATGTAGTTTTGGTTGTTTATTGCAGGAATCACATGAATTAGTGTCATTTTAGGGACAGCTAAACTGAAATAAGAGGTAAATCACAGAAACATGCACACACAATATTCTATGGAAAATATAACTCGTTTATATCAGCTTTTTTTTTTTAAACACACAGGGCTAGATCGAGTTAGACAGTGAAATACGATGACTGGTTGGTGTGAGAACAAATACTTTCCTTAATAACAGTAATTTGTTTTGTGATCTCATAATTCCTATTGAACCAGTAGTTAATTATTACTCTAAATCCGCTCCTTTCAGGGCACTTGGCATCATGCCTCCAATGCCTCTATATACAGTACAATGATTTAAAAAAAACCAAAACCAAAACCACCAACAACCTGTTTTTGACCAGTTATCTTATTAACTGAAAACCAATGTGTGTGTTTCAGAATTTTCATCCCTTAAAAAGTTATAAGCTGCCTCTCATAATGCAGTGTGCAAAAATGATATGATCCAGTGACAGACAATTGACACTAAAGCACTCTAAATCCCAGTGCTCGTTTTTTGGCTTCAATTCTTCTTTAGCATGCTCACAACACAACTACTAATTAGCAGAAATACGGACAGTTGCAACGGCAGTCACAGACATTTTAGAGCCATAACCACAAAATCCAATTTCCTTACAAGAAGGTACCCCAGCTGAAGATAGTCCTTTTAAAAAAGGACTATCAGAATCATAGTAATTAAAGATGGGAGAGACTTATTAGCTATGCTAAATCTATCCCCCCTCCCAGGGCAGGATTATTTTCTACAATATATTTTCAAATACTTTTTCCAGACTAGTTTTAAGATGTCTCAAGGGGTAGTGCTTCACTATTTCACTTGAAAGACGAGATCTAATAAGATTTAATAATGTACACCTACACCTTGAATACTGCATGCAGTTTTGCTCATCCCAACTCAAAAAAAATATATTAGAATTAGAAAAGGTACAGAGAAGGGCAACAAAAATGATTAGGGGTATGGAACAGATTTTTCAGCTTGGAAAAGAGACAACTAAAGGGAGGATATGATAGAGGTCCATAAAATCATGAATGGTGTGGAGAAAGTGAAAAAGGAAGCGTTATTTACTCCTTCACATAACACAAGAACCAGGGATAACCTAATGAAATTAATAGGCAACAGGTTTAAAACAAACACAAGGAAGTAGTTCTTCATACTATATACGGTCAACCTGTGGAAATAGTTCCCAGTGGATGTTATGAAGACCAAAAGTAGAACTGGGTTTAAAGAAGAATTAGATAAGTTCCTGGAGAATAGGTCCATCAATGGCTATTAGCCAAGATGGCCAGGAATGTAACTGCTCTGGGTATCCCTAGCTTCTGACGGGCAGCAGCTGGGCCTGGATGACAGATGAATCACTTGATAATTGCCTGTTCTGTTTATTCCCTCTGAAGCATCTGGCATTGGCCACTGTCACAAGACAGGATACTGGGCTAGACAGACCAGCGGTCGGACTCAGCATGGCCGTTCTTATTTTGCTGTCAAGAACTTTTACTGATATTTTGTCTTACATTCCTGAATTTCATTTTCCCCAGCAAAAGAAAAGGGGGCTGAGGTGAGTCCACCTGGTTGGACTATGAGGGAAACTGCATTCTGCCCACAGAGCCATGCAAGCTTCCCAACAAATCACTCAATAAGGCTGAGGTTGGAGGAATGGGGAGGGGGAACACATACCTTTCCTTTTGCCTCTGGCTTTTCTCAGCCTAGCTCTCTCCTTCAAACCTATAAAGGCACCAGCCACTGCAAATGCCTCAGAAGGGAAAAAGTGAAGTAAAGGGGACAAACTCCCACAAAACTAAATATAGCCCTGGGAACCTGGCTGGGAATTAGACTGACACATTATGGAGTCAAATTATTAGTCTAAAAAAAAAAGTTACTTATCTTTCGTAACTGCTGTTCTTTGAGATGCGTTGCTCATGTTCATTCCATGCTAGATGTGTGTATGCAGCATGCACAGTTGCCAGAGATTTCTTCCCCCCCCAAGTGGTATCCATAGGACCGGCTCCAGTGCCCTTTGGAGCCACACACACCCCCCTAGCATGGAATGGATGTGAGCAAGCACTCGAAGAATTTAAAATTAAGTTTGGAATTTCCCTCAGAAAAACTCTGCAGTAGGGAGGATTTGTGGAGCCTCCTGATGCTATGGGTGCAGGTAAAAAAAACAACAACCCTAAAGAGAACTACAGAGGACAGGGCATTCCCCTGCTGTTAGGTCTGGTTCTGTCCCCAAGCTGCAAGCACTCTCAAGCACTATTGTAATGGATCTGTAGAATGTAGCATGAAGAATGTTTTTCCAATATTTGTTTTTTGTAAATGTCTGTCTGCTCATCTTCTAACTATTCCTTTTCTTTAAAATAAAATTGCTGCAATATTAAAAAAATTCAAACAATACCAAATAATCCATAGTGGATTTTTTCTTGAGAGACTGATTTTGTAAGGATGCTCTCAAACTACATGGATTATTTTAACTTCAGTTTCTCAAGAAGACAAAACACTTAGGGCCAGAATCTGTATTTAATTATGCTTTTATAATCCATAGTAACTTCACAGAAGTTTCCCTGGGTTTTCAATTGGCTATGTATAATTTGAGACCTTTTATGAAGTGCAAGCACATAACTTCTCAGGCTTGAGGAATGTAAGTGCTGTGCAATCAGCACCACACACTCATGAATAGTTTTAGAGCATACTGTTCCCTATGAAGAAAGTTTCCATACTGAGAGGATGTGGGTTTTTAAAATATTAGATAGCAGATCTATGCAAAAAATGGTTTACTGCTTCAGAATGTAATTAAATTAAAGCAGTTATCTGCCCATCATCCAGCAAAACAAACATGTTTGCTGTTAAAATAGCCTTCTTTATTTCATACTTCCATCTCTGAATGAATCTGTTTGGTCTAAAACAAAGGCTCTCAAAAACGTTTACTTATTGTGTACCCCCTTCCAGATCTACTAGCTGCCCGTGTAACCCCTACCCTTCTCATCACTGATACTCTGTGTGCTTCTTAACACTACCAGTCTTTAGCCATCTGTCCATATTTAATTGTTACATACGGATATAGTTATAGTGCGACATATACAACCCCTCCAAAAACACCCGAAGTTCTGAGCTCAGTTAGACTGAACAGTTGCTAGGCAACTGAACCCAAACTGTACAGTGATTGGAGGCAAGGGCTCTGTTCATCAGTATCTCTGTGTATCTGTGTTCTCATTGGTGCATCTTGAAGTAAATTAACTACTATATTTTATAAAACAAATTTTCCCACAGACTTTTAAAGCTTCATCTGAGTAGCCCATTATTAAAATGCAATAAATAAATAAAATCCACCATTACATCATTTCTCCCATGTACCACCTCAGAAATGTCTCACATTAATACCCTCAGGGGTATGTGTACACAGTTTGGGAACCCCTCATCTACAACATACAGAAACCCAAGTCTCTTCCTCAGAATTTAAACATATCGTCACTCTCTTGAGCACAAGCTCCAAGACACTTTTCTTCAAATATATCTGACATTTGTAATTGTGTATGCTCTATCAACTTGAAAATTCCCTGGTCTCTTGTAGGAAAGGAGATATGTGGTGGAGGTGAAAGAGCAAGAGGATGGATGGAAAAAGCCCTGGGATAAAGAATTTAGTACTATCTTTCTATGAAAGGTAAAGGAACCAAAGCCACCTCCAGCTCTTATAAAAATCTCACTGTCAGTTACCTCTGTCAATTACCACTATCATCATCCATTCTGACTTCTTGGCATGAAAGATGTCAGGGCTTCCTCAGACATTTAGAGCCACAAAGTTATGGTTTGGGGTCAGCATACAGTCAGAATTTGGGAAAACATGTCCAAAAGACAGACAAGGTTTCTGCAGAAACTATAAAGGACTGTGGGCTCAGTACGCATTCATCCCTACCCTCCCCATCCTTCATTTACAGTGCTAGCAATAGTGCCAACATGGATATAACAATGACCTCCTTCTCCTGCTTTATAGTAAGGCTCGTGCACTGTTCTTTTTAGGGTTGTGCTTTGCGCACACTGTTGGGCTATCACATGCATTCACAGGTCTTGCAAAATATACAGTATACCATGTGAGGAACACAAGAGAAACCCTCTCGTGCATATGTTGTGACAGAGAGCCATTTCCTGAAATATCTTTGGGAGATCTTATTAAATTAAGTCAAGTATCTTTGGAGTCCACCATATTATACACAAAAGTTATTATTATGTGGGCCTGGATGATCAAAGGACTATATTGAACAATGTGGCAGACAAGAATGAACTTTTGGGACAATACAATATTTCTGGGAAATATCTAGGGGAAGGTGAATGCAAATCTGTGCACCTCTTGCCTCTAATCAGGCAAAAACCGAGGCCTTTGTAGCTATACCCTGAAGAGAAGATGATTGTCTCCTGATTACTGGTTCTTAGGGTCCCTAGATCAAAGGTCCAAACTGTATAAAGGAGGAACTCACAGGTTCACAGGCGTGCTTGTTCTGAGTTCACAACTGTTATGAATTTGTAACCACAGACAAGCCCCTTGGTGGGGCTTGAAAGACTGATCACCTGCCAGAAGCCTAGTTGGAGTTGGGGATGATCTTTGGTAAGCTCATTAGCATGTGCGTAGGTTCTTTTATTGTTTTTAATGTTGTTTTCTGTAATGCTTTCACCTTAATATATGTGCTTGCTTAGAAAGGACTATGTGATAACTTCTAACTGTGGCAATTACACCGTTTATAGCCTCTGAGGAGAAAGCAAAGCTTAAGCAGTCTGACTTGCTGGGGAACTCGCAGTGTCGGATGGGAATTGAGCAGCCTGGAAAAACCCCATTTGCGAGGGAGAAAGATGTGAGTCTCAAGCCAAAAAGTGACTGCTGAGAACATGGAAACCAAGAGTGGGTACCCTTACTGGACTCTGAAGGGGAAATACAGGTGCAGTTGCCCTGAAGTGTGACATATGTCATTTGCATTAAAATAGTTGTGGAATCATTTACACAAATTCCCACCGTCACCCCATTTAGTTGGAAACAGGATGAGCCACTATCAATATGGTTAGAGCTGGTAAACTATAATGAATAGTGTACTATCTTGCCATGCTATTTGAGCAGTAACTGGTGCCAATGGAGTTTCAGACACTCAGTACCATATTCAAAAGACTACAATCACATCTCTGTCCCAAAATAAAATAAATAAATAAATAATACATTTAAACTAAGTTAGTCCCTTCTAACTGAGAAGCAGCTTTAATACTGCTAGCATTTGCCTGTGAAGGAAAAAAAAACAACCATACCTATGCAAACCTTGACAGAAGGGGAAACAAGTGGCAAGATAGCAGGACTTGCTATGTTGTCAGAAGACCACTATCTGCATATGCAAATAAATCCTTTTCCAGAGGACATTTCAGGGGAAAAACAGACATCATTAAATGAAAACCCATTCTGTTTTAAGGACACGTTTCAGAGTAGCAGCCATGTTCATCTGTATCCGCAAAAAGAACAGGAGTACTTGTGGCACCTTAAAGGCTAACAAATTTATTTGAGCATAAGCTACAAACTGTAGCCCACGAAAGCTTATTGTCAAATAAATTTGTTAGTCTCTAAGGTGCCACAAGTACTCCTGTTCCATTCTGTTTTAAACTCTGTAACCAAATAAAATATATGACTGGACATGGAATTAACCCAACACATTTGTTCAGTCTCTATGAGGCAGTTGCAAGAAGTGCTGGCAACAATCCTTAACATTTTTGAGCTTTCATGCTCTCTTTCTCTACTGTTTGATTCAATGGCACAGTCATTAAGAGAATGTCAATAGGCCTTTTTCAATTTCAAGTTCTCAGTGTATCAGAGAATTTTGAAAGGAGAGGGTAAAGAAACTGAAAAGCAATGTTTTTGGGCACCAGAATCTGAAAGATGTTGGATTGTTTCTTGGGTAGTAAGGACCAATTTTTTAAAATTTGTAATTACTGATGGTACAGCCAAAACAAAAAACAGTCATCAGTGCAAGAACTGGGTTCACACTTCAAGTGCTGAAATAGATGGAGCATATCAGGTGGATGATATAGTTCCATTCTGTATCCATGGTTAGGGAGTTTATATTTTAACAATCTGCAGCCACTCTAAGCAGCAGTGATCAGAATAGTTGCAAAACATTCAGTTGACTAGTCTATGAACTACAGCAACAGTGCCTATTCACTAAGAAAGGTAAGGGTAGGAAAAGAGCTGCAAGCATCTGAACACAGGGAGAAAAAAAAATCAGGGTTGCACGTATACACTTGCTTCAGCAACACACCCACCCATAGGAGCACAATGGCTAACAAAGCCTCCCTCCATAGCATGATAGAAATAAGTGAGGGAGAGGCAGTGCAGAGGAGTACAAACAAAAATTAGGGTTACACATGATACTGAATTTTTTTAGGATAGGATGTTTCATGATATTTCTTGACCATTTTTTAAAAATAATACTCCAATACTACAGTGATGGGTGGCATCACGAAACCCAGAGAAATAGAAATTGACTTTGATATGTCACAAGTAGTGAAAACTGTGTGAAGGGGTATTCACAAAAAAGCAATAATAAATGCTAATGTATCATTCTGAGTGGGGATGTGGGGCAGGTGGCAGTGAAGGGGCCACAGACACGATTAGGACTAGACTTAGTCAATCTCTTCATTAATAATCTAAAAGAGCAAGTAACCAAAGATTTAATTAAATCTGAACACCATACTAAATTAGAAGGAGTGGCAAGCACCAGTAAAGCCAGAGAAATTATCTTGAGATTTTAGAAATACATACAGGAAATACAATTAGATTTAATCTGAAAAATGCAATCCAATACATTTTTTGGGAAAAAAAACTGGTCAGAAAAGCAGATATCAGCAGGAAATAGTTTCCTGGAAAAGCAGCAAGGCCAAGAAAACCCTAAGGGCAGGTGGAAAGGAACATTAGAGCTTTCAGTGCAAGACGGTAACAATACAAATCAAAACACAAAGATGCAATTTAGGGTTGCATGCAGAGGTAACAATTTGACAGCATCTTAAACTGGGCTTATAAACTTTTCAGGTACTTTATTTTGAGTATATCGGTTTGTGTGCAGGATTAGTTACTGAAAGAAGAGAGCCCTGAGCCAATAACTTTCACCTTCTTTCTACAGTATGAGGCAAAATAGAATTTTTTTCCCCTCAAGTACTTTGTGTTTTCAGGAATGATCTGAACAAACTCCAATGTATCAGACTATCTAAAATATTTCTGTTATTTTGTGATAGAAATTTACCCAATATTTCATTTTAAATGACCGGCTAATATCTTAAAAATAGCTAAAGTTTAGACAAAGAATTTATGACTCTCAAACTAAAAGGTTTTACCAAATAAGTATTTTTGGTTTTGTTCTATTTCCCAGATTCTCTTTGAGAGATGTTCATCCTTCACCTCCTTCCCATTTTAAACCAAAGTTATCTAGAATTCTCCATCTTGCTCCTACTGAAAGTACTTAAATGTTTTAATATGAAAACAAAATCAGTCCTAGTTTCCAAGACTCTCAATTCCACATGCTCATGTTCCAGCGAAGTTCACAGCCAGTTAACTTGATTTTGTTACACAACCAATATATTTGATAGAATACATTAAGAACAAAAACTATTCCTAATATATATTTACATATAAGAAAGAAGAGAAGACAAGACAACAGGCAGAGTGACTGAGAATACTGTAAGAGCATCTACAGGCTAAACTGCCTGCTGGTATAAGCAGATGCAATTCCATTTGAAGTCAAGATTGCAGAATGCAATAGAAGTTGCCGAGACTCAAAATTGTGGGATTGGTAGCTTTTTCTTAGACTGTGATTTTCTCCTATACCTAATGAGGTCAGGGTTTCTTTGTTTAAATAGTTATAAGAGCATTATATTGTGTGTTTCAATTACATATTTATAATCCCTCATACAAAACTTTCCCAGGAGCAACTTTAGAGTAGTACTCCTTGTGCATATCAAGCTGGGCAGAAGGCCTGTGATGCTACTTTCTGTGATTTAATTCGGTTACTACAGAATCTCAGTAGATGTTTACTAAGCTTGCTCAAAAAGTGTTTTTTTTTTCCAAATCTCTTATTTTCATATTTTCCTCAAAAACCCAGAGAAGCCTAGGTGAGGATATATAGCATATAAAATTCTTTGTTAGAGCGAGACAGGAAGAGAATATATAACAGTTTTCAGGGGCTAGTAATTAAGATAGAAGTGGTATTATGTGGAGCCTTCCAAAAAAGTCTTTAAATTGGGTTTTACTGTATATGAAAACATTTCAAGAGGAACAGACACATGAGATTCTGAAGGAAAGAGAAACAGGAATGTAATAGATGCTTTCCAGTCAGTCACTCTCCCCCACCGAATATTTTCTATTCTTTCCTTTCTTATATGTAAATCTATAAGTAATGTTTTTTGTTTTTAATGTTGTGACAATCAGGGTCCGAATCCCAAAGAACAAGCAACTGAATCAACTGACTGTATACAGTATTATTGTACTATAAAAGTGTGTCATGTAAAGTATAATACAAAAACTGGTGACATGCTGGTCACGAACATTATTGCATGATGTATGTACGAGCTCTATATAAAGAGTTATGTATGTGTGCTGGAAATATGTTATTAATGTGTTTTAGAGGCAGTGTATAAATCAAGTCAGCACTAGACAAAGAAACGTGGTTTACCTGTATGACTGGTTTGATTACAGGCAGAAGACAATGAAAGTACATTTACCCACAATGTAAATAAAGCAATCAAGCTAACAAGTAGCAACTTCGTGATTACACTGGGGGACAGAGTTTCCATCCCCAGAAAGTCTTCCTGGCTTGAGACAAAGACAATGGGAAATATAAGGGGACCAAAAAGATATTTTAGTTATCCATTACTTAAGAAACAAAGGGCACAGCATCCTCTGATTCTGTGAACACTGGATCCTCCTAACAGGAAGGGCTGAAGATACTCTGAGAAAGCTGTTTAGGCAAAGACATAATGTGTTAGAATTAAGTTTTAGACACTAGAAAGTATGTTTTTATTTTGTTTGTAACCATTTATCTCTCTGTTCTTTGTTAATAAACTTATTCTTAGTTTTACTAGAAGCCATTTCAGTGCTATTACACTGAATTAAAATGGGAGTCCTCAACTGACTTAACAGTCTGGTGCATGTACTTTCTCTTTGGAGGCATCAAACAATTTCTGGGAGTGTACAGTGAGAGGGACTGGATACTGCAGAGTAATGTTTCTGGGGAACTTGCAAACCGGGGTTCACTGTTACCTGCAAGGCTAGGTTCAGACTGGCAGAGTCTCAAGGAGTTTGCAGGGGAAGCAGACAGACTGGTGTGACAGGAAGCGGACACACAGTTTAAGCCGCAGAAAAGCACTCCACTGTCTCAGCAAGGGAGAAACAGTGGCTTATGTTTCTGCATGCCTTGAGGAGAGTATCACAAATGTATTTTATCAAGTATGCTGGCTGCATAACAAAGCCAACTTTTCTGGCACATTAACATTTAGAATTGGTACCAAGGAGGTGACTGGTGCTGCCAAATTCCAATGTATCAAAGTGTTATGCATGTATAGATTCAAATCAAGATCATATTTCATTGAACAACAACAACAAAAAAACATTGAACTCACTCCAATGGAATAATATACACGAGTAGATTCAGTTCAGGGGACTGGCCAGCTCAGTGAATTAGTAATGGGATCCAAAAATAAAGCTAAACCTGCACTTTATGTTTAGTATACTGTGGCCACATATTAAAGGAAAACTGGAATTATTTCTCGGTCTTTACAACTCAAAGAAAAGAGCCTGATCACTTTCACGTGCGTTTACTTATTCTACCCACAGGACTATACATAAAGGTTCCCCAGTATAGTTCCTACAATACAAGTTTAATGTTGTTGAAGAATGCATGCACGCACACACCTACACATACTTTTGCCAGTCTGAACAACATTCATTAACTAGTGTTGCCCATTATGCAAAAGGAAAATAACTGATTCTTGGCACCAATAATGTGACTGCAAATTTCAATTGCATATATGTGATGACTAAAGAAAATGTTCTTATTCAAAAACATTAAATTCCTAAGAAACTGAAGTTTTAGGTGAACATGCCTTATTTTATGGAATGTGAGAATAATGAGTTTAAGAAATTAACAGATCTGAGCAAACCCCTTTCTCACTCCTATTTATAGGCAAAATATGTATACTACACACATGCTCACACCCACAAGCTATATATATATATATATATATATATATATACATATTATATATATGCGCTATATGTATATATGGTATATTGTAGTTTTTATAAACAAGAACCAGATTACCTTTTCTTTTAAAAGCTTATTTCGAATAAAAAGTGCAGCATATAAAGAAAAAAAACTCAAGTGGAAAAACCTGTAACAATTGCACCTCGCTGGTGTTCTTTGCCTGAAGGTTAACACACAGCACTTGCCAACCATGGCTGCTATGTAACAAAATTAAGAGTGCAGCCCTCTTTGTTTTATCTAAGGCGGTAGCCTGTAATGTTTCCCTTTGAGGAAAGCTTTGTTCCAGTTCACAGCTCAAGACTGAATACTGCAGAGTTCAGCATACTAATGTGTTCAGCATGGATAAGACAAGATCTCTCCTGGTAAAGTTACAAGTATGTCTATTTAATGCTGAAAAGTTATTCGGCCTCAGTGTATGGTGCTTTAAGCTGATCTACAGAAAATTCACTGTACAAAAACAGGAAAGTTGTCATGAAAACAAATCTGAAAGAGGAAAAAGTTGGGTAAAATAGTTCTTAGCAGGATTTTATTTAAGATGGAGACTATTTATAACTTCCTTATGTTGTTCACCTATTTGATTTTCTGCTAAATGTGACTAAAAATAGAGTAGCCAACTTTCTACTCACACAAAACCAAACACCCTTTCCCCCTTCCTGCCCCGCCCGTCCTCCGAGGCCCTGCCCCTGCCACAACTCTTCTCTGAGACCCCGCCCTGCTCACTCCATCCCTCCCCCCAGCCCCCGTCGCTCGCTCGCCCCCTCATTCACTTGCTTATTTTTACCGGGGTGGCTCAGGGGGTATGGGTGTGGGCTCCAACTGGGGGTGCGGGCTCCGGGGTGGAGCCAGAAGTGAGAAGTTCATGGTGTGGGAGGGGGCTCCAGGCTGAAGCAGTGGATTGGGATGTGAGAGGGAGTGAGGGCTCTGGGGGTGGGCCAGAGATGAGGCGTTTGGGGTAAAGGACCGGGCTCCAGGCTGGGGAGTGGAGCTGAGGGTTTTGGGGTGCAGGAGGGGGCTCCGAGCTGAGGCAGGAGGTTGAGGTATGTGGGGGGTACAGGCTGTGGGTGTGGGTTCTGGGGTGGAGCCAGAAATGAGGGGTTCAGCATGCAGGAGGGGGCTCCGGGCTGGGGCAGGGGATGAGGAATTTGGGATGCAGGAGGGTGCTCCGGGCTGGGACCAAGGGGTTTGGAGGGTGAAAGGGGGGATCAGGGCTGGGGCAGGGGTGCGGGAGGGTGTCAGGGGTGCAGGCGCCAGGTAGCGCTTACCTCAGGCAACTCCCGGAAGCAGCGGCATGTCCCCCTTCTGGCTCCTTCACGGAGGTGTGGCCAGACAGCTCTGCGCAGTGCCCCTTCTGCAGGAGCTGCCCCTTCAGTTCCCATTGGCCACGGTTCCCAGCCAACAGGAACTTGCGGCGGGGACAGCATGCAGAGCCCCCGGCTGCTCCTACGAGTAGGAGCCAGAGGGGGGACATGCCGCTGCTTCTGGGAGCCGTGCGTAGCCACAGCAGGCAGAAAGCATGCCTTAGGCCCCCTGTGCCACTCACCAGATTTTAACGGTCCTGTCAGCAGTGCTGACCAGAGCTGCCAGGGCCCCTTTTTGACCCGGCATTCCAGTCGAAAACCAGACACCTGGCAACCCTACTAAAAATTTACTTCACAACTTTGAGTGGATGTTATTTTTGTGCATTTTAAATATTTGAACAATTGTTTAACAACATTTATCTTCTATATAAGAAAAAGTAATCAAGAAAAGTTGTATTTCCCAGAGTAAAGGAAAAAATTTAAGAGATTATACAACCAAATATTTAATATGCTTTTCATGCTTTTGGCTTAATGTAAACAATTTAATGAAAAAGTAAATGGACTGAACAGACAACACTAAACATAAGTTTATTTTATTCAAATATTTGGAGGGCCAGGGGTTAGTCTGAGGATAATGCAGAAAAAAAAATACTGGATTATAACCTAGTAAGGCAATTTGCACACAGCAAGTATAGTAGACACAAGTTCTTAGTTCAGCAAGGATTGTTGTTGTTTAACATGAATATTTCAGATAGCATCTCAGTGATCCACATGTAAGGCTTACAAGGCCACTCATTTCAATATTAAATTAACAAGTTTAGATTATGAAATGCACCTCGAGGATTTTAAATGGATGCACCTACACAAATCTAAACCAGTACAAAATAACTCAATACCAACTGAATGATTCCAGCTCAAGTGGTGTATATGGAGCTCCATATACACCCCTCTCCCAAAGCCACCTCCTTTGGCAAAGGTGTTTTTGTTTTGTTTTTTTAAGCACCTTGCAGAATGGCATGAAATCAATGCATTCGGCCTTTTGGATCAACAGTAGAAGCAAGTTCCAGAGCCCTAGGCCCCTCATCCTAGAACATCTTATAGCCAGCCCTCAGACATTTGAATCCAGACACTTTGTTACGTCAAGCACTGCAGCTGACCTCAATTTTCAGGATAAGAAATGAGGACAGAGAGTTAATTTCTAAAGTAGACAAGACCCAAAACATACAAATCAGTCTTTACTGATCAATATAGACACCTTGAATTGCATTTGGAAACTTGAAACCCAGTGCAGACTGCTGAGTACAAGTGCAAATAGGTAAGCATTTCTCATGAGCTCATCGGCATGATATCCAGGTACCCATCACATAACTAAAGGGAAAAAACAGTTTTGTAAAGAAATAAACCTGTCCACTCCTCCCTACTATAGAGGTTTAGTTCAGAGGGATCAAAGCTAATGTAGGCTCTCTACAACAATGAGGCAAAGGAAGCACCATGCCTCAGTTGTGAGGCAAAGATTTGCACAAAAAGAAATCACATTCAGCTCCCAGGTTAGCTTGGTTCAGGCTCAACCTGATATCCAAACAGTAGTAAATCCTGAAACCTAGGTCCCTCAGAGAGTATGTCTTGTCCACATGATTTCAAAACTGGACTACACAAGCCAGTGTATCCCTGAAAGGTACTGATGTGGTAGGGTTCAGAGACAGTTACTGAGATTGTCGGTCCCAATTTAATGCTAACGACCTTGAAACAGACAGTTCCGGGATCAGATCTGTAAACCAGACAGATGGTGGAGTATGGATGTGATGTGTTCTTGCTGGACTTCTCTACCCACAACTTGAGTAGCTTTGCTCATCCTCTGTGAATAAGATTTCCTCAGGACTAAAATTGGAACCTGTGCATTTATATATTTTGTTCTCTAGTTCTACAGTTAGTCTTATCTACATTTTACCCAATTTTTCTTCTATAAGCGAGGCAACCACTTCATATACTTACGTTTAATTTAAGGGACCCATTACCTAAACATCAACCTCTCCTGTGATCTGCCAAGCTAAATTTGTTTAAGGTACCTATGTATTTCAGACAAAATTTACCAGAAAAAACAGCTGCATGGTTTAAAAAATAAAAATAAATAAAAAATCATGGATTACCTCACATTCAGAAAGCGGCCCAAAACTTTAGAATCTTACATAAGTTATATACAATTATAGCATGTAATACTGATCTAATTACTTTAAAAGATGAAGACATTCATACTAAACTCCTTCAGCTAATTCTCTGGGGAATATTTTTCTTTTTTAGACACTGATTGAATGTGTTTGCTCCATGGCACATTTGAAGTATGCTGGGAATTATAGACACCAGTCACCTGTGGCAAAACACAGCAGTACAAGTGATCACATTAATAACAGTACTAAATTCTGTAAAATGATTTATTGCTAAAGAACTGATTCAAGAAACAAATAATTCAGCTGCATCAGACTGATGGGTTATCCCACCTCCTTGCTCAAGGGGATGGCAGAGGCCAACAAGACCAACAGAAATTTTAAGGCGTTATGCCTCAAACTCTTCTACACTTCCCGCACCTCTTGTTTTTTCTCCTCTTTCTGTCCCACACTCTGCAAATGAGGCACAGGAGATGCTTTTCCACAACTGGGAGGGCAGGGTGGGAGGAGAGAACTATCAGGAACCAGCTAAATACAAGACAGGAAAGTGAGACCATTCAGCTCTGACACTAATTTGCTGTATGACCTCAGGTCAGTCACTTCACATCTCTGTCTCCGTTTCCCCTCCCACCAATTTCCTGGTTGGTCTATTTAGACCGTAAGCTGTTCTGGGCAGGTACCATCTCCTCCTGTGTGGGTAATTGGGACCCCAGTCTTGCTTAGGGCCTGTTGGGCTACTAGAATACCAATGAACAACTAAGAAAAGAAAAAGGAGAAACTAAAAAAGCCAACTGGAATGAAGCAGATTTTGGACTGGTTTTAAGTCAAGACAAGAGTCTTCAGCCCCCTAAAAGTGTCATTAATAGCTGTTGTCTTAAATGCATGTTCATTTAGATAGTAAGTGTGAAGAACATGGGAAACTTCTGTTTAATTTTATAAATTTACATATATTTTAGGATCTCTCTCTGTGGATTTGATGGATTTTGTCCTTATTAAGGGTTAAGTCAGTCTTAGTTATCTTTAAAAGTGACACTCCTGTGAAACCTTATAGACTAACAGACGTATTGGAGCATAAGCTTTCGTGGGTGAATACCCACTTCGTCGGATGCATGCTTATGCTTCAATACGTCTGTTAGTCTATAAGGTGCCACAGGACTCTTTGCCGCTTTTACAGATCCAGACTAACATGGCTACCCTTCTGATACTTAATTATCTTTGGGTTTCAGGAACCAAGTTGATGACTGTAGACAACCTTAGCTGCCTGGTGCTCAAATAGACAACACAAGGAATCCACTGCTGGAAGACTGTTTCCAATCTTAACCAGTTAAGACCAGGTTGAGGGTCCCAGAGCAGACAAAGGAACTTTGCTCATAATCTCAGACAGACAGAAGCACTGTCTGCAGAGATGCAGGCTGAACCTCAGACTCAGAAGTGATTACTGTATAAATGGATCCCACCTAAACAGACAAGGAACAGATAATGGTTTGGCAAGACACACGTTTAGGTTTTTGTTACTTATAACCCTTTTCTCTTTGCCTGTGGCATTCCTATGGATAAACAGATCATTCCGTACTGTATGCAGTCAGGCAGCAGCAGAGACAAAAAGAAAAGGAAATACAATACAATACAGTACTATGTTAAATGAAAATAACCAAAAAAATTTAGGGAAAGTTTAAAAAAAGATTCGACAACGTAAGGAAACTGTTTCTGTGCTTGTTTCTTTTAAATTAAGATGGTTAAAAGCATTTTTTTCTGTACAGCAAAGTTTTGAAGCTGTATTAAGTCAATGTTCAGTTGTAAACTTTAAGAACAACCATAACGTTTTGTTCAGAGTTACGAACATTTCAGAGTTACAAACAACCTCCATTCCCGAGGTGTTCGTAACACTGAAGTTCTACTGCAGGGGTCGGCAACCTATGGCACGCGAGACAATTTTTAATGGCATGCTGATGTCTGCCGGACCCAGGCAGACAGCAGCGTGCCACTAAAAATCCTGCCCAGCCTGGCCCGCTCTTTTCCGTCCCCTGCTCTCTCTTTGCAGGGCAGGCAAGCTTCCCCCTCCCCCTGCCTCTTCTCCCAGCATGCTGGGTTTCTGCCCCTCCGTCTCTCCCTCCCTGGGGCCAATCAGCTGATAGCCCTTGCTATGGAGGGGGAGAGGTAAAAGCGGAGCCACAGCGCACTCTCTGCTCCGGGGACCTTGGGGAAGTGGGTGGAATCAGGGCACATCCCCTCCAGCCCCCTGCCATGAGCCGCTCAGGGCAGGGGCCTAGGAGCACCCCCATAACCCCAGCCCTCTGCCCTCACCCCTGCACCTCGCCCCACACCCCAGAACCCCCCCCCAACTCCAGCCCTGATTCCAGTACCCCCCACATACCCAGCCCCTCCCCCCCGGGCTCCCTGCCCTGACTCCTGCATCCTCCTCACACACCCCTAGCCCCCTGCCCTGACTCCTGCACCCCCATACCTCCATACATACCCAGCCCCCCCCCACCCAATGCCCTGACTCTTGCACCCCCCCCCACATCCCCACCCCTCACACCAGATGGGAGCTCCTGCACACACACACACACACACACACCCCATTCCCACCTGCACCCCTCGCACCAAATAGGAGCTTCCCAGGTAAGTGCTCCACACCTAAACCTCCTGCTCCAACCCTGAGCCCCCTCCCTCATTCTAGCTCCTGGCCAGACCCTGCATCCCAACCCCCAGCCTGCTCCTTCACCCCAGCCCTGTTCTCAACACAACTCCCATTCTCATCTCAGTGCAGAGAGAAGAAGAGAATAGCTAGAACCAGGGAGAAGGCAGGTACCCTACTCTGTGTGGACAGGGCGGGACTCCAGACCAGCAGCGGGTTGAGCAGGGCTGGCAGCTGGGACCCTGGCTGGCAGGAGCCGGCGGACGGAACCCCAGACCGACAGCGGGCTGAGCCGTTCAGCCCACTGCCCGTCTGGGGTCCCAGCCGCTGGCCCCACTCAGCCCACTGCCGGTCTGGGGTTCTGGCTGCTGGCCCCTTGCCAGCAAGGGTCCCGGCCGCAGGCCCTGCTCAGGCTGGCAATGGGCTGAGCGGGCCGGCGGCGTAAGATCAGCATTTTAATTTAATTTTAAATGAAGCTTCTTAAACATTTTGAAAACCTTGTTTACATACAACAATAGTTTAGTTATATAACGTATAGACTTATAGAGAGAGACTGTCTAAAAAATGTTAAAATGTATTATTGGCATGCGAAACCTTAAATTAAAGTGAATAAATGGAGACTCCGCACACCACTTCTAAAAGGTTGCCGACCTCTGTTCTACTGTATCATGCTCATTCTCTCCCTCCACTGCCCTCTTCTTTCTGTAGTCCTCAATAAAGGCAAAAGGTCTTATCTTGAATTATTTTAGTAATTTCTGATCTACTGAAATCAATGACTATTCACTCTTGACCACTTCTCTCACTAATCGCTGCCCTCTCTGAGGGCTCCGTGGTCTTCAACTTCACCCTTTTCTCAAGAATCCTTTGGCTTACCTTCACATCTGCTTTTTTGAACCTTGCATCTAGGCCACAGGATCTCCTTAGAGAAATTCCAGAATCCACACCACTACAAATTCAGTCTTCCCTCTACCAGCTCTGCTCTGTTCCTTTTTACTCCTCCCTGACTGATGAACACATGTTCAACTTTAAGCACTTAAGTTATCCCATTAAAGTCTTCAAGTTAGGGATGTTCTTAAGTACATTACTAACACAGGATCTGAATCATGAACCTACATTCTCAATTGGATCTCTTCTGAACCTTTGACACCTGTCTCCAAATCCTCTTTTCCCATTATGTGCAGCGCCATAGATATTAACGCCTGGACTGGAACTAAATTATTCTCTCACTTGCCAAGATTTTCCCTTCAGTGAAAGGGTCAGGCACATCATCAAGGTGCTGTGTAAGGAAAAAACTTTGGCAGTGATGTATCAATTCTGGAATTAAACAGCATTTCAACTTCCTGATGCCAGCGTTTTCTTCCCTTAACATGCACCAAATTCACTTAAAGGAACAGCATGGTCAAAGTTCCTAATTACTGAGTAACATACATTTTGATCCTGGATAATCAGAGCATTGGCATAGATACCTATACAGTATATTTTATTTAACAAGAAAGCCCCAAAAGTGTAGAAAGAAGTTAGGCGACTAGCACACTTAAACAGAAAAATTACCCGTGTGACTATGAGCTGTGTTATGAGCTGGTTGGTTCCTAGCATGTGCAGGTTAAAAGCATGAACTGAAACAAAACATTTGTTCTGGAAAAGGGTAGTTAAAGTCTAAATTAATATTTAGTTTTTACGATTAAAAAGGACAAAAGCTATACTTACTCAAAGAGTTAAACATACACAATTCAACTGTTGTAGATGCTGTTGTGTGCCTTGTATATAGATAGTTGAAGAGGACTTGAAATGCGTTTAAAAAAAAATTAATTTAACCTAACTGCTGAGTGGCAGAAGGGTGACCACATGATACACCATCAATCTGCGGCATTGGCAAAAGGATCAATCAATTGGGGTTGCTGCATAGCTAACGTTGATAGAAACTGTCTGTTCTCCTTTTCACATCCTCCTCCTGCTTTCTGTTCTTTGTGCAGCAGGATTTTGGCAAGCACTTCTGTAACTTTTATGTTATCCATCTGCCTCTGTGCCAAGTTCAGCCCTCTTTAAGTGCAATAAGAAATTGCATCCATTTAAAACAGTGACAAAATACAACTGTCAAGTTCATATATTTGCCAAGGAGTTTCCAGGAATTCTGTGTTTAAGAAACTACATATGGCTCTCCAGGTTTCTCTAAATTAAATTCCATTTCAGTTCTCCAGAAAAATGTTAACACAATTTTGGATTATTTTAAGAATGCTGGTAAGAGTAGCTAGCATTTGCCCCCAACTGACCTGGGGCATAAGCTATCCTGAAACACAGGTTTTCAACTTAGTATGGATCAGTGAAACTCAACACTGGTTTACATCTATAGCATTTTGGAAGTGCACATGTGAAGAGAGACAGAGGTCATGGACTTCTTTCCTGCCACACCAAAACTAACAGAGCAGGTTTGACTGTCTGAGAAAGGAAAGAATGACATGGATTTCTGGCATGCTTTACAAACTGACTGGACCTGCTCCCTCTTTCATCCACATAAATCCCTTATTCTACCCAACTATTTTCACAGAAGCCCACAATAGCACTAGTTCGAGCTTTGAGACCTACTAAGCCAATCTACAATTTTATTTTTTGAAATAGCTTCTCTCTCCTCTACTAAGGGCAATGAAACCTGCCTGTCACCCACAGACACCAGAGTGCTGTTAGAAAGGAGCTACAGTTCTACAACCAGAACTCAGTCACCTGATGCTGTGGTCTTTACTGAGGCAAAGAGTCTCATTGAAGGCAATGAATAAGGAAGCAGAAAGCTCACTAATCCTTATCATCAGACAACAGTAATATCTAGCTTACCCCGGAGTTTAGTACTAATACTTTATCAGTAACAAACACTAGTATCTGCAAAAGCCACATATTCCAACCTACACTGCCAGAGCAAGCTATTTTTCCTGATTAAAGAAATAGTATTTATTCCTTTTTAAGTATTTAAAAAAGTGTGGTACTGCTGCTTTCACAGAATTGCCAGAGATGTCATACTGGGAGTATGGCTTGGATGAATAACCATGTGTGGCATGGCTAAAGTGAAATATTATGAAGGAGCAGCCTGCATAGAACAAGAATGATGTGACTGGACATACTGCCAAGAAAGGTTACCTTGGGATTAAAGTGAAGGAACAATTGGTCTGGTTTTTGGAGCTCATTAGCTGAATCGAAAAATAGCAAGAAAAACATTAGTGAATCCTGAAAAAAGTCAAGATTAATTGCTGAAGACAAGAAATACATTAGCTTCTTTTTGCAGAGCTTGATTTTTTTATCCCAGAATTGTGTCTTTAATAATCCCAATCTCCCTTCCCATTGGTTGTTGAGGCTGTCTGGATCCTGAACCTTTCAACTGAGCTTTACTAGATCTGTTTTCCTTTGCAGAGACCTCTCATAAAACAACCTTCATGTCCTCTTGCATGTCTTTTAACATATTTTCTGCTTGTGGGCACTTATATCCTGGGGTCCCTTTCACCCCTAAAAAGCCAACAATGGATATTCAGTTGTCAGAAGTGCAGTCAAAACTGCAAAATTCTGCCAGAATTTAGGTTGTCCATGCAACCTTAATTCATCCCCCTTGTATGTATGCATTTTGATATTCGTTAATTGTATTGATCACACACTATCTCATTCAGCATAGAGAACAGATGGTCCTCAGGAAATCCTCAAGATTTAGTGTTTAAAGTGGTAGCTTGGGGGAGACAGGTTCAATTCCCTGCTCCATCACAAACTTCCTGTGTGATGCTGGGCAAGTCATTTAGGTAACTGAAACAGAGAGAGACTATCTGAAAAATGGGGATAATGGTACTTCCCTACCTCTCACAGGGGTGTTGAAAAGCAAAATATATTTAAGATTTTGAAGTGTTCACATACTACAGTAATGGGGACTATAACTACCTAAGAAAAGATCGATAGTGTAGAAAACTACAGTTCAATATTTCTTTTTTACCCTCACCTGAGTGTGCCCCTGCTGTTAGTGTACATCATCAAAACTCTCCACTGACCATGAAATTATACATTTCCTTACGTAGGGTGCTCATCACCATAACTTCAAACACTAATGAGATTAACTCCACTGTGAGAAGAGAGTTCTTATCCCCATTTTACATGGGGAAACAGACAAAACAACTCTCCACACCTCCCTACTTTCAACCCTTTGCTCCTTCCTAGTAGACACTGCTTTAGGGTAGGTCTTCACTGCACAGTCATAACTAAAACATTTCTCCCAACCTGACTCTCATTCACACACCAATATCTCTAGCTTGAGCATAGTGGTGCTTTAACCTTGAGCTAGCTGACTAGTCAGAGGATATAGATTTAAGATCGAGTGCTGCTGACACGAGTTATTGCTTCCTGTCTGGACGCAGCTACAGGCCATTTGAAAGTTCACAGATCACTCAATGCCATCCCAAAATTCCCCCATAGCCTTTTTGTATCTGTCTACCCATTCCAGACCAGAAATTACCTCCAAAAGGTACAAATGGCCTGCTTTGGTGTTTGGTGCAGGAAAAGATAAAATCCCTGAAGAACATTTGCTGGGCAAAAGACCACAAACTACCAGTCCAATAACCCATTTAGAATGTTCCTGTTCTAGGAGGAGCTAGACTGGGTACTGAACAGCACTCCAAGCAGGGAGCCCATGTAC
Source organism: Eretmochelys imbricata (assembly GCF_965152235.1). Lineage (NCBI taxonomy): Eukaryota > Metazoa > Chordata > Testudines > Cheloniidae > Eretmochelys > Eretmochelys imbricata. Next base: position 89,839,179 of record NC_135576.1, read on the forward strand.
AAACTACCTTAAAAGCTGTTTAGATAAAAATTTGAATTAGGTGCTATGTATATCCCAAAGAGAGAGAATTGACTGTCTCCAAAGTAGACTTATTATTATTAGTTGTATGGCAATGGCACCAGAAGGCCCAGATCAGGATTGGGGACCCCATTGCACTGGAATCTGTACGAGGTTAATGACAATCCCTGCCCCAAATCATTTAGAGTCTAAAGCCCCAATTTTGCTATTACTCTGCATTGACTTCAGTGGGGCTCTGTGCAGAAATACTGATAGAAATACAGGTTCACAACTCTACTGGGTAGCAACTATGGATATTAGGTTGTTACAAGAGCAGCTCTGGAGTTTTCAGTTACCCCTCCATCATAGATACTTCTATAATCTTTTGTCACTATAGAGGATTTGTTGTTCTAAACCAGGCACTTTTTCAAACTTCTAGTATCCCTCCACAGCACATACAACAGAAGTGCAAAGTGTGCCTGACTGACAGCAAATTTTAATGTCGAAATACTGATAATTTAGCTTATAGCTCAGTGACTGTCTGACGCTATGACTGTTCACCTTTATTAATTCAAGACTCTTCTTACTAACTCACCACAGAACCATATCTAGAATAACACAAAAGGGAGAAGCAAGAAAGGGGAAGTAGTAGTTAGTTGATACAGTTCAGTTTTAAGTTAAAAAAAAAAAAAAAAGCTGTACAACTGAACCATCCTGTTTATTTCAGCACTTCACAATGGTGCTAAAGAGAAAGGGTAGGTGCTTATAAGGACACCTACAGTTGAAATTAAATGGATTCATTGTGACGTGAAATGACAACTATGTAAGACTTCTCAGGGCAGTACAGAGATCTGATAGGGGTGAGTCAGTTGAACTTATAGTAGACTGCTTCATTGTGTATTATGCTTGAAAGATTAACTCTTATGATCAACTAAGGCCTTATCAACACTAAAAAGTTAGGTAGACCCAGATACATTGCTCAGGAGTATGAAAACCCCCATAGGTTAAGCCAGCCTAGCCCCTGGTGTAGACACCCGTAGGTCAATGGAAGAATTCTTCTGTTGACCTAGCTACTGCCTCTAGAGAAGGTGAAGCATCTGTGCCGATGGGAGAACCCCCTCCTGTCGGCATAGGCAGTGCCTACATTGAAGCACTACATCCGCGCAGCTGCAGCTATAGCATTTCAAATGTAGATAAACCCTTAGTAAAATGGATAAGAGTTATAATTAACATAATAAAAAGACACAGGCTTCTCTAAAGGCAGTTATTAAAAAACCCCCAGATCTTAAGCATCCATGCAGATACTACAGGACTCTTTAAAAAACCCCAAACAACATGGCTCTTTTCTCTAAGTGTATTTCCTTTTCAGATCTACCTATCGAGTTTACCAGTATAGAATCTAAGCTCCTTTTTTCTCCATATGACCTGTGGAAGTAAAGTACCAAATTTCAGTAGTTTAGCCAGGCTAAACGGCCCAAACTAGAACTCAAAATCAGAATCCCCCTGAATCAAGAAGAGTGGTAAGGGCTCAAAACCTACATGTGGAATCCAGCACCTTGGCGCAGGCGGGGGGCACACAGACTGTATATGAATATTAAGTAAGGGCAAAACAGAATCAAGAGAAAGCACACACAGAAAGATGATTAAACATAGTGGTAGCAAAAAGAATGGAACATTATTCTATATACAATGTGTTTTTAATGTGTGGCTTCTCATTGTACAATCCTTCTCAAGTACTATTTCTTTCATATGCATCAAGTTAACGTTAATATGGAAGTTTGCTTAAAGATGTATAATTTAGACCTGCAATTGCTGAAGAAGAATCGTGTTACAGCAGTAAGTCTGTATAGTAAAGAAAGAAATGATACCCATCATTCCTAATATCTTCTATGCTTTGACAGGGATCCTGATATACTATACACTGTTGAGCACCTCCATGCCTCAATTAGCCAGTGTAAATATTCAATTACATACAACAAAGAACAGGCAAAATGCACAATACTCAAACTGGATGTGATCAGCATAGCCATCTACAGCTGTATAAGGTGGATGGAATTGTGAAGACAGTGATCATAAGCAGGAAGACCTCAATGCAGATATGCTTTCACTACTTGTCAAATTTTCAGTATGTATTTATCCATTTTAAAGTTAGTAATACTTTCCTACAGGGCAGAGATAGAGGGCATGAATAAATAAATGGCTGTTTGAGTACAAGCTACTTGACAACAAGAAAAAAATAGTTAATCGGGAATCAAAATGCTGCTCACGTTTTCTAGCATTCAATCAATGCTAGAAAAAAAATCTCTTATTTTTCTGAGGACCAATCAAGCACATGCTAATCACTAAAAAACTATTTGGGGAAAACAAACAGGAAGCTACTTTAAGGAAATCACTAGTTTTTGCTTGTCAGCATCTAGTACAATTATTCAGTGTAATAATTTTCTGAGCATAAGCCACTCCAGCTGGACATGAAAGAGGAAGATAACATCTGTGGTGTATCCAAGAAGAGGTCTTTCACCATGAACACAATATATCTTGCTCAACAATTCTATTCTATTTGTGCCACGCCCAGGCACTTCTAAGTACAGAAAAATCAGATTATTTTTATGTTTTAAGATACAAAAGTGACATTAATTTAAACTGAATTAGCTCTAGTGGATGCATATCATCATTTTGGGAACTGTACATGAAGCCCTAGCATTTGATTTTTATACTTGAGACCATGGCAGTAAACAGATTATCTAAAATGAAAAATAATCCTTCTGTGGTTGAGTTAATGGAGTCATAAAAAGCAAAATAGTTCAGAGACTTTTTCTCTTGTCTCATCCATGTCAGGATTACTTCCTTCCTGCATTCTGTGTAAGAAGGAAAACTGAAAAGGATGTAGAGTCAAGCACTCAAAAGACAGGAAATACCAAATATTAAGGTTGCCCATGTAATCCTAATTCTGCTCTTGTGCATTTTTATATAGTCTTTAATTACATAACTACCTGTAATTGTTATATTTAGTTGTTTCCATGCATTTTTAAAAAAAGGGTAGCATGTGGACAGGGTGTGCTACTTTACGACAGGAGTATTTCTGCTGGGAAGGTTTATATTATTGGTGGGGTTGCATTAGAGACCAGCCTTCTGAATCTTGTAAAAAAGACTATATTAAAATTGTTGCTTTATTAAATCGAGATACAGGATGCCAGATTGCATTCTCATCTCTGTGAAGTTAGACTCTCCCCCCTCCCGCCCCAGGTCAAAAATCCCCATTAAATATCCTCCCTCCCCCCAAAAAATATGCAAAGATCCTTTCATGCCCTGTAGTCCTAAGAGAAAACCTCTTAACAATGCAATTATTGTGAAACCTCTAAGAGAGCAGTGAACTGATCTTTAGAGGCATCTCAGAAGTAAAAAGATATGTATTACTTTTACTTATTATTCTTTTCTCCATTAAAGATCCACTGTAATTGTCTTAACAGCATCTCATTTCACCTGTTAAATGCAACAATGTTCCTTCATAATAGTGTAAAAAAAAAATCAAATGACTAACCATTATGTAAAGATAAGTGAATTTGCCCTTCACAGTTTCATTTACATATCTAAGACAATTAAAACCACTAGAAAACAGTAATTTAAATATTGATACAGTAATTCACTGTAATGTGTCCTTTTACACTAATGGTCCAAAGTTTATAGTCACAATGTGATCACCTTGTGTAGCGAGGTAACAGCAGTCTACCAGCTTCCAGAGAAAACAGCTCTGGCATCATCAGCTTCACAAAACTAAAAATATTGAACAGTCTACTACTAACTATTTGTTAAACACCAAAATGAGCTTGGCACTCTACAAAATGCACATATCATGACAGTTCCTGCCCGAAGAGATCTTATAATCTAGGTGCTGGACAAAGACAAGACATATCACAAGACGGCAAGGAAGGTTAAAAAATATTTGACACTCCCCTCCTGCACATCTCCACCTTTTATAATTTGTGAGTCTCATAGACCAAATGGGGCTTTAGGAAAGTTGTGAATGAGGAGGGTGGTGCACTTTCACACAAGAGGCTAAATGGATGAGGAAAGAAGAAAGTAATGGAGAGTACGAAATGAATGGAATGTTGAGACTAATATAGCTGGTAAAGTACAAAAGGAGAGGACAAATGTGCAGAGAAAAGACATCAAAGATGTAGGAATTGTGCAGGACTTTTCAAGGCACATACGAGCAGTTTAAACTTGATACATTGGGAAAAGGGAAATCAGTGGAGTAATGTGGTCTGAAACAGTCAAGAAAGATCACTTTGGCTGGACTGGAGAAGAGTGCTGTGTATATCAAGGAAGCCTAAGAGGTCATCATAGTTGTCTCAAAATGGAAGATGACAAGAGCCCTCTGTCCACGCACATTAGGAGTCTCCAGGTCATACATCATTTGATCACTGGTTCAGTTTTTGGGGTGTACTATGACAGCTTCTTATATTCATGGGAAACAAATCAGGGTTGGTCAGTGTCAGGGGAGGATAACAGGAAATCTAATACAGTAAAGTGTATCAGCAAAAGATGTCAAATTTGCTTAGAAATTGGGTTTGGCATTTACACTGACTATAAGTGCTCCTTGTGCAAACATGGAACACAGAAGATCTGCAGCCCTTCTAGATAAGGCAAGTAGCACCACTTCAGGCAGCACCAGTCACTCACAGCTCCATTCCTTTTACTTCCATCATGATGGTTAGAAAATGGCATTCTTCCTCCCCCACTAAATGGTTGAATTAAATTCTTATTTTAAAAAGTATGAAAATTCAGAAAATTTCAGCAAGTCTGAATTACGATTATGATCAAATTTCCCGAAAAAAAAGCAAGATTTAGTCCTTGCTGCTTGTGAGATGCCACATTTCTGTTATAAGAAATGCTACGCGTGAGGTGGGATTCAGTGCAATACTAACAATGCCTTGTGTTAGAGAAAGTGGAAACACACACTGTGAAATGTAATTTACACCTCATAGAGACTGAGGGCAGCTGTGTTTGAAAGTGTGCTATATGGTTATAGTTAGTCCTTGTTAACTATATAAAAATTGGTAGTTGGCCCAGAGGCAGAAGCTACATTTAACTTATCCTACGAAACTGACTTATTACAGTAGAATCCAAAATGTGCTCTATAAAACATAAACCAACTATGGTTGGGGGAGAAGGATATAAACAAGCAGAGTAATCCAGACAATTAACATGAATCTTATAAAGGTCCGCTTTAGTTCTTTCCCCTTCTCATGCTCCCTCCCCACCCCTGCCATCTCGTTAGCTGCATTTTTTGCAGGATTTATATAAATGTGTACGCATGCACATATACACTCACCACCCAGCTGCACCTTTACTTGGCCATTAATGGCTGGCTAAGTTACTTGTAAGCATCTCAGTACAGTGGGTCTCAAGGAGGAGTATGACAGATGAAAAGGTACGTTTGTCTGTAAGGCCATTAACTACATTTCACATAGACAGCGTCCCTTATGCTCTGCTCTTGGGGTATTTGTGTCTAAGATTAAGCACGAGGTGGTAGCAGTGCAACCTCTCTCTGTTGAGCACTACATTTAGGCTCTGCCAGAGTAGTGTGTGTTTTGAAAAGAGAAAGGAGAGACTAACACTGGTTTAATCCTCCACCCCCCTCCAATTACCTTTATTCTTCCTTGATGTAAAAAGGAAAAAAAATATATACCTTGGTGGCTGAGCTGTGCAGCAGCCAAGGCCTTTAATCCTATCCAATGCTCCCTTCACACCCATTCTTTTTGCTACAGCTCTTAAAAAATTAATTAAAAATTCAGTAAAGAAGAGTTTATGGAGTTGAACTGCCTGAATAACTGACCATTTATTTCAGTGATCTGCTGAGGAGTTGCTCCCAAAAGGAAATCCGACAAGAAGAGGAGGACTCTGCATTATTTAATCTGACAGGGATGGAGGTCTCAACCTTTCCCCAAAAATTAAACAAGAAACACGCTTTGTAAATCTAGCATTAATGGCCTGAGCACTCACAGATTCCATTAAATTCATTTCCAAAAGTCAGAAGGGAGGTGGGCTTTACAATACACACACAACGTAAGCAAGGACAGTCCAAGAATCAGGATGTGTAGAGTTAGCCTCAACTTCCTTCTGTTGTGCCTGTTAATTCACACTATGAAATGTAGGTGCCTGGGAGGGAGGACACACATGAAGAAAAATTTACTTGCTGCACAGGCATAGCATGTATTTTGTTTAAAATGCAGAAATATTGATAATAAACACTCGCCCCCAAATGGCAGTATCAAATCCATTTAAATGAAGTTATAGCTAACTATTAAATAACTGCCACCCAACATAAGTAGTAATATAAATAGTTCATTAATATGAAAATAATAATTTAGTTTAGCAGTTTGCATTTAATTTTCTGTGAGACGAGATTTGAAACGACAGTCAGAACATCCCTTCTCTCTTCCCCACCCCCACAAAAAATGGGGAGGACAAACAGGGCCCAATCCCCAAAGCTACAGCAGTACTAACAGGTGCCACCACAATACAGCTTTAAACTCAGCAGGGGCTGCTTGGTGGTAAAAAGAGTCTTGTCACTGTCGATATTTAATCAATACTCCAGGAAAAATCATTGGCTTCCCATTTATTTATTTAACAAGTCTGCCACCAGCTAGTAATAGTTAATGATCTTTCTTGCTACAATTTAATCTCCACAATTTTAATAATCCTTAAAAGTGTCACACTTGAAGAATGCCACTTACAGTAATGAATGGCACTATGCAAATCCAATCTCTTTTGTAAACCAACTGAAAACCAAACCCTCACTCACTGAGGCTTGTGCCTGGCACAGGTATCCAAACACACAACTTTACACAGCAGATTATTTCAATCTGCCTCCCACAGCAGAAAAAATAATTCTTGATTTGACTTACATGGATGCTACTAATATGCAGCTCAAAATGTAATTAGATCCTCAGCAATTTCCATAGCTCGGCCCCTCATTCATTGCAACAAAGAATGGAAGCTGTAATATGTGTGGAATCTTCTCCAAATAAGTCTTTGACTTCACATATATTTTTAAAGATAGGTATGAAAAAAATCCTTATCCGTAAATCTACACCAGCCGGTGTACCTAGAGCCTTTAAAGGGAGAAATGCACCCCAGCCTCTCCATTTACACAGAATAATACCCTGCTTATATATTTATTATTGACCATTAATTCTTCCCTTCCCCACATATTGGAGGGTTTTCTAAACATGGCCAATACTTTTCAAGCGATGCTTACCATTATCTCCCCTTCACTCTGGGCTCACTCTCCTCTTTCTTTTGTTTGATTCTCTTAGTTTTATGTGAGCTGAAAAATCAGCACACCTTAATCTTCCAGGTCATTAATATGTACAGGGTGCCTATAGGTTCAGTATTACAGACAAGATCGAATAGTCAGACAAGATGCAGGGGTCCATAATACCAAGAGATGCAGCTTTTCATTTACCTCCCTCCTTTTGAAACAATTTACTATTACACTTGAGCCTTGTACTAGGTTTCTGTTTGCTTGTTTTTATTTTAAGTCCAGTGGAGCATTTCACAGCAGACACCATCTTTCCTCTCCTCACACTAAAGTATTTTAAGGGATATTGAATTGAAACTCCTCCAGGAATTTTATTGTGACCACAAAGGAAACTGAAGTAGATGTTAATCATTTACTGAGTTGCTGATCAAAGGTTTTTAAAAAAAGTGTCCTGTGGTGTAAAGACATGCTGGCCAGAGAGGTAAGTGTTGACAATGACATTCCCAGCAAGTGCAAGAGAGTGAGAGGGGTCTAACAGCTCCTGGACCTTTAGGAGATCTATGTGCAGCTACTGTCTATCAAATGTAGTCTTTCAATAGACTATACTATCTTTCAATAGATCACATGACTTGTTAAAGAAATGATGACCAGAAGCTTAGCTAACAATATACAGGATCTTTTCATGATCACATTCTACTAAACAATTAGGACAAATCTTGCTCTTTAAAATTAGCTGAAGACAGATGAAGGCCAAGGAATAAGATGTGTGCACCAGGATAGAGGGAAAGGGGAACAGAGGGGATTTATTTTCACTCTCAGACCCAAAATCCTCTGCCGTCAGGAAAAATTATACTGTTGCTAGACCATTCTGAATAAAAAGGAATGTTTGTGTCACAAGGAAACTGGCATCCATATAAAATTAACATTGCTTAAAAGAAAGATTTATGTATGAACTGAACAAATTTTACTGAAGCATAAGACATTTTTACAGAAAGAATGGAGCTCTCACATTCACTGCCACTGTTTTAATTTTACTGTATATTGCATTGCTTAGTGCATTAGAGATAATAAATAGTTCTGATAAATATACAGTATATTCCGTTAACCAAAGAAAAATATACTTTATGCAAAAGAGAGCTCCTTTTAACAGAGACCCACTGAAAGGATATAGTTCTGATGGAAGATTTTCTACTTGCTTTTTTTCCTGTAATACATAGTTAGAGCAGAAAGACAAAAACAAAGGGATACGGTCAACTTGATTTTTTGAAACGAATTAAATTAAATAATAATTAGTTTGATAGAGCATCCTTTGTGTGCCTATCTTATTTTTTTTAAATAAGGTTTTCTGTTCCCCTTCTGAGGCTTATAAATGTCTTTCTATCAGGGTAGAGTTGGTGGGCCCCAAGAGAAACACCAAACATGCTGGTGCCCACCCTTTCCTTCCTCCCCACACACCTGCCTGCCTTGCCTGCAGTTTCAAAACTGCTGCTGCAGCTATGAGTATAATGCTCTCTTGCAGAGGTCAGGGAACTCTAGGCATGAGTACGGTTACCATACCACAACATGACAGGGGAAGTGCAAGTGACCATCAGCATCATAGCGGAACTAGCTACACACAAAGGACTGTCAAATGCACAGAGTAAACAGAAGCAGTTTTTTCTCCCTCTCATCTCTCCACTCTCATAATCTAGTTGTTACCTGCAACAACAGGCACAACATTTTCAGACATTTTTCAAGTGGGGGCATGTCTCTTTAAAAGCATATAAATATGACTTCTTAGGAAAGTCAAAATATAAGAACTTACAATATATTGTTGCCGGAAGGATTAACCAATTTTGTTAAATTTCCCTATTGCTACTAAAAAGGGATTTATTTAGCTGTGCAATCATTCTTCTACTTTCATCTAAGACAGTGTGATTAATGTGTGATTAAATATTTTCGCAATTATTGACCAGCAAATCTTTCCCACTGAGGTCAAGAAAAAACTGCAGTTAACAGCCCTTCATTTGTGATGCATTATTTATTCTTTCAAACCTACCAATATGCAAGAGAATAGGGCCACTGGTTTCCTATTCCTTGTCCTTTCATAGAATCATAGAAGATTAGGGTTGGAAGAGACCTCAGGAAGTCATCTAGTCCAACCCCTGTTCAAAGCAGGACTCACACCAACTAAATCATCCCAGCCAGGGGTTTGTCAAGCCAGGCCTTAAAAACCTCTAAGGATGGAGATTCCACCACGTCCCTAGGTAACCCATTCCAGTGCTTCACCACACTCCTAGTGAAATAGTGTTCAAAACTAACCTGAATTATTAACTGCTTTTATTGCTTCATACATGTGTGTCAAAAGCCACTGTGCCATAGAACTTAATAAGCATCCAACTAATGTAAAACAAAGCCTTATGAAATTTTAACAGCAGGGGGAAGGGAAAGAGAAAGGAAGAGGAATGTATCAGAACCCTATTTTATAAGTGAATGTATCAAACACATGGTATATGGAGTCAGGGAGAAGAAAGAGCAGACAGGACACATCTGTGGAACAAGTCTATACACACACACGGTTCTGGGCCACAGTAAACAAACTGAACCAGACTGACTACTTCTATTAGCTGCATAAGCAATTAAAAGAAATGTATGACCCCTTTAATTAAATAACTATTCAACGATATTTCTATTACAACAACATTGTCAGGTCACTCCTCTTTCTGAAAACACTGAGGTCCAAATGTTCACAAACTCACATGCCCAATCTAGCAGTCATACACAACTTCCCAATAGGCGTGTCAATCCCCAATCCCCATGTAGGAGGTGGTACACTTTAACCTCATTTTTCAAACTCAAGTTTTTCATTCTTTAGCTCTGCGCCTAATAAGATTTTTGTTTTGTTTTTAAATGTTTGAGCAAAACACAAGTAGCCATTAGCGTGCTGATACCATTGCCTTACATGTCGGCCAATATTGTTTTCTTGTAATTCTCCATCTGTCTGTTGTCTCTTGTTTTATACTTATACTGTGAGCTCCTTCAGGCAAATAGCATCTTTTTGTTCTGCTTTTGTACAGTGCCTTGCACAATGGAGTCCTGGTTTATGACTAGGGTCTCATGGCACTAAAGTAACACAAATACTAATAATGCGAGGGTTATGTTTCTCATCCCACTCCAAGAGAGAGGATCATTTAAAAATGGTTAAACTTCCAATCAAAATTAGCCAGTCACTAATGAGTAGTGAAGGCTATTTGACTTTTTTTTAAATCTTAAAAAGACTTTAAATATTTGCCAGTGAACATCCCAGTAGAAAAATTTCTCTTTGTTTAAGTTAGCAATGACATTTTTGGTATAAACGTGCCATTTTATTACTCTTGATAACTTTATAACTACCAGATTGATTTTTTCAAACTTAGCTTGATGTTTAGTCCTTGTTAAGATCTATGAAACAAACCATGTTGAGGATTTTAGTATTATGGGTGTAATAATGCAACTATATTCTATTCAGCCAAAACAAAACATGGCAGCGCCTTCCCCCACTCCAAAGTAAACAAGGTAGGTTAATATGGATGCAACGTTCTAGCAAGGATCTCTAGTTTATGCTCTTCACTAGCTAAAGAACTTCCTTGCTTGAACATGGCAGATGAATAGGGTACACGATTGCTATGTAGCAACTCATGAAGGAAAATAACTTAGCCTGGTGGTTTTCAACTCTTTCTTCATGTACAGCTTTCATATCCAGTTTAAAGATACACTGTTGCGTAAGTGAACTGTTTCAGTAATTTACATAACTATCATCAGGTCCACTTTCACTCCCACTATTTTGCAATAAGGTTATTATAATGCAATGCAATTAAAACTGTCCAAAAGCTACATGTCAGTATATTGAAAGAAGCAATTTAAGAGGTTTAACTTGTTCAGTTAAAAATAAATACTGTAAAGTAAATACATCCAATAATTGGTAAGAGTAATGTTTAAACTTTATTAATACAGTTCCGGCATAGCTCACATGAAACAGAAATAAGGTATACACATACAACAAAAAATAACATGAAATAACCTCCACTGTTAACATACATAGTTATTCCCCGAAGAACGTTTCTAACATATTGAGGTACCATATGTTGTCTTTAAGAGATGTACCATCTTGGTGTAAAAAAAGAGAAAACATCCTGCTTAGCTGTTCCATTAATTTCAAAGAGCTTTCAATCTGGTCCTTAGTAAATATGTGATAAAAGATTTAAAAAGCAATACATGCTGTATTATAACCTTGTATGATAAGTTCTGTCTTCTAGATAACATTCTGATAATGAATTTAATGTAAGTATGTAATATCTGTCATTCTTACAAAGTTATGGGTGTAGAAAAAAAATGTACATTAGGGAAATGGGCCCCAAATCTGCAAACACTTACACACATGCTCCATTTTACTACCATGAATAGTCCCAAAACTAAAAGCTCTATGTAACAGCTAGGTACTATTATTACTACTACTCAAAGTAGTAAAATGAAGTGTGTGTGTGCACGCGCGCACAGGATCAAGGCTATAGTACAGCATCACATAATAAAAGAAAGCAATGTACCATGCAAAGAGAAAGATAAGGTGGCATATTTGAACCTTAATCTTTGCACTGTTATTCAATGAGTGCTTTGTTCACATCCGTCGAGTAAGTGTGTATTCTGTATTATATATCATATTTTAAAGAAATTACCCTTCATGTTAACAAAAACGGTGGGGGGGGGAACGACATGGGGGGAATGCACATGAAGCATATCTGACTCAAAACAGAAGACAGTGGCACAACCAGGAACTTGTGGTGAAGATATGTTACACCCTTTTTAAGATGTTTTGTTTTTGGAAAAGGGAAGCAATGGCACAGTAAGTATTGTTGTCTTTAACTTCATAAAGAAAGAGTACTTGAAGAATCTCCCTAAAAAAGTCACTTTTATAACAATAGGTCCAAAAGTGGATCGGTTTTGGAATGGCTGTTTGATCCATGACCTGTGGAGGCAGATTCTATTTAGGGCACCAGGTCACTTATTATATAACTCTCGCACTGCCCACTACTTCAGGACAATGAGCAGCTTTTCTCTTATTCCACCCCCTCCAAATCACACCGCCCCCCAACCTTTAAAAAAGATAGATAGCTTGGGATCTACCGGTTGGTTGGATGGTAATAAATATACGTGATGGGATTATACAGCACTTTTGGGGTTTCCACATTTCATGGGGATAGACAGCAAGAACACATGTGCAGTTTATACCAGGTTTTAATTTTATTTCTGTTGCACATTAATGCTGTCAAGAGACACCATTGAAAGCTGCAATAATTTGGTTAGATGAGTCTCTAAGATTACTCTCTAAGAAATTTTTATATCAGTCTTCAGTAACTTTGGAAAATGAATGAATATTTATGACAGAGCTTGAATAATTTACCAGTCACTTATTAGCCAGGAGGACTAGACCCACCAGCCAGAGGTGGATGTGAAAGATAGGTGTGCAAGGGTTTGTGTGCTTACTGCTCATAGCTTTCCCAAACAGCAGCAGAGCCAAACGGATGAGGTAGTTTTGCACTACTTGCAGAACTACCAAGACATAGCTAATATTCACAACCCTGTGGGACAGCAGTGAAAACTATGATCCATAGTAAAAGTTTTTTATACTGAGCAGAAAATGATGGCTTGGGCCCATTTTTTCCTCCATGGAAAACTTCTCTCTTGCTAAATAATCAGTGGGTAAGTGTATTTTTTCCAAACACTGAGTTAAGATGCTAAATGCAAGAACAAATTGACCAACCAACACATTTTACAATACAATGGCCCATAAAAAAAACCCACTGCAAGAAACAGGAAATGTTTTGCTCTCAGAGATATTTTGTTCTTGGTTTAAACAAATCACCTTCATGGAATATAAAATAAAATTGCAAACAAAGCATAGTCAATTTGTCACAAATCCCACACTGAATGCCTGCTATATTAGCAACTTCCCTGCATAACTTATTACAGGGAATTATTGTTAATTACAGCCAACTAATTGTCTGGCTGTTCCACTCATCAGGTGTTTATCTACAGAATGCTCACTGACAGATGAATATGACCAGTTTGGGATTTTTTTTTTTGTTTATCCTTAATTACTCCCCAATCCCCATATGAAGGAATCCTCGTCTAGCTATTCTCCAGCTGCTTTGACCCGGAAAACATACTCAGACTGTTCAGTCATGGCTCTGAGTACCCAGAGCTAACCCCACACTCAGATTTTATCTGTCATTTCAGAGCATTTCTTTTATATGGTCTCTAATTGGCCACAACCACCAAAACATTCACACAATTTACTTAGGACAGCAGGCAGACATGGTAACTTTGGCCATGAGGTAACACCAACTTACTCATCCTTGGCACGGAAAACGATGTGAATACTATACTTCTAAAGGGACAGGAATGAGAAGGAAGAAAAGCATCTTTATACATGCTGTTTTGGAATGGTTTGGCTACTCTTATCACAACAACAACTAGTGCACTACATGCATACAGAAATATAATGATCCAGCTCCCTGTACATCCATCTGCTGTGATGAATGGAGAGAAACATGGAAGAACAGCAGAGAAAAACCCAGAAAGCAGCAAGAGAGAGAATTGTCTTCCCTTGGTATGCTCTCTCGTTCCTGGGAGCCTGCAGGAAGCTCCATTCCATCCCCATAACAAATCTGTATGGATGGCCTAACTCCCAGAAAGAAATGAAATGCAAGACATGTCCAGAAATATACTGCCATACTATGGGAGTTAAGGCTCCAAGAAGCAGTATTAACCCCCATTCCAACATGTCCACTCTTTGTGTGCTTGTGAAAAAAAAAAAAAAAAAAAAGTGAGGCGGGGATATGGTGCAGTGGTGATTTAGCAGCCACACATCCCTGGGCCTCCAGCAGGTGTCATGATGCTCCAATTAAGTGCTTTTGACAAGCATTAAAATAGTTATTAAACAAAAAAACTGTTTCACTCTTAAGATCTGGTATTAGAATCCATCACCATAGCAATTAGGGAAAAAAAAACAAAAACCAAGAACTCCTCTCCAAAGAAGAAGTCAGTATAAAGTCAGACACAATAACTTCACTAAATTGGGTGAAATAACATGGCTGTAACTGACGTAAAAACAGAATGGGATATTATCCTATTGAAGTAATGGAAAAATTAAGTTCCTTAAAAGAAACTATCCCTGTGTCACAAACCCTATTTGTTTAAGCAGGGAAGGTATACAACCAGACCTTATGCACTGATTAAATGAAAGCAAGGACAGTGCTGAATTTAAGAACTGGGTTTTATCCTGTCATTTACAGTATATTTTTTAGTTAAAGGCTAAATTATCAATTCTTGTTGCTCTTGCAAATTGAATACTATTGCCTGAAGCAAACATTTTCCTTCTAAGACCTTTCTCATGCAAACCGTTTTTCACTGAGTTCAGTGCCTCTACACAAGTCATATTACCCACAGGCTTAAGCGTTTCAGGTCCTAGCCTTTAGACTGTAAGATCTTCAGGGTAAGGACTGCACCTTCCTACATGTTTGAACCATGTTTAGCACACTTGAGAAAATATTTATTTAGATTTAAACAATAAACATCCACACAAGAACTCTAGGCACCCTAACAATTAATTAGGTTCAACCACATAATTTTGACCAACAGAGGGGGGGAAAGAAGGGGGGAAAAAACCACACAAAAACCAAAAAGCAACCATACACAGGTAACAAGTTAATTCAACCAGCCAACAAAACAAAAACAAAGCCAGTCCATCTGGCTGTGATGGGACTGTAGGCTCTCTCTGCTGAAGAACAGCATCCTCCTCCCTCCCATGGAGTTCCTATTGGTGGTGGGATGCAGGGCGAGGCTGCAGGTTCTAGCAAGCAACAAAACCTGCACTGCAAGGACTAAATTCTGTTCGCCTTATTCACATAAATAGCCCGAGGGAAATCAATGGATCTACATGCACAGTGAAGATAAGCAAAGAACACGACTGGCCTTAAGACTAATATTTATATTTCTTCTGCCGCCCTCTTCTTAGCCCTCCCTCACTTATAAACAGGCGTTGGTTAAGTAAAAAGCTAACGTATTGCACCATATGGCAAACCCATAATCTAATCCTGATTGCAATTTGAGAGAGTTTCCGTGTAACTATTTCCAGTTTCTCCTTCCCCCATAAGAGAAGAACTGCCTGAATTCACATCCCGCCCTGATAGCATACACAGTTTTTGCAAGCTTGCTTGGATGCCTAACCAAGCCAGAAAAAAATCTGTTCAGTATGTGCTGTATAAGCAAAAGAAATTACATCCTGGAGCATCTGCAAGAAGAGATATGGATCCTTAAAAATACAGATTAATGAAAGTGCCAGTGCATTACTAACACACCAGTTCCTGCACTGATTGTACTTCATGGAGCCAAACCAAGAAAAATAATTCAAAAGACATTGTTATCCACTTCCTGAAAAGTTTAAATTTAAAAAAGTTCACACATTTAAAATTAAGGGGTAGAATAAGCAGTAGGCTGCTGTAGTTTTAATTACACTGCATCATAAACCAATAAAGCAGATTTTTTTTCTTTGAGAAATAATTGCTTGGTGGTGCTGTTTAGTTTATTTCTGAAAACGATCTGTACCTCTTGTGCCTTTCACATAGCTACACATCAACACATTTTATAAGGCAACAGATTATCAAACAGTGGTACCACTTTGACAGTCCCATTCAGACATCAACAGCTCACATCCACTACACAATTTATTATTCACTTTTGAAGACCGCATTTCAAGACACAGCTCAGAGGGATGGGGAAGGAAACACACAAAGGACTCTTTTCCATTCCCTTTTGCCTTGCCACCATGCTTTCAAGATTATACAGAGATTTCCTCCCCACTCCCACTCACAAAACTACAGGGTCCAATCGATTGCAGGAGGAGCGAGTGTTTCACTTGCTCAGCCACAAAAGATGGGCACAACATAGAGCAGTTTAACATTTCTTCTGAGTGATGACATCTCAGAAGACTGATTATGTGAACAGTATTTGTATACAAAACATCTGAAAAGTTCTAGGTTGTAACTTGAGTTTAGAACCTCCAAACTCACTAAAGAAAATTATAGTAAGAGGTTTTAGCTTAACACCTACTTCATTGCTAAAGTATTTATAGACTTCTTAGCATTCCCAGATATCATTCAATTTATGGCAATACAACAGTACTAGCAGACAGAGTTGTATTACTACAAGAATTATCCTACAGAAACAGAGCATGCTACTGCAGTTTCCACGGTATGCATCTGATGAAGTGAGCTGTAGCTCACGAAAACTCATGCTCAAATAAATTGGTTAGTCTCTAAGGTGCCACAAGTACTCCTTTTCTTTTTACTGATGCTTAGGTTATGTAAGTACTACTAATATGCTTACAAGACATTTTTCCCTATTACTTGCACATATAGACATATTCTGTGACTTCTGAATTTAACCATTTTGGTTACACAGAAATTTTTAAGGTTGGTACATACTTCTGTATCACTTTTAATATGTAACCAGAGAGAGGATACAAAGAGATTACACCGCAGGAGAACTCCGAAGGGTAATTTCTCATAGCTAAAAATTTAAGACTTTATATGTAATGTTATCTCTCACATTTCTGATACATCATCTCTCACATTTGTCCTTTTTATGTCTAAATTAACAGTGTTTTTTCAAACTGCTTTTTAATCTAGATCACAATTACATTATAACTACATATTTAAAAAAAATCCCTCTGGCACAACAATTTTGAGCTAGTACCATTACTATGCAATTAAGATAAGCCTGACATGGAAGAAGCAAATATCTCAAAGGAATATCAGATGTTACAAATTTCTAGAGGGAAAAGAAGTGACATCGCATGGTTTCAGTACATCAACCTGTTAAGAGTTTAAGTTTCCAATTCTCAAAACCAACACTGAAGGTCAAACTCTGTTTGCTAGCAAAGCTTAATCTGTTCAAATATCCTTTCACCATGTTCCTAATAAGAGAATGCAATATAGTTACTATAAGCTGATACTCAGGAGATGGACATTCTCTGCATTTTTAAGAGTGGAATACTTTTAAAGATTTGCACAAAGCATGTATCACTTAAGGAGATATTTGCCTACTTGCAACAGGCAGACTAACATCACAGCAAAAATTTGTTTTCACACTGTCTCCAGACTATTTACTCACACTACTGAATACAAAGAGATAAAATAGCGTCTTCTTAGGCTACTTCTACACTAATAGTGCTACAGTGGCACACTGCACTGATGCAGCTGCGCCATTGTCGCACTTCTGGCTAAGACGCTCTAAGCCGTCGGCTTAATTACTACACGAGAGGCGGTAGCTATGTTGGTGGGAGAGTACTGTCTACACCATCGCTTAGCTTGGTATAATTTACATCGCTCAGGGGTGTGGATTATTCACACAGGGGTATGGTTATACTGAAGTAAGTTCTAGTTTAGACAAGGTCCAGATGTGCAAACAAAACACCATGATAAACAGACAACTACTTGTTCTCTCTTTCATCATGTAGCAGACTGAAGATAAGGATATAGAGAATTCATCAGTGACTATAGTGAAGTTTATCAGCCGCCTTGGGTAAATTAAAAATAGCAACTGTCAGTGGCGATTCCTCCTCATTTCACGAACCAATGAGCACATATAGCCTGATTTTCAGCTACACCAAGCACAGACAACTCTAACTGACATCAATGAGATGGGCAGACACTCAGCACATATCTGAATCACACCCATACCTTCTTGGGAGTTTTAAATCTAAAGTATTTCTTTTTTCTGACGAGACAAGAATTTTTGGTTTGTATATTAATTATTAGAATGATACACATAGGGGAAAAAAGACCAGAGAAAAACAGTGTAACACAAGGCAGTTACACTGTTTTTCTCCAGTCTTTTTTCCCCTAAGTGTAACACAAGGCAGTTACCTTATTTAAAAGTATATTTTTATTTACCTCACGGGTGGGCCCATTTCCTAGTAGATGCTTATTAGGCACCTGTCACTTTATAACTTTATTCCTACTACTTTTAAAAAATATTTGTTTTATTTTAAAAATGATTGGGATAAAAAAGCCTTCATGCACAAGGAGTATTCATAAATTCATGTCTGACAACTATGAAGTCTTATGAAATAAATTTTATTTAAGTTATTTTGTCAGTTTTTTTTAACATATTGCAATACCAATGCATTTTCTCTCTCTAATCTAGAAAAAGAAGTGACATTGTTACAATCTAAGGGCTTGTCTACACATACAGCGCTGAAGAGTGCATGTGGTGAAGATGCTCTATAATGACGGGAGAGAGCTCTCCCACTAACGTAATAAAACCACCTCTGAGAGAGGCAGTAAATATCTGAGGAGAAGCTCTTCCACTGACATAGCGCTGTCTACACTGGTGCTTATGTTGGTGTAATTTATGTCGCTCGGGTGGGGGCGCACGAGGTTTATTCACCCCTGAGTGACATAAATTATGCCAACATAAGCTGTAGTGCAGACAGTGTAGCTTTTTTGGGGATTTCACAAAAATAATAAAAACAAGCTGCAGAAAAAGTCATTATAGGACAATGGACCAAATCACACCCAACTTAGGTAAACAGGGATGTAGCTATAACTGTACTCTTGCTTTGGTAAGTTGTCACTATAATTAATTAAGCAATACCTCCGGTATTGAAACAACTTCCATCAGCAAAGACAAGCCTATCTTTATGGAGGCAAACACATTTTGATAAGTCCATTAAGTTGGAATACTAAAGTTTGATCAGCAGTACTAAAAAAATAATCTCATAGTAAGCACGCAATACTTCGGCAAACTCATACACCAACAAAAGCATTGGAACTGAATAAAAGTAGAGACACTACAGAAGAGTATTTAAAATGCATGGTCACACAGCTTGCAACTGCAGGCAGAATTTAAATGAACAGAAAAGCTTCAGTAAATTTGTTGCTCTTTCACAATAATCGGCATCCTGGCTAGAACTGAATCTGCATCAGCATTATGAAATTTCATGGTTAGACGATTGATTACTATGTTGTTTATTCCTTATACAGATGTCATAAGCAAGCTTAAATTTGTATTAGAGAAAAAACGTTTGTATATGTAATGAAACATTTGCAACAATTGAGAGCACAGTTTTTTGAATAGACATTTCTGATAAAAATAATATTTGATCTGGACGTCTCCCAAGATTGTTCTACACATACACACATGCTTAGGATAATGACAGATTAGCCAACACGCACAGGAATAAATCAGGTACAGCTGAGACAATTACAGGGGATCCCATAGTATCAATACTTCTGTGGTCCTTTATTTGCATTTCCCACCCCCCAGAATAAAAATACACCAGTAGGATGATGAAGCAAAGTTTACTATTCTTGGGTAAAGGCACTGTGGTCAGTAGTAAACAAACTAAGAAGTGTTTCTTCAGCCAGGGCATATTGCTATTCCTTACATTAGCTTAAAACATCTCTGGATTTTATGACAAGCCAAGATGGTTTTAAATTGAAACTAATAAAGGAGGTTTAACTTCTGCAGTGCATTTAGCAATACATTTTTAATGGATCTTCCTCATTAAAATAGTAACAAATTTTTATTTTGTAATACTTCTGACAATAACTATATGATAAAAAGGAAGAATCAAAGTATTTTACAACTAAAAATAGAACACTGAAAGAGTCCTTAATTTGAAACTCATTCAATGAGCCTGAGGGCACCTGTACAGTGCCTTCTCAAAAGGTGTTCGAGGTACTTTATGATGCCTATAAATAAGCACACCATATTCCACTGAACTATTAAAATCAGTGCATTCATTCACCTACCTTATTTGTGACTGCCACACACACACTATCTCTAAGTAAGGGGAGAAACAGCGTGGCTTTGCAAGACTACAGCCTCCAGCACTGCCAACCCCCAGTGTTAAAAAACTATGAGTCACGTCCCAAACATATTGGTTTAAAAATAATAAAAATGGGGTCCTTCCTATTTGCCTTCTGGTTTTTGAGCCTTTAGGTTTCACATTTGCAAGCTTTTATTTGCAACCATGAGGGCTGAAAGCTTATTTAAAAAAAAGGAAAGCGAGATTCTCACAAAACTTAAAAAAATATTTTCTACTGAAGTGCCATATTATCAATAAGAAAAAGGCTAATGTTAGGAACACGAGAATTGCCAGCCTGGATCAGACTCAAGGTCTAATCTAGTAGCCAGCATTAGATGCTTCTGAGGAAGGGGTATCCCCCAGTAAGCAGCTGTGGGATCATTTCCCTCACAGATTAGGTTTCATCCTGGTCCCTAATAGTTAGAGATGGCGTAAACCCTGAAGCAAGAGATTCAATATACTTTTCAAAATTTGTTAGCACTACCTGTGAACATTTTTGTTTGTGCATACAGAGTACATATGTATTCACATTGACATAACCAGGTTAAGTTATGCCCCTTGCAAAATTTACATTTAAATTGCAAATCTTTTGATACTAAAATTATACAATATTTACTCCAGATTCACTGGGCCAGTAACAACAAACTTTAAAAAAAAAAAATCCTGCAGTTCACAAAAGACAAAACACAAACAGATCCCACACACAATTGACTTCATTTAACATTAAGCTGAAGGCTCTTAAAAGCCAAAGAACACTACAAACACTAGCCAACAGTTTGGGCTTACTATCAAAAAGCTGTGGCAGAAGTTGTGCATTTAATAGCATTCAACAAATAGGCTTTATATAGACAGTGTAAAACCTACAGCTCTTAACTACTATAAGTCTCTTGATCTGACTTTTTTTTCCCACTTGGAACAGAATAATTCAACACATATGCCTTGAATCTTCATTAAACAGAGAACAGTTAAAAAAATTAGATGGATTCTCCCATATCTTTACATGGGGAGTACCATTTTGGTTTTAGTAAAATAATTAAAGATCATATGACAGATATACAGAGCTTCTAAAATGTAAAGTGGATTTCTCTCTGTATACAAACAATATATTGCAATTTAAGTTACCTGTTTGAATAACATACGTCAAAGCACAACACAAAATTATTTCAGATCCCTATTTAAAATCTCGGACACATATACATGCAGACTGTTAGACATATAAGTATGACGTTAGAAGGTATTAATTAGCAATTATCAAATTCTAAATTCCTATTAGTTTGAATTATTTAAGACAGCAACATATATTGTTTAAAGTCACATCCTTATTTGAATTATACCTTCTAGAACACACTGGTATCTTAAAGAAAATAAGATGGGACAACATGACTATGTATAGGAACAAGAAATTAAATCTGCATGCATTCTCTAGATCTAGGTCAATACATTTTGCTTCAGTCCATAGTAATGAATTTCTGTATGACATGGAAGTACTACCAGTACCATTAGGAGTCCCTTAACCTGTGTTGTATGATCACCTCATTCTTCTGTATTCACACTCAGGGTATGTCTACCCTACAGCCACTACAGTGGCACACCTATGACTCTGCAGCTGTGCCACTGTAGCGCCATAGTGTAGACACTTCCCACATTGATGGAAGGGTTTTTTGTGTCATTGTGGGTAAACCACCTCTCCGAGAGCCCGAGCTAGGTAAATGGAAACATTCTTCTGTTCATCTAGTCAAGTCTATTCAGGGGGTTAGGCTGACCTAACTACACTGCAGAAGGCACAATGTTTTTCACAGCCTAAGAGACATAGCTAAAAAGCTTTGCCCAAGCATCACACAAAAGCCCCCCCCCAATATTATAATACTATTAATAGGGATATTAATCACTAGATTCCTTTCACAATTTATGATGGTTATTGGCCAGCTTGATGGCTATTCACAAACACACTGTACAATCTTTCAGGACCTACTGTACCTGCCGAGTTCTTCTCCAGTCTCATAGTAATCATCCAGGTTCTCCTGCCTGAAGACAGTCATGATAGCTGTCACCCTTCAGAAAAACCCAGCCGACTTCAGCACTTTTTCCTTCCAGCTCATCACCACATCTCTGTAGTACCCAATGACACTTCATGCACTACTGTGCGCCCTGGAGAGAGGGGAAGAGGTAGGTGAGAGCCTGGGTTTGTAAGAGGGCTGTGTGGGGTGGTGCACATCACACACGCAGACTGACCGTAGCAAATCTCCCAGCTAAGGTTACACAGAAATCCCCACGGCGATTTAAGGGATTAATCACAAAGCGCGTGTGGCCCTGAATCCCTCGCTCTGCTCCACGCAGAGCAGAAGGGCCCAAGCCCCGCGTCCACTCCCGCACTCCCCCAGTGCGGAGCCGAAGAAGGAAACCTGCGAACCGCGCCCCCCAAGCCCCGGCTCTGTGGCGGACACATGGGCAGGAGCAGGAATGCGGCCGGCAGCCTTCTCGGCTCAGAGCCTCCGCTTCTCCCCGCGGCTTCCTCCCCTGCGCCTTCTCCCGCCGCGGCACCCAGCCGCTCCCGGGCAGGCACTTCCCCGCCGCATGGACGCCACATTCCTCAGTAACCTCCCCCCCCTCCTCCTCCCCGTTACCCGGCCAACGAAGACGTGCTGCCAGGCGGAGCCGCCGGGGCTACCGCGCCTCCATACACGCCAAGCTAGCAAAGGCGAGGGGCGAACCCGCCCAGGCGGCAGGGACTCCGGGCATCCCCGCGAGCCTCCAACGCACCTGATTCCCGGGCGCGGGGGGGAGACGGGGGACGACGCCTCTTGCGTCTAGCGGCAGGAGCCTCGGCCTTTCCCCTGCCGGCAGAGCTGCCCGAGGGGGGGGGAGCCCCCCTCCCACCCCAATCGTGCTGCGGCAGGGCGAGGGGACGGGGACGCGGCCGCAGCGCCGGGAGAACCCGCCCGCTCCCCTCCCCCGGCGCCACTCACTGCAGCTGCCGGGGGCTC
The DNA here is from genome assembly GCF_965152235.1 of Eretmochelys imbricata. Lineage (NCBI taxonomy): Eukaryota > Metazoa > Chordata > Testudines > Cheloniidae > Eretmochelys > Eretmochelys imbricata. The sequence goes on from NC_135576.1 coordinate 89,862,313, forward strand.
GGCCGCCGCAGGCAGGAACTGGGACGCGGCGCCAACCTCCCCGCTGCCCGGCGTTCGCTGGAGCAGCGCGCAAGGGAGCCGCGCAGGGCTGGGGAGCGGGGCTCCGCAGCGCGGCCAATGAGAAACCACCCGCCGCCGCCCCCCTTCCGCCGCCTTCTCCTCCCCTTCTGGCCGCGGCCTGCCCCGGCCGTGGGGTGGGACCGCCGCTCGCTCACAGGTGCCCGGCCAAGGTGCGGGAGGCGCCGGCTCTGGGGCCCTGACTCCCGGAGGCTTAGCCCTGGGCGGGTGCCGGGCGCGGGGGAGGCACCAGCACGGTCGAGCAGGTTCCTTGCGGCGGAGCCCGCTGGGATGTGGTACGGGTGGGACTGTGGAGCGGAAAGGACCCCCGGAGAGGACTGTGAAATCTCGGGGCGGTTGAAGCGAGAACCGGATCCCGGTGCTCGGGGGTGGCTGTTAACCCTCGCCTCTAATTCAGGGGCGGGGCTGCCCGTCGGGATCAGCTTCTAGGGGGCAGGTGCAGAAACCCCAAAGAGAAGTTCTCCCTGGCTCCTGCCTTCGCTGGCCCCCTGGAAGAGAAAACCTCTCGCGGATCCACCTGCCTTCCTCACAACCCCAGAAACCCCTTTCCCCCCTTAGTCCTCAAAGCATTTCACCCTGCGGCCCGACCCACGGGGTGGTATGGGACTGCCCATTGTGGAGTGACCGTGATGGCAGGCAAGTTGTTGACCTTCCTAAGAGCCAGGTTATGAGCAGCCCTTGCGTGGGCACAGTGAGAGATTGGGGACCTAAGGAGTCTTCTTCTCCTAGTCCCCCCCCGCCTTTTGCATGGGCCATACAATGGCTAGTCAAAACAGCAGCCCATCCACAAGGATTGCTCACCATCTGTTCTCTGTGTAAAAGTTATCACCCCAAAGGAGATGGTGATGAGGCAAAGCCCTGCAGGACTCTCTCCCACGCCACCCCACAGAATGGGGCTGGTACACCCAACTAAGGGCAATCTGTGCTGTACATTAGCGCACCACCCCATACACAAAAAGAGCAGCCACAGAAGAGATTACAGTTCCTGAGGCACAATCTCTCTTTGTAAATTGTACCTGCACTAGTGGTGTGACTCTGAAGCACCTTTTCTGCAGGGCTGCATCCAAAATACACAATCCAGCCTTAAATGTATGCTGAGAGCCAATGCATCAGTAGTAAAAATCATACAGCATCTGGCACAAAGTGGAACACACAGTATGCACCCTACGATGCCTCTACTGCATCCACTAATTTCAAAGGTGGGTAAGTATTATTTTGGCTCTGTGAGGTCTGGATGTCTGAAAGTATGTGACCATCATGCAGTAGTAACTAGCATTTTTTCCCTGAAATATATTTAATTGGGTTTTCAGGGCATCACATATTATATTTGATTTTCCTCAATTGTCCCCTTATTTGCACTTACCATTGCCAAGTTTTCTTTTTTGGAAATTTTGGTGTCTGTTTTTCAGTAGTAAATTGGCATGGCATCATGCCAGGCAAGAAGTTTACCTACGGCTGAAATTTTTGAGTCAAATTCTTCAATACAAGTTGCTACCATTTCCTGCACAACCCCTGGTGTACAACCCCCAGGGAACATATGACCCTGAGTAACAAAACAGTTTATAGCTTCCCTCTGAACTATCAGAACTTTTAGAAAATGAAGTGCTCATCAAAGGTGAAGAGAAGTTCAATGCAGTCATGTGCCTGTACACATACTTAATTTAGCACCTGAGGCAACCTGGCCTACTTGTACTATAAATGGGTGCTGAGAGTAGGAGACCTGGATTTTGACTTTACCACTGAGTTACTATGTGACTTTGGGCAAGTATTTAAACTCTCTGTGCCACAACCGACCTCATTTGCCAGATGGAGATAATATAATTGAATGGATCCCTCAGTTTCAAATCTTACAGGGCCCTTGCCAAAGAGTGGAAGGGTGTGGACTTTTCAGACAGAAAAGAGCTCAGAAATGTATACTGAGGATTCTTAATGTATTTGTAACCAACTGTGAAGGAACACAGTGCTGCACTCAATCTCCAGCACATCGTCTATGGCTTTCATCTCTCTGTAATGAATGTTCAAACTCATGATTTCTATGGTTTGCTGCACCTTTCCCTCCCCTCCCCTCCCCCATGTATCCCATGGTTTAGTACAGACAGTCAATAAACTTTTAAAAAGTTCATTACAGTTTTAGAGATATTCTCGACCCTTAAAATGGAGAATACCATTAGAACCAGCAAT